>NC_056700.1:872878-1472878 GCF_018831695.1 Puntigrus tetrazona
TACATATATATATATATATATATATACGTATATATATATATATATATATATACATATATATATATATATATATATATATATATATATATATATATATATATATATATATATATATATATATACGTATATATATATATACAGACGTGGACAAAATTGTTGGTACCCTTTGGTCAATGAAAAAAAAAGTCACAATGGTCACAGAAATAACTGTTATCTGACAAAAGTAATAATAAATAAAAATTCTATAAATGTTATTCAATGAAAGTCAGACATTGTTTTTCAACCATGCTTCAACAGAATTATATATATATATATATATATATATATATATATATATATATATATATATATATATATATATATATATATATATATATATATATATATATATATATATATATATGTATATATATATATATATATATATATATATATATATATATATATATATATATATATGACAAAAAAAGTTGGTGAATTTCTGGATTTTAACGTGTTTGAAAGACAAATGCCTTCTAAAGCAATCAAATTTGTAAATTGATGAAATAGCGAAATTAATGACCATTACAATAAAAAATAATGTGTTCATCAGTCGTTGATGCGATGTTGACACTTTAAACCAGAAATTATTTTTGTTGTTAAATTCTATGTAGACAGGAAATAAATTATTGCTACATAAATTATATGTAAATCGTGAATTCATAAAAAAGTAACTGTAGAATGATTAAGAGTATTTTAAATTAATCTTAATAAAGTACTTTGTTTTTGGAATCTGATTACATCATCCACATTTACATTTATTAAAAAGTGTGTTAGATTTAAAATCATATTCATGTTTTATATTGTTTAGCATTAATTGCGAATATACTGCCCTTTTGTTGACATCTGGCCCTATATTGTTAAGTGTACTTAAATATTTAAATATATCAAATGTTTTGTAAGAGAGTAGTGAAAGACATACAATATAATGAACTGCACTGAGTGAATAACAATAAATATCAAGATACACTTAGTCATGTATTAAAGCTACACAAATGTGCCAGTTAGATTACAAGTATGTGCTTTGTTATCATCTGAACAGAAATGTTAGCCATCAGTGTAAAAAAACAAGTAACGTTAAACTGCCTGCCGTACTGTCCTTTTGGGGATTTATAACGTGTATTTATGCATGTATGTCTGTGCTTATATATAGCAAATCTCAATAAACATAGAAATAAAATATAAACATTTTTAAGCGAAAGAACATTTTATGCTGAGGTGAGAATATTACTGCTGAAAGCTTCACTGTCCATTCAATGAATCAAACAAACGCCTTACAACAGCAATGAATAAAGACACTTACCTCAACATAATTACTGTATGCTTGTGGTATAGAAACAAGCAAATTAATAAATGCACATATTGTCATTAAATTGTAATAATCCATTTTGGTTCGCCACCTGACAGGCTAGACTTGCAACTACAACCAGGAAGCGTTACACTTCCGGTATAATTAAAAGTCCCATTTTCCGACATAAAAGTCTCACTTCTGATCTTTTTCGGTACTTTTTGTCTCAGGTTCCATAAATTTAAGCAACAACCGCGGTCTTATATACAGCAGTTGGACGTAGGCTATTATTTATTTTAAAAGGCAACAACAAGCATCAAGCAAAAACAATGCATTGAAAAACGTTCAAATTCAGAATTGTTCTATAAAAACATTTTCCCCATCTACAAATAAGCCAGCTCAATTCCAAGTACTCCAAAAAAGGATTATGCACCAGATTAATCAGAAATGCTGTTTGTTTATACCTACTTCATTTTTTTTTCAATCACTTTAGACAGCAGCAGATCATCTCTTCTCGTGGATATCTCGAAAGCATTTCCAAACGTTGCCTGATTTACACAATAATATATTTCTAGGACCTGTTTATAAGCAGGCGCCGGGACACCGGCAAAGGATTTAGTGAGATTGTAGAACAGATGGCGGGTAAAAACGTCAAAATCCAGCAGGAAACATTTGGTGCCTGTGTGGCATTTATATAAAAATGATTTCAGAGGTAACTACATACTAGTCTACATAACTTGAAGTAAGCTAATGTAGGAGTTAGACACGCCAAAACATTATTATTCATTATCATGATGGTTCTTTTGTAGCTTCATATCTAGTTGGAATATTAACTGTCAAATATTGCAACATAACAATCTAATTAAAAGGCTGAAATTCTTTTAAAAACAATTTTTAAAGCTCGTCAAAATTAGCATTAATTCATAATAAACAGTAAAGCGGTTATGAATATCTGGCAACATTATGCCTACCAAATCAATACAACGGGTGGTGTAACATACAGGAAACCATTCCGTGGTCATGTTGCAATAATATCATAAACGAGGAAATTATATGATATAAACAAGAGCATTATTATAATTATAAACATATGATCATATTTTATCGGTTGTAATAATATATTTTAATTTGAATATAACGGAATATAAAATAATAGAATAAACTTCTCACATCTCACACAAGCACGACATAAATAATATTGTATATAATTTTAAATCATTATAAAATACATTTATTAGGCTGTGTTATACTATATATGAATAAGTCATTATTTTATTTTTATAGTCTATTATACAGTATGTATTGCGAAAATCGACTTATCAAAATGTAAACGCTTACTCTGTAAAACGGCACATATGGGATTTACAACGTATGAATTACATATGAATAACAATAATGATAAATATTAAGATCTGCACACAGAGATGCATTTAGCATATATATTTAAACCATATGCATGTGGCTAAATCTAAAAGTGATTTTGAGAGACTGCTCTAGTTTCCTCCTCTGAACTCCAGGACGCGCGCGTCAGCGCACACACACACACACACACACACACACACACGTTGAGTCAGTCGATCAGCGCGCGGGCAGCGTGCAGGTGTCTCGCGCTGTGTTGGCGGTTTCAAACACTGAAGAGAAACGTTAAGAGCGAGACCAGAGGAGAGCTTGGGAGCAGCATGTAACGGGCGCAGCCGTCTTCATCCACCCGGTTCAGTAGGCACTTGGAGAATGCGTTAAGATCGCGACAACATCACGGATCCGCGAACCTGCAACGCAATACATCCCACACTCAACGCAACAGGACCGATAGTTTTTCCCCCGACACGAAAATGAACACCAACGACGCGAAGGAATATCTCTCCAGAAGAGAGATACCTCAACTGTTTGAGGTGAGCGTTTGCGAACTTTTTGTTTCTGTGGAGACGTTTCCGCGGCACGAAGAAGTTAGACAGCTCGCCTGGACACATTCGATGTGTAAAATCGAGTAAAAGGGTAACGATTCGTTTAAAGGTAACGCGTGCTGTAAATAACGCAAAGTGAGTTGTTGCACCGGGTTAGATTATATGGAAATTGTCGAGAGTTATTAATGTGTTTAGTTGCTAGTGCGTGGCGTTTTTACTCACAAAGCTGAAAACGTCGAACGTTTCTGAAAAGCTAGTCAACGTCGCTTACTGCCCGTCGTTGTTTATTATGGTAGGCGTGCTGTCAGAAACCAACACATGCTTTTAAGAGTCAAGCGTGATACGAAATACCAGGACATAACGTGTTTAATGGTGTCGGTTTTTTTACAGTGTGACCTGTTATTACTATTATTACTAATTTACCGTCGTATTGTGAACAGTGCTGTCTCAGACGCGCAATAATGAAAGCTAGGAGAAAAACGGTCTGTTTGGAGAGTTTGGTCCAACTTGGTTGGGAATATCCTAGGTATTTGAGGAGATGAGGGATGTGGAGGAATATGTAGGTTCAGGAGCTGTCATTTTTCAAAGTTTGGGTTTCACCATTTTAATCATTTTGCCTTGACTGGTTTATTTTAAACTGTCCTGCGGTGTTTAAATGTAGCTTACCATGCATAATAATTATAAGAAAATGGACAAAATGATTAATACTTTAAGTCATTTTAAATGTTATCACACACAAAAAAAAAAAAAAAAAAAAATATATATATATATATATATATATATATATATATATATATATATATATATATATATATAAATAAATATAAAAATATATATATATTTCTAACAACGCTTCCTGTGAACAGATAAACACAGTACAACTCTCTGACCTGTCACTGTTTTCCCAGAGTCTGCTGACCGGTCTGATGTACTACCGACCAGACGACCCCATAGACTATCTAGAGACCTGTCTTAAGAAAGTGAGGGAGCTCGGCGGGACTGACAAAGTTCGGTGGGACACGTTCGTCGGGCAGGAGAAGAAGTCGTTACCGCCTCTCAATGGTGGGCAGTCACGCCGATCTTTTTTCCGCAATGGTGAGTAGGAGGTGTTGTCATCAGCCAACGCAACTCCAAATTGTAGGCGATGCTGAAATTCATGCAAACTAGAACCGGTCACAGACTGCTGTGTTGTTGTGTATTGCACAGCAGGCTCATTCTTCATCATTATTTGGGTGTTGTTAGAGCATGGAAACCATCGGTAGGGGTTTTCCTTTCTTTGTGCTGGGCAACATTGTTCTACCCACCTTGAGGCAATACAAAGAGGCAAATGAATGCAAAGCACCTGTGCTGTAAAACATAGCGAGTTTGTCCTCTCAACAAAATCTATTTCTCCGTTGATGCAGTTTTATAGGATTTCCTGTAAACTTTTTGCAATTTGTTGTTGAGGATATCATGACTAACTATTTGCATTCTTCCATGCAGTTCTCCCGGACAGTCCCAATTTCCCCTATCGGAGATATGAACGCCTCCCACCCATCAACCAGTTTTCCATAGAGAGCGACTCAGACTTGTCAGAGACTGCTGAGCTCATAGAGGAATATGAAGTGTTTGACCCATCTAGACCCAGACCCAAAGTCATCCTCATTATAGGTAATGGCAAAAGAACTGGGTGCACTATCACACTCGGAGAGAAACACCAGCCTCAGTTCTGTTTTGTATCTGAAGTATTACTTTTAATTCAGTAGGACTGCATAAAATGTGTCAAATGTGATAGAAAGACATTTATAATGTATGAATATTTAATTTTAAATAAATTGTTAAATTCTTTATCAAATAATCGGTTTTTCATTAAAATTTACACTTTTGATAATCATAACAATAAGACTTAATAATATATATATATATATATATATATATATATATATATATATATGAATAAAAAGTAATTTTGTATGTGTATGTATATATATATTTATATATATGTGTGTAAATATATTACAGTTTCAAAAAACTTTAATTAGTTTGTATAATACATAATTAACAGTCACTTCCAGTCACTTGTCTATTATTATTATTATTATTATTATTATTATTATTATTATTATTATTCAGAACAAGCTTTTTAAACAAGCTTTGTGATTTAAAAAAAGGTCACCTGACAAATGAGAGGAAATACAGTTGTGCAATAATACACATTACAATTAAATGCAGAAATGAATAACTAATCTTTTAATTGTACAATTTTGGCTAATATAGATTATTTAAATATGCATGCTCACCTACCATATTTTTGCTTGTAGATTATCATTATTTAACACTCGCTTATAGTTACATTAAAAATAAAGTTAGATAAAGACAGTAATGATGTGAATATTCCAAATTAAAATCCAACTTATTTAAATGTTTAATTGTTACATCTAAAATATATCGTAAAGTTTCAATTGTTCATTTAAAATAAATAATATTGAATGTTAATTTTGGCCGTAACATGACAATAACTATAGCTTTATTTCTATTAGGGCAAAAAATGATTAATAAACAAAAATATTCTGTTTTAATTTTAACACGCATAAAGCATTCAACTGAGTATTTGGTTCAAATCATCGTGTTTGTGGTTTAAAATTCGAGTAAGCTGCATTTAAGAGCTCCGCTATTGACTTTCCTGATCAGCATGCAGTAACATACTGACGTAATGAACGATGTGATCACAAAATCAGAGACCACCCTCTCATCAAAATCCAATTACGTGTGTTCACTGGGGATGCATCTGAGATGGATACCTGCTGTAAACAGGGACGCTGAGTGCTAGGGATGCTAATAGTTCAGACGGAGCTATCTGATAGCTGTACATTTCCCTCCTGCCTTATCAGACTTCCCTGAACAGCATGCATGTCTCTTTAAGTTGACTGATGTAATTTGCGAGGGGAACGTTATCTGTGCTGAATGTGACCCACAAGCAAATAACTTGCGCATCCCATCAGTCAAGTGACCACCCACTTGCAGTATTATCTTGGTGAGATATTAGCTGTACCTCAGTAATTGTTTTCCGTCACTGCGCAGCTTTCTGTTTTGTTTATAAAAAACCTTCAGGTTTGTAGTTCTGTATCTCTCGTGGTCGAGCTTATATGTACTTTAGCATTAGACACTGATACTGATAACCAAGTTTGTTGGGCATTCGGCCTGTAATACGCATTGGTTTAGGGACAGTATTTTAATATGGTACGTTTATTAATTATCATTATACAGCAGTTAGTTCTAGATTATCGTTTTGTTTAATCCACTCTGTTTTGTATGGAAACCCGTTTCGTTACTGAAGTAAAAAAGGTAATACTGATTTTTTTTAAACTCACAATTGCATGATAATTATATATAATTTAACAAAATTATGAGATAAACTTGCAATGCTGAGAAATAAAGTCAGAACTGCGAGATATAAACTCACAAATCAGAGTTTTTTCTCATAATTGCGAGTGTATTTCTCATAATTTTGAGTTTGTAACATGCAACCTTGAGATTATATCACCCAATTCTGACTTTATAATTTTCAAGTATAAATTATGAGTTTAAATCAAAGGGGTCCTAATGTGTAACTCAATTGTGAGTTTATATCTCACAATACATTCAATTGTCAGAATTGTTCATTTTTATGTTTTTATGAAACTTCCATAGTTTTGGAAAGACAGACAAGTGGTGATATTTTTTTTTTTAGATTACAATGTTTCACTAATAGGTGGCGATAAATAACTGTCAATAAATTAGTAATACTGAATCATAAACTTCATAAAATTCTGAATCATAAAAACTTCATTCAGGAACAAAACCGATTGTCCGTATGAGTCATTGAATTATTCATCCAACAGATTGAATTAAAACTTTGTTCAGGTACAAAACAATTGACAGTCTATGAGTGAGTCATTCAATTTTTAACCCAACTAATTTGTTCAAACCACTGAGTCATTCTGGAACATAACATCCGGAGACAGTTAATTCTGCTTTTGTTATTTTTGGAACTATTTTCTTTTAGAGAGAACAAATAGGTGAGCTGTCTGAAATGATTTAACATTAACTTATTTACTGAAATGTTACACAAAAGCAATATAAAAATTGTTGTGTAGGTCTGAATATGACAGGGTCTTGCATATGGCTACGTTTACTCTTGGCAGGCACTTTTCTGGAGCGTCCGCGTGTGAGTCAGTTTGAGTTCATAAGTCTTGCCACGATCTGCCCAAACAGGTGGCCCAGGCAGCGGTAAAGGTACACAGTGTCTGAAGATCGCTGAGCGCTATGGCTTTGAATATGTCTCAGTGGGTGAGCTACTCAGGAAGAAGATGATCCATAATGCCACCAGCAACAGGAAATGGAGTCTGATTGCCAGGATCATCACCAATGGGGAACTGGCACCACAGGTATTTGGATGAAGACAGGACGATAGGACAACGCATTACACACACGCACGCAAATAGAATTTGTTTTACAGATTTTGGTCTCTGGAATGTCATGTCGGCGCTGATAGCCTTGTGGTTTGAGTGCTGACATATACAGAGCAACGGAGCTCATGGCCGGAGTCCTCGAGGTCATGTGCTACCCTCTATCTACCCAATACTTTCCTGTCATCTCTCCAGTGTCCTATCTGGAAAATAATGCAATAAGAAGCCCAAAAATATGTGTGTGTGTGTGTGTGTGTGTGTATATATATATATATATATATATATATATATATATATATATATATATATATATATATATATATATATATATATATATAATAGAATGTCATATTTAGAACTGAGTATGATTCTTGCTTTTGAAGTCTTCCTATTTATACTATTTATCACATCAAAGAAGACTGACCCATTTTTGGACAGTTTTTTTTATCTATGCGAAGACAATATTTCTTTTTACTTCAACATTTAACACATTTATACAAATATATTTATTAGCATATAAGATTTACATAATTTACATACTCACAGAGAATTACATGTCTTTTGACTATAGTAGACGCTATACGTTTAAGGATTGTTATGTAATGTATGCTATAGCAATTTTCAAAGAAACCAAAGAATATGGCTTTTTTAAATCATTAACATACGCAAATATTTACTATAAATTGGAATCTTGATAATGAAATATCCAGTGTAAAGTACCAACATCATTTAGGTTTAAATAGTCTTAAAAATAATCATATATAACTCTGGTTGGAAATTTATTTAAATTAATAGCAAATTAAAGGTAGTTGACATGAACATATGAAAAATATTTCAACATCAACATTTTTGGAAGGTATATAGTATATAGCAGTTGATTTAGTTTGAGGAAATATTATATTTTTAACAGTACATCTGCAAATTGATGAATAAAGAATGTGCATTATTATGTTTTTGATTTCTTTCAGTTTTTCACTTTATGAAGATGATGTAAACTGAATCATTATATATTCTATGGTAATTATACAATAATATAGTATTTTGTATATGTTAATTTTAGTGTTAGTTTTATTTATTTTAGTGTTATCTATTGTACATTACAAAAAATAATTATTTTATTAATTTCAAGAAACATACCATCAATACAGATGCTGCATATCTATAGTCTTTGGCTGTCCATTACATCCGATATGTTTTCTCACTGACACACCCTCAACTAGGAAACTCAGGGCTTAAAAAACATTTAGGGAACATTGAATTTCCCACTTGTAATAACAATTTATTCGTGCCATTCATGTGCATTCAACTAGTAAATACAATCTATTTTACATGACTTGAACACACCATTAAATACAAAGGGAATGTAATCAAAGAGGAACAGGTATGAGGCTATTAGTAACTGTATGAACAAACTAGGAAACTCAGGAGGGCAAACGGGAACAGAAAACCGAAACAGAGCAAAATGTAATAAACACACGACATATGCGGTGTTGCGAATACTTTTACAAAGCACAAATATTCAGTGTAGCCTTTCAATTAATGTGAGATCATGAAAGTTGCATTTAGAATAATTATAGAAAACAAAATGTAAAATGTTTTAGATAAATTACATCATGAAACTGTTAGAATTCATGTCAACAACCCAATCTCAAAACTTCAAAGACATGTATACTTTAATGAAATTCTTTTTTTTTTTAAGATTTTATTTTGTTTTGCCATGCTGAATTCATCACACATTTCAGGAGGAAACTTGAATCCGTTTTGAATCAAAATGAACGGTTAAACGTTATCACTCATGTTTGATTGGATGTAACATTGCAAGCCTGTCCTCCAAAAAAAAACACGCCCCATTGGTCGTTTGTGCAAGCACCTTATTATGACTTATTTTTACATTTTAAAGTTAAAAATAATGACAGTGTTGTGTTGCGTCATCGTGAAATGACGTATGACTGTCATTACCACTCAAAATGCGTGTTTATTTAAATGCAATGAATGGACTTTTTACACAAATCTCATCGTAATTCATACATATTTTATTTTTTATAACCACATGCTCTACCAACTGAGCTACACGAAGCCAGAGTCGTGACACAGATAAAAGAGTACAAAACTAATAAAATTAATATGGAAATGTTTTGTTGCCGATAGGGGCCCAATTGATTGGAGGACAGGTTGAACATCACACCCCGAAGAGTTAAAATAGCTCGTAGATCTTTAGACATGGCTCCAAATGAGGTATTGAAATTTTGGTGAAAGTAACTCAAGTACTTACCATTTCCTCGGCCTGTGTATATTACCAGTCTTAACAATGAGACCACTTCCTAAATTCCGTCCCTGTAACAATGTACCCACACTCCCTTTCCTGCGTATTAACTTTCCATTTGAGAAGCGAGCACAGAAGTGCGGTGCTGGAAATGAGGGCACTGCATTTTAGCGAGGAGGTTTTTGAAAGAGAAACAGAAGATAAGAGGCCCTACTGAGTGTTGATTCCCAGAAGAACTCCAGAAATGCTTTGTACATTTTTAGAAGAGGCAGTCTATCTGCAGAGAAAAAAAGCCTTGTCATTTAATCCTTAGTCCATTGCGCACAGGTCGAGTCAAGCTTCCTGTCACTGTCGGAGAAATAATGCCACCTTCCACAAATGGGATGTCATAATAAAACACCTGTACAAATCAGACATATGGATTGTATCATGAGAGTGCTTAGAAAGTGAATGGGAGAGCACAAAAATTTATTGAAATAAGCTACCAAATCAGTTAGTACCAAACATCTCACCAAAACACATGCACTCTTAAAAATGAAGTTCTTCACAGCTATGTCATAAAATAAAAAAAAGAATTATTCAAAGGTTTTTAAAAGAACCATCTCTTTCTTATCTTTTTATAACATCTTATGAACCTTGCTATAAAAGATTATTTGTGGTGAAAGAAGGTTCTTCAGATATAAAAGGTTCTTGGAACCAATTAGACAGGTTCTTCTATGGCATCGTGAAGCACCTTTATTTTTAAGATTGTGCCTGTTCAGTGTTCCGCGACGTTCCCCGTCTATTCTCAGTACAGCAATAGGCAGGAAGTAATGATAGATGCTATCAGACATTCTGCTACGAATAATTACTATCCATCATTTTGATGGACTGGGTTGTAAATTTCCCGTGACGTTGTATTTTTAGTCATCAATTATATATAATATTGCATGTGATATTAATACCAGACTTTCAGTCTTGACAAGCGCTGTGTCGCTGGTTCTTGAATTCATCTTTCCATTCTGGAAAGACAACAGTGTGAAGACAGTGTTTTTTTTGTGGCATTTCTTTATACCCATTTTTTCATTTCTATTCAAATCTCAGTAACGCTTTGAGATTAGTTGATGATTTAGTTGAGTTGTAGAAAGCAAAGCATAGGATAACATCAGTGTTGAAGTTCTCAGTAAATATACTGACACTATGCTATGTGCTGCTGTCATTGCTTTAGAAGTTGCTGTCATTGCTTTTTTATTATTAATGGTAATGGTAATTAACGTTGTTAATTAATATGAATGGAACCGTATTGTAAAAACGCTACCAACATCTTTTACTAGAAATTTCTAAAGAAGAGAAACACAATATATCAGATATAAAATGACTTAAGTACTTTAGCTAGTTTAACTTTTAGATACTTCTAGAACATTTTTGGTTTAGCCAAGAAACTATTTTCTGTAAAATAATGTTCCCTTTTGGTTTGGAGTATGTTTCCCTAACATTTAATGTTGCAAATATGTGTAAAAGGGATCTTACTTTAAGAAATCATATTTTCTCGATCTCTTGAGTAGAAACCCTGACTGTCCATTATAAGCCAGTTATGGATGAATATATATCTTTGTATACATGGAGAATCAAACTGCATATAATGTGTGTTTACTTTTGATAAGGCAACAGACTCACATCATGCACTCGAATATTGATTGCTAATTCATGTGCACAACAGGATGAATAGGAGACTTTGTCAGTTCAACTGCTCTCCTGTGATGTAAATAAAACTTTTTGAAACTTCAGCTCTTTTTGCCCATAAATGGAAAGTCAGTGGGGTCCAAAATAGCAGTAAATACCGCTGACCTTTATAATAATAACACATAACTCGAGATACCACTTTTCAAGATACCACTTTTGTTTGAGTAAAATATGACATTCATTTTTAATTCTAAAGGCCAGAAAGGGTGAGTCATGATAAAAAAAAATGTAATGAAAAGATTGAATGACGTGACTGTTTGAAAGCATTTCACTAGCTGTGTTCAACTGAAAATGTGTGCCTGTTAAAAGAGTGGCAGATACAACTGATTCACAATTGCTGCTGGAATGATTCAAAACATATGAATTCTCGCTCATTATTCTTTGAACTCCCATATATTTTAACATCAGTTTGATCAAACCATATACAACTTTGCATATAAGGGAGATTGGATGTGATGCAAGGCAGCATTTTGGACATTGACCCTTGGGTTGTGGTTAGCGGGCTGTTTTCTAAAATTGTTTTGAACCATGCCTGGATCGCTTCAGATAGTGGTAAATACTGTAAAAAGAGCATTTGGTCACACAAAAATGGCATCCCATACTGGGCAGCAAATGATGTCTGATGTAAGAGTTATTTTTAGAGCAATCTGGCATTAGATCTTCATCGTAAATGATGCCATCCACATCATTAGATTTGGCACGCTTGAATATGTTCTCCCTCCAGTGCTCGTGAGCATTACATTTATCCGAAAATGCCGTTGCACTTCTCAATTACACTAGAAATCACCTAGAATAGAATATGTCACCAAGTCGATGAGTGTGGGTTTTTAATTATATAGCTTAATCGCAAAGCGCATTAGAAAAAGGAATATCTTTTAAAAATAACTTACGCCTGTCAGTCAGATGCTTGAAGAAATTCAGCGAATGTTCCAAAATACTTTTGTGAATTATGTAATGTTTGAAGCTCGACTGATCTGAGACCACATGATTCAGTATGCTGTTTAAAATAGCCCAGAATTACAAAGCACATTTTCTCTGCTGGTACTTGATCCGAGGACTAAATGAAAATGAGTTTCCTGAAATCGGAAAGCTGTTTGTTCAAAGAGCAACCATGTACGCTATGGAAACAGCTAATCAATTGCTACTGAAGTACAGTAATTAGAAAGTGACTTTAATGTGATGATTTCATAATTGTAACAGCAAAAACTTCCACGGTAAAAACCTATTAATTGGTTAACAGTTCATTTGCTGCTTTAAAAACATGCAAGTGATCAAATGGGGAATTTCATGTGATTTTACAGCAAAATACTGTTAAGTAGATGGTTTTTGGAAGTAAAAAAACAAGTCATCTTATAATTTACAGTGGAAAATCACAATAGACATCATAAGAATCCTCTGTGACAGCTCACATTTGATAGTTCATATATTGAAATATCTGTTTCATCTTAGTTTGTTCTTACTAATTATGTATGTTTGGATGTTATGTTACATTTTATATATCATATTTTGACCTGTACGTTCTTCCTGCCCATTAGGAAACAACCATAACCGAGATCAAGCAGAAGATCATGAAGATTCCAGAGGCCAGCGGTATAGTTATAGATGGCTTCCCTCGAGATGTGGGACAAGCTCTTTCTTTTGAAGACCAGGTGAGTGCATTTTATTAGTGGTGCTGAAACAAGACTGTTACTTTGTAGATCCATTAATGTGGAAAAAACAAACACATATGCAGTTTGAAAATTTTTAACAGTTATAAACTCAATTTAACTTGGTAGGTATGTGATAAAATTATATAATTGCTTATGACAAAATATGTGGAATGCTTATGACAACCCTCACTGCCTTCATTGTATTGATGGGCTCTCACTAGTTCCTTTGCCTCTTATTTGCATGTAGCACAACGTTTCTCACATTTTTGACTCGCTCACCACTCTCCTTCCCATAATCCCCTGTGTGAGAGATGTCACTCAGCACCAATAGAGAATGAACTGGAAACTCTCCTCCAATACAGAGTAGATTACTTATAAATGTTAGTTTGTTATAGATTCCAAATTGGATGATAAAAAATTGTAACTGTAAATTGTAACTCCATTACATTACATGTATAAAGTAATAAAATAAGACTACCTTTTGATTACTTTTGATCTAAACGATAAAGCATAATGTCAAATGAAAAATAAATATTTTAAAATAACAGCAATTAAAAGAAAAAATTACATATTTTAAATAATACAGTAAATATTAATTTACATGAGCGAATTGTGAATGTGCAAATGTGCTATTTAATTAGGCTATTAACTTAGTAAATATAAATAAGGTTAGGCTAACTAAAAAAGTTTGGGAATCCCTGCATTACATGTAAATAAGAAATAATGTGAAATTTTGATAAAAATGATGAAAAGGATAAGATAATAAATAATTTTGTGGTTTTATTTTGCATTTTACTCGGTTATTATTTTACATTTTTTACAATTTATCATGAAATATAAGATCAAAAGAATTAGAATCAAATAATTAAATAATGAATTAATTGTGTGAATAATATGCGATCAATTAAAAAGTACCTGTAGTCTGATAATGAATATTTTAAAATATAATCTCATTACAAGCAAGTTGTAGAATCTGATTACATGTAATCTAGATTACATATAATCACTACCACACTGCATACACTGCATATGGTAGTTAATATGAATCTTCTAATATGGCATTTGAACAAACCCCTTAAGTATTAAATTGGGGCGTTTAATGTGTCCTGTAGCACTTGATACCTGCTACGAATGATTGATACCACAGATCACAGGCAAAAAATCTGAGAGACTAGGGATCAGAATATCACTGGATTTGGGGCACTACGATCATAGGCTTAGCCTGATAGCCACTTTGAATGATATAATAGAAACCAAATACAGTATCCTAGTAACCACCCATAGCACCCTAACAGTACCCTACAAAATACCCATATTAGCGATACCCTTGCAATAATTTATTTCACCTTAAAGGCCAATTCACACTGCACAGACAAACAACAACAAACACTAATAAACAATTTGGCTTAAGGCGCCTGTTGGATTTAGAATGTCATGTTGATACTGCCCCATCAAACACCCTAACAAACTTCGAGTCAAATAACACACCAGTGCCTACACCAAATGTGAAATCACATCACATCCATTGTAGACAGCTTCACTGATTATAATCAATAGAACCTAAGTTGTATTTTGTTGCGTTGCGCCGCACCACTGTGTCCGGTGTAGAAGTCTGACTGGGTAAGAAATGGATGATCCTCTATAGCCACAATCAAATTTTTACTGTTATTGACGTCTTTATAAGTCAATTTTTTCCAGAAAACACAGCAAATAAAATGATTGGATGAAGCACACTTTAAGTGAAACTTGTGCATTTTCATTGGCAACAGAGTCATGGTCAGAGTTTGTTGTCATTTGTTGGAAAACCCTTTCAATTCCAACAGGGCTAACACACTGATCCAACTAACTCCAACAGACTAGTTAGTTGGAGCTTGTTGATGTTTTTCTGTGCGGTGTGAATTGACCTTAACAATGCAACCACCCAAGCAACCACCTAAAACACTCTAGCACTGCCATAAAAACCACCAATAACATTTTATCAGCATCTATACGTGAGTATCATTTAAATATAAGTGGACTGCGAAATGCACTTCACAGGGTATTCTGACATCTTAAGTGAGATTCCATTCCGAAGGGCATAGGGAATAAGAGAACATCGATACATCACTTCACAGGAAGTGGAGAGGGAAAATCACCCAACTGTCTTTGCACACCGTGCCACCAGTCAGAACTAATTTTTTATACACATAATTGTATATGTATTTTATATGTGTTTAAATTTGAGAGTAAAATAAATTACAATTGTATTAGTGTAATATCAATAACATTGCAGGGCATTCCGAATGAGCGATTATTGTCAGCTAAGCCCACTTCAACAGATATATCCCATGCTTAGGGAGTAGAAAGTAGTACACTGCATAGGTATATTTATGTATAGATTCCCCATTAGACCTCTCCAGCCATGTTGATGCGGCCACCATCTTGGAACGGTCAACTTGACATCATTCACTATTCTGTAGGCTCACACAGAGCCGTTGAGCAGTTCTGGGCAGAAATGAGGTATTTTTTTTAATTAGTGAATGATGTCAATTTAAGTATTACAATTTAGGGGACAGCTTACATATAGCGGGCCATAGAAACATTGCTAATGAGTCTTCTGGGTATGCATATACTAGCAATTACCTATAAAATCTCACTTATAACACGCTAGCAGTCACCCATAACATCATATAAACAAGTAACGTCTCGGTTACGTATGTAACCCTCGTTCCCTGAAGAAGGGAACGGAGACGTCACGTCGGATGACCGACGAATTGGGATCTCGCTTCGAGAGACCAATCTCGTGTATCTAAACGAGCCAATTGAAGATTGGCATGCGCTAATCGCATCCAGCTGCCGCTGATCACAGCGCGTGTATAAATAAGCAGCGGGTGCAGCGCATATTGGGTTTTTCGCTGAGGAGCCGACCTAGTGATCTTCAGCAGAGGTGCAGCACCGTGGCGGCGGGGCGTGGCGTCTCCGTTCCTTCTTCAGGGAGCGAGGGTTACATACGTAACGAGACGTTCCCTTTCAGTCGGTCACTCCGAGTCACGTCGGATGACCGGCCAATTGGGATCCCTACCAAAGCGCCATGGACGCTGCCTCTTCCAGTGTCCTGTGGGAGCCCACAAGCCCCTCAGTCTATCGGCGTAGGCCGGGCTCAACCACAAGAAGCCAGCTACTTTTGTAACACTACCCATTCGTAAGACTGGAACACTGGGAAACGCCCCACGTTCTAGTGAACAGGGGCCAGCCTTCCCCGTAGGAGGTCTCGGGCGAATACGCATATGGACAGTATTTCAGTTTGCATATGGAAAATTGGAGGTGATTGAACCCTCTTAGGCGGGCAGAAGGTCTGCCGGGAAACACTGAGGAGCTCTAAGGCTATGCCGTGAAATACACACATAAAGTCCTCTTGGGGTACTTTACATGGCTCCCAGCCCTAACGGATCGAGAGGAGCCTGGCGCCGGAAACACGGGCTAAGGCCGCAACATCTGGCTGCCGAGCCCTCACCGGGGAATGGAGGAGCTCGACAGGGTCTGGCTGTATGGGCGCTCTGGAGGCGGTTATCAAGCCGACCCAAACCGGGCCTCTCAGTGCTTCTACCCGTTTGAGGTGAGAACACAGGAGGATACCGGTTCCACACGTAGGCTATAGAATCTAGCAATCGTGTTCGGGTCGCCCAGCCGCAGCTCTACAAATCTGTCAGCGAGGTGCCACAGGCCACTGCCCAGGGACGATGCAACACTTGCTGAGTGTGCCCGCAACCTGAGGGGCAGGGCATACCCTGTGCTTGGTAGGCTAGGGTAATGGCGTCCACTATCCAGTGAGCCATCCTCTCTGCTTGGCGGCACTCCCCTTCTGCCGGCCTCTGTGACAACGAGAGCTGGACTGAGGTCATGAAGCTTTGTGTCCGGTCAACGTAGCATCTTAGTGTTCGGACGGGACAAGCAACGTCAGGGCTGGGTCTGCCTCCTCCAGGGGCAGCGCTGAAGGTTCACCACCTGGTCTCTGAAGGGGTAGTGGGAACCTTGGGCACGAGGCGGGCCGTGGCCTCAGTGTTACCTGGGAATCCGCGAGCCCAAACTATAGGCCGAATCGTCGACGAAAAAGCCTGCAGGTCCCCTACCCTCTTGATGGAGGCCAATGCGAGCAGGAGCAACGTCTTCATAGATAAAAGAACTTTAGCACAACTGCTGGCAAGGGTCCAACGGAACCTACTGCAGTGCTGTCAGCACTACAGACAGGTCCCAAGAGGGTACTGTTGGGAGCCGTGGAGGATTCAACCTCCTGGCTTCCCTCAGGAACCTGATAATCCGGCCATGCTTACCCACAGACCTCCCATCTATGGGGTCATGATTTGCAGCGATTGCAGCCACCTAGATTTTAAGGGTGGAGGGAGACAGCCTTCGCTCCAACCCTTGCTGCAAGAAGATAAGCACGACTGATAGGGCAATTCGGGGTCTTCACCCTGAGAAGAACACCACTCGACAGAACAGGCTCTACTTCAAGGCATAGGCCTGTCTCGTGGACGGCACTCTAGCCGAAGAAATGGTGTCAACTACCCCTTGAGGTAGGTCACCTAGAGCCTCCGCATCCCATCCAGGGACCAGACATGTAGTTTCCAGAGGTCTGGACGCGGGTGCCAAGGGTGCCCGTCTCTGAGTCAGAAGATCCTTCCTCAGAGGATCGCCAAGGAGGGCTGTCGCGAGGAGCACAAGTTCTGGGAACCAAGTCTTCACCAGTAGGGTGCTACTAGCAAGACCTGCTCCTTGTCCTCCCTGACCTTGCACAGTGTCTGTACAAGAAGGCTCACTGGGGAAATACATACTTGCAAAGGCCCCGCAGCCAGCTGTGTGCCAGTGGGCAATGGGAAGTCTCTGGAGAGGCAAACAGGTCTACCTGAGTGGCTCGGAAACGTTCCCAAATCAGCTGATCCGCCCGGGGATGGAGTCTCCATTCTCCGGGTAGTGCAGCTCGCGACAGCTCGTCGGCTGCCTGGTTGCACACTCCTGGAATGTGAATGGCGAGAAGCGACCTCAGAACTTCCGACTCCAAAGGAGGAGGAGGTGGTGGGCTAGTTGCGACATACGACGGGAGCGTAGACCACCTTGTTGGTTGATGTACGCAACGGTCAGTATGTTGTCTGTGCGGACTAGTACATGCTGGCCTCGAAGGCAGTTCTTGAGACTGCCTAGGACGAGATGTACTGCCAGCAACTTTAGGCAGTTGATGTGCCATTGCAGTTGAGGGCCCGTCCAAACCCCTGACACTGCATGCCCGTTTTACGTGGCCCCTCAGCCGGTGGTGGAGGCATCCATGAAACCACAGCATACCTGGAGACCTGCTCCAGCCCACTCCGCCCGAAGGAACGAGAGGTCTGACCACGGGAGAAGGTTTGGCGGCAGGCCGGAGTTATTTGAACCCGGTGAGTGCCACTTTGCCACGCCCACCTCGGGACTTGATTGTGTAGCCAATGTTGAAGTGGTCTCATATGGAGTAGTCCTAGCGGCGTCACTGCGGCCATGGCTGCCATATGCCCCAGGCTGAAAATATTTCAGTGGGGCCGCCGTCCTGCTCTTGAACATATTCAAGCAGTTCAACACCGAATTGGCACGCTCCTCTGTGAGGCGTGCCATCTGATCGATCGAATCCAGCTCCATTCCAAGAAAAGAGATCCTCTGCGTTGGACAGAGTTTGCTCTTCTCCTGGTTGACCTGAAACCCCAACTGGCTGAGGTGCTGTAGCACCAGATCCCTGTGTTCGCACAACTGAGCCCGGACTGAGCCAGTCATCCAGTTGGTTGAGAATGCGAACGCCTTACTCTCTCAGTGGAGCAAGGGCTGCTTCGCGACTTGCATGAAGACGCGTGGCGACAGGGAGAGCCCGAAGGTAGGACTTGTACTGATATGCTCGACCTTGAACGCGAACCTCAGGAATAGCCTGTGGCACGGAAGAATCGACACATGAAAGCACGTGTCCTTCAGGTCGATCGCTGCAACCAATCCTGGGACGGACGCACTGAATAGGCGTTTCTGTGTCAACATCCTGAACGGAGTGCTCGATTCAGGATTCACAGATCCAAGATTGGTCATAACCCACCGCCTTTCTTGGGCACTATGAAGTATGGGCTGTAAGCCCCGACCTCATATCGGCTGGAGGAAGCGGCTTTATCGTGCCTTCACTAGAAGGACAGCAATCTCCGCCCACAAGACAGGGGCACGCGCATTGTTCACTGACATATAGCGGATCCCACTGAACTTGGGGGGACGCCGGATGAACTGAATCATATAGCCGAAGTCGAAGGGTTCGCAGGAGCCACCGGGATAGCCTGGGAAGATTCAACCAGGCATCCAGAGACCGAACTAGCGGCTCGAGCGGAACCACAGGCGTGCAGGCGATGGGGCAGCGAGAGGAGTGCAGGGACCCGGCTCGGGCGTCTCGTGGCCGGTCCGAAGCGGGGTCTGAGTGTGTGCGCAACTCTTACCTGCATCCCCGCAGAAGTGAGGCGGGTAGGCCGTTGGTTCGTCCTCCCAGTCTTCCCACTGCTGCATATTAGCCCAAGGAGAGCGCGAGTGGCGCGGAACTGGCCCGCTCAACTCCTCGCTCTCCCTGGGGACCCAGAGACAGAGGAAACCGCCCTTGTCGAGGTTTTAGGTAGCGGCAACATTCTCTGCCCGTTAGAGCAGCTCCCTCCATCCCGGATCTGCTTGCACCTGCGCTTTCCTCCAGGTTTGGCAGGAGCCTGGACAGGCTGGGTGGCTGCCCTGCTGCCAGCTCCACGGTGCTGCCTAGATGGCGGTGGCAGCAGCAGGGGGCACCCTCGGCGACAAGCTGGCTGAGGTGGGCCGTCGGCGGCTGGGTGAAGGCAGCAGCTGCACGCCGAGGCAGGATGTTTCTTACCTCAGTCTGCTTCTGGGCAGCGGAGAACTGCTGGGCAAAGTTCTCCACTGCGTCGCCGAAGTGGCCGGTCTGGGTCATGGGGGCATTCAAGGAGGCGTGTCTTGTCTACCTCGCGCATGTCGACCAGACACAGCCACAGATGGCGTTTCTGGACCACCGTAGTGGCCATCGCACAACCCAGAGACCGCGTTGTGACCTTCGTCGCTCGTGGCGCGCGAAGTCCATCACGATACAGAGTTCTTTCAGAACTCCGGTCATGACCACCCCTGTGCAGATCCTTCAGTGCCTTGGCCTGATGAACCTGCAACAACGCCAAAGCGTGTACTGCAGAGCGCAGCTTGTCCACAGGCCGCACAAGGCACTGCCGTTCAGAGCCGACCAGTACCTGCAGGCCCGGGGAGGAGCACAGGATCACCGCACTAAGCGGAAAGCGGCATTGGGACACAGCTGCATCCCAACTGACCGCTCCACTGGGGGGGCGATCACCGTAACTCCCTGGCTGTGCCGCTGTCAAGGGTGGTGAAGGAGGAGGAGCCACTGGGGCAGTTTCTGGCAGTGAAAGGTGCTTTCCACATCCCAGTAAGCTCCTCATGCACTTCCGGGAAGAAAGGTACCAGGGTGGGGCCCTGAGAACCAGCGCAAGCCACCCTTAAATACCAATCGTCCAGCCTCGAGGGCCCGGGAAGCAGTGGAGGTTTCCACTTGATCCCGATCACCTCGGCGGCCTGGGCAAGCATAGCCACCATTTCTAGATCTGTATCCAGTACATTCAACGCCTGGTAGACGCAGAGCAACCGGATCTTCACTTCCAGAAATGTCTGGCTCACCTTCCGATGCAGCGATTGACTTCTGATCATCAGGGGGAGCCCAAGAGGGTACAGCTGATACCCCACGTGAGGGTCCAGACTGCCCCTTTGCAGCTCCACTGGTTGCAGAGTTTAAGCTTTGTGTCACAACGAAATGGAGCCCACCTGTCTGCAGCCAGAATGAGAACCAAGTCGAGCAAACACAAGCTCCGCCTCCTTTTTCAAGGCGACAGAATCACTCCGAGATGACCATCTCCCGCGAGGAAATGATTCATCCACAACCGCCACCTCAGCATGCTCAGCCCAGGCACACGAGGCAACGATTGTGACCATCACCTAACACCAGGTAACAACCGCATCCAGAAACACACGGGTGTATCGTCGTCTGAAGCAAGACCCACGCTGTCTTCCAAGACGCGTCGAGTTTGCCAGACGTAACGTCGTCTTTAAAAAGACGCACCCGCGAATGCTCTTTTAGTGCTGCGGCAACAGGGGATAGCCGTTTTGCACACAAACAGGGGGGTAGTGCAGCCTGATTGTGGCAATCCACTCGACGCAGGAAAACGACCTCCGCTGAAACGCCGTACTCCAACACTCGTAGATCGTCTTTGGAGCGGAACAGTCACGCTCGGCTCCGAAGCGAAAAGCTGAATATGCGCTGCACCCGCTGCTTATTTATACACGCGCTGTGATCAGCGGCAGCTGGATGCGATTAGCGCATGCCAATCTTCAATTGGCTCGTTTAGATACACTCGAAGTAG
Source organism: Puntigrus tetrazona (assembly GCF_018831695.1). Lineage (NCBI taxonomy): Eukaryota > Metazoa > Chordata > Actinopteri > Cypriniformes > Cyprinidae > Puntigrus > Puntigrus tetrazona. The sequence continues at coordinate 894,621 of NC_056700.1, forward strand.
ATTGGTCTCTCGAAGCGAGATCCCAATTCGTCGGTCATCCGACGTGACTCGGAGTGACCGACTGAAAGGGAACTCATTACACCTTTCTCATAACACACTAGCAATCCCTAATGACCACCTCTAAAAGGTAATTAACTCAAAATGAAAAAATGTAATTAACTCTGCAGGCTTACGTGAGTAAATGGAAACAAAGTTTTCAATTTTGGGTAAACTGTCCATTTCACACTGTAATGACCTATAATGGGCCTAGCAACTACATACAAATGCCTTGGCATGGCCAAACACTACTCACAGTTTCTTCTGAAAACTCTCCTGTAGATGCAATCTTCCTGGAGAAGATCATCACTGTCAGCCATTCTGCCCAGGTTTATCAGCTTCAAAATCTTCTGCCAATTCTGCCTTGACTAGCCTACAGCATAAATAACTTTGACGCATTAGTGAACAAGTTCACTTTTCTCCGATGGCGTTCAGGGCTTGTCAAAACGCTCTCAACTGCAGTGTGTTCTGATGCAAAGCAGCACCGAAGTTGCAATATAATAAGTCAGAATTGGAATAGCTAATGGACTACTAGATTTTTGTGGTCAAGTGGGTAATTGTGCAAGAGGATGATGCAGTCATGAAGACAAGACCACCGCTACTGTGTTTGTTACTGGGTTTACTTTGCTGGAGCCTTATTTAGGATTTAAAAGGGACTCTGAATAAAATAATTTATCCATGTCAGACAGATGCTTAAAGAAATTCAGGCAAGGTTCTAAAATACTCTCGTAAATTATGGAATGATTGCCTTTGAAGCCTAACTCATCTGAGACGTCATGCCACTGTCTTTCATCCAAACTGATTCAGTATGCTGTTTAAAATAGCCCAGAATTACAAAGCGCATTTTTCCTGCAGGTACTTGATCTAGGAGGACTAAATTGCTACAGAAATTAGTTTCCTGTATTTGGAAAGCTGCTTGTTAAAAGAGCAACTAAGCACCTAATTGGCTGCTGTTGGAGTACAATAATTTGTGAATGACTTGTGTGTGCTAATTTCAACCAAACACTTTAAAAAAGATTACCAGGTTACCGTGGCCAACAAAACACTTTTGACTGCTATGTGTTAGATAACAGCCAAACACGAACCAGTTGGAATCGCTGTGTGTGGAAACCTATATAGGTTCTTGTATCAGTATCAACGCAGTGCCTGTATTGTTGATGGTGGTCAGGCTTGTTTGGGATGCATCGGCACCGGCGTGCTGAGGGAGCGACTGGAATGCAGACGGCTCTTTATGCTGTTGGATTTCTCCCATGACACCTCAGCGTCGCTCGCTGACCATCTGCACCCAGTGCCAATGCATTCCAAACAAGCCCATCGTGTTTGGTGCTGGCGCACTAGCTTTGTTAGGGGAAATGAGATGTTTTCAGATGCTGTATTCAGTTACGTAAGACCTGGCTCTGTGGTAGCTCTCTAGCCAGTGGAAAGGCAACGTACTGATGTTTATTAATTTTTGAATTGCTATTCTATCCGAAATGGCTTCAAGTGGAGATTCATTGGTCTAATTTGGATATTCAGAGGCTTATAGCGTACATTATTACATCATCAAATTTTTCGTCAGGAGAATCCAATGCATTTTGTTCTTCTAAGCCAAACAGGAATGATTATTGATGCTTAGTCCTACCCGCGTGCCCAGATTGGTTCAAACTGTCAATGTTTGGCCTTTTGAACCAACTTTTAGAACAAGCGCAAAGTGAACGTAAAGTGCTTGCATGAAAACAAACACAAAATAACACATGTGCATGAGAGCAATCTCTGAAAAAGCTTTGACATAAAACAAACCAAAAACAACGATGAAACAGAAGTACACACTGGATCAGTAGAAATTCGGTAGAATTTAGGTATTTGCGTCGTAAGGCTATGTGCCTTGACTCTGACGCATACCGTAGCCAGTGGATCATCCATTCAGCTGTTATAATATGTAAATAATACTTATATAGTTAATAAAGTTTTTAATAAAGTTATAAACCATTTGCACTGTTTGTATTTCTGTTGCAGAAGACAATTTGTGCAATTGTTTTTATTGTTAACTTGCTAGGGGAATTTTATATGTAGACAAAAAGTGTAAAATGCCCAGATATAACTTTCTAAAGATAAAAATCCAAAACTTTAGGAGTTTCTGTTTGAGTACATAGTAAAAAACACCCAATTTTCTTAAAATTCTGGAAATCTTTTTAAATTTTACATTCTTGCGAAGTGGTTTTAAGAAACAATTTTTAAAGTGTGTTCTCTTTAAGTACACTAAAGTGGTCTTTCATTTGGTCAATATTATATAATGTGCAAGTACAGTTAACAAATTATATGTATATATATCTTTTTTTTTTCAATATTTGAAGTAAAATGCAAATGTATATTCAAGCACACTTCTTTGTGTAGTTGCTTTAATGGAAAATTATCACCAACATATCTTACTCTGACAAAACACTGAGACCATTTTGGCAACCAATTTGATGGGGGAATGTATTGTGAACCGATATTTCACGCCCTGTTGATTCATGTCTGCATGAGTGATTTGTCTGCGTAACACATATCAGATCTCAAACCTATACTTGAAACTCTATTCGCGGGGTTTTTGACAAGAACCATTTTACTCAGATGAGACTTGTGCAGTGACAGGTGTATATTAATGTCAAAAACTAGTGTCAGCCTCGCCAAGAGGAAATCGTGTGACTGTTCTGTTATTTCTAAATTACAGCTTTTTCCTTTACGTTTCATCATGGCTAATTAGTTTGTTCCCACAATTTTTCTCTTTTCTAAAACAGCGGAATTAGGAAGTAGTACGTTAGATATTATGGCTAACTCCAAGCTGTGCTCGCCCTTACCATTCACCCCACTCGCTGTTGGTCTCAAATTAACCTTTAAGTTTTACATAAAACAAGATTGCTATGTTGAGAATGGTGGAAGTCACCACCTGCAAATGTCACATAGTGTGGTTTCCAGGCTGCAAATGATGTGATCACCAAGTTCAGTATGTCTACATGAGCAGTAAAATTTAATGAGTACCAAGAATCGGATATGCTTCCGACTCTTGCTCCATCTCTTTCCATCCCTCATGCTTGTTTCCAGCCTTCCTCATTTCACACCAATTATCTAAGAGGTGCTTTAACGTAGGCAGAGAACTGCGAGGAACACACTTGTTGCTGCCAGAAAATAGATTTGCAACACTGTCTGCTTATCTCAGAAATGAACTCATGATGTCACATTATCTGCTTCACTTTCTTTTGCAGGTATATGGCATTTTTGTGCAGTGTCGGGCAATTTTGCTTATCTACTAGTTACACTGGTGGACAAAATTTAACACCGTGCCCTAAGTGACTCGATTCCAAAATGCTGTGTGACATGTCACTGTCACTAGGTAATATGGAGATATTTTATGTTACCTACTACATGATTGCAGATGTTTTGAATAAAAATTCATATTTAACATAACTTATCGCAAAATTACACATCTAAAATAAGCGATTATAGCAGATAACAGATTTTATTCATCAACGACCCACCAATTAAGAAGTAACCTTTAGCATTCTTTTAAAACTGTACTTACTATGAAAATAAAATACTCTTTAAAAGATCATATTTGGGGCCATCATCGTAGTATTACACTGACATACTTTACTGCAGTATAGCTGAACCTAATGTATCTTATACAAGACACACACACACACACACACACACACATATATAAAAACCAGCTGAAATGTTTTGAAATGACTTGTACTGTACCTAATTGAAAAATCCAGGTTGGGAGTCTCCTCCTATCGAAGCACTGAATTGTCGGCTATTTGTGGTCACCACCTAAAAATTAAGATATGGCAAAGGTGTGACACATTGTCAGTAATTTAAGCAACGAAAATAAAGGACTAGGAGGACTGTTGTGCATCTCCGATCAGCAAACAGCCCAGTTTTATTAATGAATCCACATTTTTAAATGAATTGTGTGGGTCAGTGATTCAGTGAACCATAAAGGCACTCACTTGCTTTGCTTCTGAATGAATCAGCCCTTTGAGTAAATCCAATGAATGAATGACTCACTTATTAAGAAGATTTGATTAAGATGATTTGCCTTCACCTACTGCCACTTTCTGTTTTGATATCGAGTACTGTTTCTTTTTAAAAATAATTTAATATTTCAGTTTAATTAATTGTAGTTTTTTAATTTTTAATTGTAGTTTTACGTTGAATTAAAATATTTATTTTTAAAGCTTTTTTGAAATGTCTGTTCAGTGCGTTTATTATTTAACACAATGCTAAATAAATAAAGCTAAATAAATGCTTTAAATAATCTTTACAAATAACTTCAATTAATCGAAACGTGATGTTAATTGATTAATTAATATAATTAATTTGGGATTATTTTGATCAATTAATCAGGACATTGTACAGTTAATAAATAATAAAAATACTCACTTGACAGTCCTATTTAAAACTTTAAAGTAGAACTTTTAATTTGACATTACTGCAATTAAATTTTCACATTTAAAAGTTAGCTAGGAAACAAGTGTACTCACTTCAAATGACACTTTATTCAATTATCAATATATTATCTGCTTCAAGTATATGTACTTAGGGCCAGATACCCTAGAAAAGGCAAATTACTGTAAGAGTGCAGTTCCATGCCTTCTTGCTCACTTCCATGTCAAGCGTAAAATGCTTTTGCTTTCTGATCTCTGGACTTTCCACCTCGCATTTTGAGGGCGGTAAATAAAGGCGCAAATGCCAGTATTAACTCCCGCAAACTTTAATAAATCACAATGCATGATTCATTTAAATGCTCTCCTCCCATAAGTTTTGCATCTGAAAAGGAAACTCTTACAAATGCATATGCAATAGGGTCAATCATATTTCTGTCTGGACTGAAGCAACTTAGCTTTTCTCTGATCGTTTTCAGGGGCTTGTCACGGTGCATTAGACCGCTCTGTAAGGAAGCACTGAAGACGCAATATGTGAGAACTGGCTTAGCTAATGGACTCAGTTCTTACAGTCCAATGGGTAATTGCACAAATGGATGATACAGCTGCGCAAAAGTGCAAGCAAGTCAAAAATATTTAATGTTATTGAACCAACCTGATTATGCTAGGTTATAGGATTTTTTCGGTCCAGTCAGTTCAGGTATAAATAGGTCCTTCAGCTAAAAATTGCACAGATTTGATTTAATAAAATTGCAGGTTCTTCAGCTATTATAGCTGAAAGAGAAGAAATTAATGAGGGTTTCTATTCTAATTGAATAGAAATTCCCCCAAGTTCCAAGGTATGGGTGCACAAAATGCCCCTGTATGAGTTTTCGAATACATGTTTTGGTTTATTTATAAATGCATACATGCCATTTCTAAACTGCAATAAACTGGTTTATTAAATACAGACTAAATGTCACTTCAAATGCAGCTTCTCTGTCGCTTCTGCAGTACAAAAATGGATTCTGTATTACATTTGACCGATAAACATGCTCTAGTATCTTATTATTCAAATTGCATTTATTGATTCAATTCAATAATTGCATGCATTTAATAAGGTTAGAATAAAAACACTCCTGGAAATCAATTTAAATGGGCATTTCTTAATGGAAAATTACATTTCTGTACTTGGCCACTTTACAATAAGTTCCCATATATTACTAAAGTAAATGTTCAGCGATGGCTTGTTTTACTGTTGCATTAATTAGTTTACTTTCTGTCCGCTGACTGTCACAGTTTAATAGGGACCCAGATTCAGGCACTGTTTCCCCTGTGTGCATCCTTATTCTCTCTACCTCTGCCTTTTCCGGAGGTGCCAGCACAGTCACTGAGAGGATTTATGAGTGAAGGCTTGCCAGAAAAAAAAAAAAGAAAAATCCCAGCCTGCAGCTCGCAGACCTTCTGCGAAGACAGTCGTCCAGCACAGCAGCCGGTGTTCAGCATAGCCTCTCAGCTTTTTTCATCACTCATTAAATAAGCTAAATATACTTCACATAACAATCTCTAAGTTACTTTTTATTTAAAGTGAGAGTCTACTTCATACATTACAGTACTGTATGTAAGGGCGCTTTCACACCAGCACTTCGGAGGTTCGTTCGGCGTTCGATTCGGTTTGTTTGGATGATGTGAACCCTGTCTTCATGCTGTACTCATTTCAGTTCGCCTTTAGCGTTCTTTAGAGCTTTTGCAGTAGGCTACATTCATAAGACGGATGTAAGTGCCATTATGCGCAGAGGATTTGGAAACAAATCCAATGGATCAAATCGTAAATACGAACTACGCATTTTGCCACCTTCGATACTAATGGGGTAAAGTTTTCCTGGCTTGTTGATGTAAGCAAACTGCAGTTTGGACCTGAATAAAATAAGATGAAGACGGTACGGTGGCTGTTATCCAAAGTGATTTACAGATGAGGATCAAAACTGAAAACTAAATAAAAAATAAATAAATGCTTTATAAAGATAGAAATTTCAATCTTTAAAAAAAATCAAGAAGGACAGTCCATCCAAATGTAGGAACACATGATGGTAACAAAACAAGACCGTTGTTAAAAACAAATGAAAGCTATACACAAGGAAATAAGAAGATGAACTGAACACATGGGAGGCCAAACCAAAAGTTTAGTCTTGTTTAAATTTAAGAAACAGGAGCCATAGAAACAGGAACTGAACAGACGACAAAATAAAAGTACAGATAAAAACAAACCAAGGGCACAAGCAGAGGAAGAACATAACAGTGTTATATACACAATTTTGCATGTTTGATATCATGCATATATTCAATTTACACAAAATATCATACAGTAAATTGAGAAAATTAGAATTAGAATTAGAAAATAAGATTCATTAAGATGAGCTTGATGGTTAAATGAATAGGTTACATGAATACATTGAATAAGAGAAGATGACTATACGCTTTTACCAATGCAGGAGATGATACGAATAACAATGAGTCTTTTTTATTGTCTGTGTGTTCGCGGGACGGAGAAAGGTTTGAACAGACCCCAGACTGTTTTGAGTGACTGTGTTTGGTGACCAGGCAACCGATAACGGTGTCACGACAACTAACCTCAGTAACTGAATTAGCTTTGACTCTCACAGAATAGAGATGAGCAGCAGCAATGAAGGGATTTAAAACCCAATTATGAGACGAGCGCTGAACGAGAGAGGATCAGGCCGCTGCTGTAACAGCGATCATTACAGGATTACCGAATACCTCCACTGTGAGCGCAGCCAAGAGACACTGTGTCCCCAACTCCTTCAAATGTCAGCTAAATATTATTCCAGTATGCCAGTCCTGAAGGAAGTGGCATGAGCTCAGCAAAAATCAATATAAGCATGTTTTGAGCAGTACAGTATTCGGTAAAAGCTGTCATCTATCATATGGATGCTTCATCATTATTCACTCACTCTCAGTGTGAGACAAAGCACACAATTCATACTTGAATATTGAAGTGCAAATATCCCAATAACATATTTCTCTAGTAAAAGTTTTCTTGGAAAAAAGAAATTTACTGTTCGACATACCGTGCTTGTTCATTTATAAAAAAAAATTCCCGTTTTATTTACTCCATCATATATTAAGAAAAAAAGTACATAATCTGTCAATGGGGCAGTACCTTTTCAAAAGATATACTTTTGTATTGTATTTTGGTATAATTTATAATAACAAATACAGAAATACTATAATGTATTATAATAATATTTTTTAAATAATATAATTAATAATTTTATAATATTTATTTAATGATATAACACATTTTACGCTTTTTTTAATAATACATTTTTAAAAAACATGTACATTTTATAAACTTGAAATGTTTATAATGCATTGAGAAAATGGGTGAGACATAATAGAAATAATTTATAATGGAATGCTGTTTATTTTGTGGAAAAACAGGGGTGACGAATCACAAAACAGAATACAAAGCAGTCTCTTATGGTCTCACGTACCTCTCTCCAGTGGTGCCACTAAGGTTTCTGGGTCCCCTGGACAGTCTGTCCACTCGGGCCTCACTTTGCGATCCCTTTCCGAAAGAAATCGTTTGGCACAAATCCAAATTCTTTCACGGTCTGGATTCAGCATTTAATTGCAAACAGTGTTTTGTAGTAAATTCATGTTGTATTACTCACCTAAAACAACGTGCTACACTACTGTGTATGGTGCTCAGCCAGGGGCTACAGAATGTGTGTCTTCACTTCATCCCGTTGAGTTTTTTTTTCCTGTTACCAACCACGTAATTAAAATTTAATCAACTAAGCCTCTTCTTGCTGACATTTAGGCTCCATTGACACTAGCGTGTCTTCTTTTTAAAATGCATAACTTTTGCCAAAGGATCATCTATTCTTTACACTACTCATTTACACTACATTTTCTGACAGACATCGCTTCTGAAATGCAGTGAAAACACCAGTGCAGACGAAGATCGTTTTCATTCTAAAACACTGTTTTAAAATGAAAATGCACTAGTGCAAATTGGCCCTTAGTAGACTATCTAGGTAGACCTAGAGGGTGAGACAAAAACTATATCATAAGAACCTACTCGTTCTGTTGTCTTTGTTGTTGTTGTTGTAGCGGCCTTTATTGTCAAATTAATAAAATACTGCGCACATGATGTAATCTTTGTTTTAGGCTCTAAAAGGGCCTTTGCTAATGTGGCGTTCCAAGCCTGAGGTCATTTCAAGAAGACGTTTTCTGAGTGCAGTTGACATGTAGCACAGTGCTTTGAACGGGGGCATAATAGTAACGCTTTCAATTGCACTGACAGGAGTTAGCAAGACCTCAGCCCTGCTTACTTAAAGGAACAGTTCACTCGAAATTAAAAATGTGTGTCATGCATCATGGATTTTTTTCAGTGGTTGGATTTAACACAAAACTAAAAAAAGACAAGAAAAGGAACTGATAGCAGCATGATAACGACCGACTGGAATGAATGAGGCAACAAGTGTAAGAAGATAAAAACAGAACACTATTAATAGAATTTGAAGATTAGCAAAAGGTTAATTCCAAAGAGAGATAAGTGAGAAGTGCGGGAGAGAAGCATTTCTCAGAGGGTTACGATCACTGTTAGGTAGATTGGCGGTCTTGTGTATATTACACATGGGCAGGCAAAAATGGTGGGAGGTTTTTTCTTTCTTTTTTTTTAGGTGTAATACCCTCTATAACAAGACAGCAGACATTTTCTGACAACTCTCTGAGGCCCAACAGCATTTTTATCTTCAATTCATGCAGTCCCACAGGAAAAGCTTGTGAATGTATGAATTTCTTCCGGATGCAACATGCACTGACAGAACATCTGACATTCGTTTTGTATAAAGTTAATATAAAGATGTTCTGTATATAGTTCACATGATCAGTGTCACGAATGTAGTTTTTGAAAAATCTGCTAGAAATAGTGCAGAGTGTTGTTTCTCGTTCTCGTGAAAGTGAATGTTTCTCACTCATTTTAACACTTTTCATTCTATATTTCTTAATTTCCAGATTTAATCAGGATTCTTATTAGCTTTCGTTGTATGGGAACGAGCATCCTGGGATTTCTATTACCAGGTTCCAAGAAAACAAACACAGTTCATCTAAAAAATTTATATAACTGTAATTAACAATATAACTAGAAATTTAGCTGTGATATGACATAGTACTTTTTTCATTTATTATAACTTCTGTAACTATAACTATTCTGTTTGATATACAAAACTCTTTTGAGATATGGTATTAAATCTTTTCAATAAAAGATATTCTTATCTTAGATATCTTTTTAATTTTTACCACATTAGATTGAGTGGAAGGTTTTTATTGTTATTATTGATTTCAATCATTATTGGACAGTTTTCTCTCTTAGTTATTTATTGTATCAGTTGCCTTTTACCAATTACGTGACCTCTTTTAAATCCAGATCCCTTTTAACAGATAAGTTTGGATTGAACGTCAGGAACAGAGACTAGTTGTAATGGCAAAAAAATCTAAAAAAGTTTTAGCTTTCACTGAGATTTTGCCTGCCACGCTTCTGTTGAGAAAATCAGCCTACTTTTCTGTTTTGTGACAGGCTTTGAGGCTTTTATGAACTGACATTTGTAATCGTTTTTTCCTCTCCAGTGACTAATTAAGTGCACATTCCCAAAAGGCTTTCCAGCAGTCAACTGGTTAAGAGAATGACAGTGCATTTCAGATCAAATATCTGTCCTTTGAGGTTATCATTTTGTTGACATTTATTGTCCATGTAGGCCTGCTGCCAGAAAAAGGAAAGTCCACATTCAGTGTATTGCATTTCAATTTTCCTTGTTTTTTTATTTGAACAATAAGCAAATAATTAACAACACAGCTAATATGGTCTTTGAGCAGATTTAATTAAGACCTTTGACACATTAGACTCGATAAGGAGGAAATTGCACTCTGTCTGCCAAGCTTTATATATATATATATATATATATATATATATATATATATATATATATATATATATATATATATATATATATATAAAGCATTATCATTGTTGAAATGGCCGATATATATTTCTAGGTCTTAGATTTTTTGTTAGTATTTGATAATTGTTTAACTGTGTCAGTAACCATAGCAACCAACTCTATTATTTACTTTCTCTAGCAGATTTCTTTGCAACTGCACAATATTGTTGCATATAGTAAAGCCTTCAAAGTAAAATAATAGATAGACTGTGGTTCCTGTGATTTCACTTGTGAACATTACAACTAAGACACCAGATGTATGCTTTTTTTGCTTGTGGTTTACATCCAATCTCAATTATTATAAAACGAAGGGCCAGAACTCATCTTAGATTGTCAATCTTACCTGGAGCTGATTTAGACGTGTGACCTTAGAGTGGTTCTCAATAGCTACATCTTCGCAGATCACAGAGCCACAAGGCACTTTGATCTGCCAGAAGGTGACTATACCCCTCAATATCAACTTGAATTAAGAAATTACTAGTTAAGAGACACTCACCTCCTTTTCTCTCTGTAGATCTGTACTCCAGACCTGGTGGTGTTTCTGGCCTGCTCTAACCAGCGTCTGAAGGAGCGTCTGGAGAAGCGTGCGGAGCAGCAGGGTCGCCCAGATGATAACCCTAAAGCTATTGATCGACGCTTGACTAATTTCAAACAGAATGCCATCCCCTTGGTCAAATACTTTCAAGAAAAAGGCCTCATCGTCACAGTAAGGAACATTTTCTAGTATATTACTTATTTCAAATGGAAAAAAGTCTAATGGAAAAACACATTAAGAAGTAGTTAGAATTATTTATTTATTTAACTTAATTAAAATTTAATATATTTGATATGTTTAAGTTTATCATATAGCTCAAAAGAGACTATGTCAATATTTTCACCATTAAGCAAAAATGTCAACACCAAAAGACTTGAAAGAATGTAAATTCTGTCATTAATTACTCACTCTCATGTCAATCATAACCTTTAAGACCTTCATTCATCTTCAGTAAATCAGTAAATTTTTCTGTAGTAATTTTCTCATGCTTACATTTTTCCAAAGCCATAAAACATTAGTTCATCTTCAAAACATAAATTAAGATATTTTTTGTCCATCGGTTGAAAGTGACCCTTCACAATTTCCAAAAAGATTGTAAAACATTATCCATATGAATTAAACAGTTTAATAAATGTCTTCTGAAGTGAGACAGTCATTTTACATGATGAACAGATTTCAATTGAGATTTAATGCACATATAAATATTGGTCTTATGGGTTTGGAATGACATGAGGGTTAGGTAATTGATGACAGAATATGGTAGGATATGTTAGGATCGTATCTGAATAAATGGTCACCTTATAAATGTGTTCATTAAAAGTGCATTATACCAGGCTATGGTATAGGTAACGGCACGCATCATTTGGATCATATGCATTTATCTTGCATATGTGTAGATAATGGCATGCATTGTGTAGATCATGTGCATTTAGCTTGCATATTAAACATTGGTATAATTTTCACACACTTGTGATTAAAAGGTAAGTGGTGTTTTATACAAATGTGCTCATTTCAAACTTAATTTCTGGAAATCCCAGCAGCATATATACCGATCACTGGACTGTGCACTGACCAGGTGCACATCTGCTGAATAGTCCCAGTGCTGTCAGTTTCATTAAGACATGCTCTTTATCACTCTGTGTAATTAATACGGACATATAGGCTGATCTGGGACCGGCCGGAAATTAAAAGCAGTTAGATCCAACATGAGACCGTATCCCAGCGGAGCCACTTATTCAACAAAGGCTATGAGGATGTGTTATTAGAGACTGATTACATTTTTTAATCAGGAGTTAAATCTGGAATCGACAGGAAACGTATAAGATTTAGTAGGCATCTATAAAAATACAAGAAGCAAGGGAATTTAGAAGAAGAAAGCTATAAATGTCAAATCAGGGTTTCTGATCCAAAGGTTCATTTGGGAAATACCAAGAATGGCACTTCATACTTCATTCTTTTTGCCTTAAAATGGCTGCAGGGTAAAGTGCTAAAAAAAATCTAAACAAAACATAGAAACCAAAATGCTCCACACTAGACAGACCTTTAGTAGTTTGCCATTTTGAAATGCATATAACTTTTTAAGAAATATTGAAAGCAGAAAAAGCAGGTAGTTCACTGGAAATCCTGTCATAATTTTTCACACCCTTATGTGTTTCGGTTTTGACATTTTTTTAATTCTATTAAACACAACAGAATAAACTTTTCACACAGCATTTTTTTCTGTAACATTTACGTGGATATGTACTGGGACCATCAAGGTCCAAAAATGTGGGTGTGCATTGACAATATTGATTGATTAATTTTTATCTTCATTTTGATGACCATGAACAAATACTGATCCGAAATTCCAAGACCAGATTTAAGCAATTTGGTTCTTTCTCATTATCTCAGCATAAACAGTCTAAAGAGGAGCAGTGCAAGAACTGAGCCTTGTGGGACTCCACATATTATGGATGTCCACTTAGACTTTGCTCTCCTATAGAGAGCAAGATTATGCTCTCCTATACTCACATAATAACTTTTCTTTTCTAAGTAAGACCTGAACCATTTGAGTACCATCCCAGAAAGCCTGACCCAGTTTTCCAGTTTCTGTAGAAGCGTGTTATGATAGACAGTGTCAAACGCAGCACTAAGATCTAGCAGTACCAGCACTGATATTTTGCCAGAATCACAATTAAAGCGAATGTCATTTATTATTTAATGAGTGCTGTCTCTGTGCTGTAATGTACTTGGAAACCAGATTGGAAATTGTCCGTTTTATCCATTTGTGTTTAAGAAATTGTTCAACTGATTAAAAATTACATTTACGATAATTGTACTTATGTAAGGAAGAATTGATATTGGTCTTTAGTTGCTTAATGTGGTGTTATCAAGATTGCTCTTTTTCAGAAGGGGTTTAACAACTGCAGCTTTGAGAGAGTTTCAATTCTTTGTGACCTCGAAAGTAGATGATGTCCCTATCGCTTTTTTTGATATTACTGATCTTCTCAGAAAAGAAGGAAGCAAACTCATTGCATTTGCTGTCAGAGAGCATGTCACTGGGAGTCTGACTTGGGGGGGGGGGGTTTGAGAAGAAAGTCTGTGAAGAAAGCTTTGGCTAGTTTCACATTGAAAGCATTAAGGATGTCTTTATAGGCGCTATAGTGAATTTTGAGTTTCGTATTCTACCACATCCACTCAGCTTTTCTGCATTGTCCTTTCATACTCTGAACTGCTGATTTTCACAATTGGGATTTGTCTGTCATTTTTCTTGCAGAATTTCACTGGAGCAATTTCAACAATTACATTCTTAACTTTTAAGTTAAAGGAATCAAGGAGGATATCAACATAATCTGCAGAAATTCTTGGTGTTAAAGATATAGCTTCCATAAATAGCGCACTGGTTTTCTAGTTAGTTCATTTCTTTATGATAGAGACAGATCTAGATTCACTGGTAACAGAGAGCAATATATCAAAGAAAATAAAGAAAATGAGTGATCAGATCAGTGCCACATCCTCGATAGACCTCTACACATGATTAAATCTAGAATGTGTCCACAATTGTGTGTGGGTCCATGCACATGCTGAAAGTGTTTGAAACAGAGTTTGAATTCCTTTAGTAATTTGGATTTCTGCATTATCTATATGAATATTAAAATCCCCTGCAAGCTGCTATCAGTTGTTTTTGATATACATCCACCAGAGAGAGGGGGGTTGGCGTTGTGGCAGCAATCGGAGATTCACAGGTGGAGGTGGTCGAACTGGTCCCACAGGCCTTGGTAGTTGTTTTTGGCGGCCTTTTTAATTTTAGTTTTAGTCTAGTCTTTGTGTGAAACTGTCATTTTAATTTTTATTAGTTTTATTGTCAGTTCATACTCTTTTTAGTCTTCTCAAGTTTCAGTCAACTAAAAGTCTGAGCATTTTAGTCTTATTTTAATCAAAATTATTCATGACTATTTGCGTCTAGTTTTAGTTGCTGAAAAACAAATGACTTATTTTAGTCAATGAATATTGTATTTTAGTCTCTCTTTAGTAATGCAATTCTATTAAACCCAGTCAATATAAGTACCTAGTAGTAGTACCAAAATTTTCTTTTAGCCAAACCCATTTCAAATAAGGTTGTCTTGTTATATTATTGTTACCTTACTCAAGAATACATCCATTTCAGACGTCTGATTTGAACTTACAAAATTTATTTTACCATCTAAACATGTTAGAAGTGCACACACATACATTTAAATAAAATACATAAATAAAATAAAATAAAATAGCATCACATGACCAGAAGAATACAAGAAGAATATTAATACATTTAAGTTTAACAAAGACAAACAAAGTGCTTGAATGCTCGAGCTACAATGCAGATAATATGTGTCTGTGACTTGTATTGTTTGTAAACTGAAGTCAGATTTTGCATCATAAAAACTATTAAACCATATAACACTACGGATGGTTAGGTTAGGACAGGGGTGTCAAACTCAATTCCTGGAGGGCCGGAGCCCTGCAGAGTTTAGATGCAACCCTAATTAAACACACCTGATCCAGCTAATCAAGTACTTCAGACATGCATAGTATGTGTGTTTTAGCAGGGTTGAATCTAAACTCTGCAGGGCTCCGGCCCTCCAGGAATTGAGTTTGACACCCCTGGGTTAGGAGATATAATGGGATTGAAAGCACTGCCTGCATATAAAGGAATTCATTGAAAGAAAAGATCAAACACTACTGAATTATGTTAACTACTCAACCAAACAACCAGCGGTCTCAACAGCCATCGGTCCCTTTCTCTGTGTTAGACTTAACTTTATGACCACTGCATGGTACAGCACTGTATGGTTCACCTTTGGAGGGTTTTTCACTGGGTACAGTACCTGGTGCCTGTTAATTTTTTTAAATCAGCACAGCCAGTGAAGGTACGATCACAATTGTTTAGAACGAGTGCACCATCTTTTCACAACCAAAAAATGTTTTGTGGTCTGTTAGGAAGTACAGACGTTCCTCTCCTTGATAGCTGAGTAGCGGATCGAGCGAGATCTTGATGGGGCAACAAGGAATGACACAATAGTAGAGGCGGCGCAACTATAACAGCATGTGTATAATCCTGCCCACTCTAAAGTAAAGCAAACCGAACCGAGCCGTGCGGTACAGAACCATGCCAGGTCGAGACGTACCATGCAATGAAAAAGCGGCATTTGTTTTTATTCGTCAACAATATTGCATTATGCATTTCACTATAGTCATTGTCACATGGCCAGCATTTACGTTGCGTCTAGTCTCATTTTCATCACGTGATAAAGGTTCGTTTGCGACAATATTTAATTGATAATTAGTTGACAAAAGCACCACTAGTTATGGAGCCTGCCGTTTTTTTGTTGGCATCTGCGGGCTTGCAGCAAAGGGTGTAAGAGTTTGGTCCCAACATACACTAATTCCTCCATTTTCTGTGAGAAGCTCAGAAGTGGAGATGCTGGAGAGTGGAATACTGTTTCTGGTGAGATGGGTTCTGGTGTTCCCGAGTATGTTGTCCTGGGTTCCCTGGCTGTTTTCCAGAAAGTTGTCCTTGGGTGCTGAGCCTTGGAGCTGTTGAAATACGTCACAGTCTGTCTATGATGAGCTCTGTTTGCAAGGCTCGGCTGTGATGTCCATGAGCAGTGCTTGTTGTGGCTTTGTGGTGTTATCTGTGTCCTTGTGGGATGTGTTAACCACATGATGAAATGAAGTGGTCACTCATACTCTTATTCTGTCCAGGTGTGTGTTTGCCATTCAGGTGGAATGAACTGGCATAGACTACTGAACAATGACGGAGGGAAAAGTAGATATTGTCCTTTAGCACTCTTGCACCAAGTTTGTTTGGGTGGAGACCACCCAGCTTAAACAGATGTGGATGGCACCAGAAAAGATCCTCAGCATAGACCTGAATTAGTGATTGCATGTTATTAGTGATAAAATGTTACTTGGCTTTTATACAGTTTAGCAGTACTTTTAAACCAAGCAGGAAAAGTTTATATCCTGTCAATAATGACACAACACATGGGTGAGTAAATGAAGGCAGGGTTTTAAATTTTGGGTGAACTCTCCCTTTAAGGTTAAAACACCCAGCTGTAGCTAAAGAATATCCAAGCTTATGAGCTTGCAATGAGCTGAATCTCTCTGCCAATGCTTTCTTCGGCACCTCTACTAGCCCACATCTCTCGTGTGCCAGCAGAGACTGGCATGCCACAGCAGCAACTGGAGAAAAATGGATGTTTAATCTTGAAATAGTGAAAAACAGGAGAGCAAAGCATCCACACTCCTTTAAACAGGGGAAGCTCTTCTCTCATGTGAGATGATATGCCAGTATGAGCAGGTGTTTAGGGATGCAGGTGTGTGATACACACTCACACACATTTCACCACTTAGACCAGCGCACATTTCTCATTCACAGCATGCAGCCTGCATTGATCCGCTACACTCTCAAATGAAGCGTTTACGCGAGAGATGACACACAAACATTACTCTTCAAAATCAAAATGGCCTTAGGAAACCCATTGGACCTTGAAGTGAGAGAAATATTTTTGCTTCACATCAAATCCACATTCATTTCCTGTCTACAGCCATGAGTTGAGTAGATTTAATAAAGTGACGAATGATTGACAGCTCTAGTGCTGTGTACAAGGCCAACTCAGATGTGTGTAAATAAAGCTAGATTCAGACAGTGCGGCTGTCAGCTGGACTACTAGGTAGGTGCGGAGGCAAATACACGTGTGTACTGAATACCATCAAATTAGTAAAAACTTTTCATTAAGCAAGGAGGCATTAAAATGCTCGATAACGATTGATATTTAATATTTACACCTATCAGTTGCTTTTTAGCATGCATATTACTAGAACATTTATTAAGCACATATTTATTAAGCTAATTAAGCACATATTAATGCCTTATTTTACATGACCTTATTGTACATCCTAATCCTACCCAATACCTAAATTTAACAACTACTTTACTGACTATTAATAAGCGGCAGATTACGAATTTATTGAGGGAAAAGTCATAGTTATTAGTTAACAAGTGTTACCAAACGATGCATCATGATAAAAAATCTTATGCAGCACAGCTGTCAACAATTCATTGACAGCTACTATTTTTAATAATGCTATTGTTAGTAATGTAGATGTTAAGGTACCGGGTAGGATTAAGGATGCAATTAAGGATAAGTAATAATAAACAGTCAATACGTTAACAATATTAGGTCCCTATTTATATTAGTGTAACCTGACAATGTTTCAGAATTTCATATCGAGCCATTTTTGCTGCTTATTTTCAATTACTGGAGAATTACATTGGGGAGTTCAGAACATTTATTCCAGACTTTCTTAAATATTTGTCGATTTCAAATTAAGGCTTACCTAAAAACATGACACGTGATAGGTTTAAAGCCTTTAATTTAGTCTAAGAGGAGTAACTTTATTGCATCTTTTAATCAGCGTGCACATTTCATTATTACTGTAGGTGGAGGTTGTCGTGAGATACTTTTTTAATAAAACGTGTTGATCTGGTATAAAGCGAAGAGGCTTGCGTTAAATCTGCTGGCATTTCAGATGGCTGGATGTGATTCAGACACGGCTCAGGTGAGATGACTTAATTAAGCTCTCCCATCTGTGGCAACACAAGCATGCTGCAATAATCAGGCGGAATAAGCTTAACGCCATTTCTTATTAATGCAAATTCATTTCCTCATCATCCAAAGAAAGCCTAACAGTTAATATTCTAACAGTTTGGTTTGTTTGGATTTTTTATGAATCCCCCCCTGAGGCATTCTTTTTCATAAGTTTTGAATTTGAACTGGCACTGACACTTTGTCATTACTACACCGCAATAAGGCTTCACTGATGTTCAAAATCGTCACGTATATTTCTACAAGCAATATGTAAATCGCAAATATAAAATAGAGCTTCCTCCTTTACTCATTCATTACTCATACATTGTTGCATGAAAATGACATTTTTGCCATTCTCAATGATAGTTCTGCAGTGGCATGGTTTCTGCGATGATGTATAGCCATTTTTGTTTTGTTTTTTTATGAGATGAGGAATGGTGTTCTCATCAGTTTATGCATGAGTGTAAATGAGGATGTGCTGATTTCTACTGCGCTGAATGGGATTCATTTCCTCCCACAGCCAAAAGCCAATCAGAGAGCAGAGAGAATGCCATTCCATCCCAGAGGAATATTTGATTACTCAGAGGATGCACTTTCATGAAAAGTCTGTCATCATTTGCTCATCCTTGTGTCACACTAAACCTTTCTTTCTTCTGTGGAGCATAAAAGAAGGCATTTTAAAAATGTTTCAACTGGTGTTCAAAACAACACTGGCAACATTGACAATCATTATATGGAGAAAAGAAAAATCAAGACATGTTTTGTGTTCTTACAGTTACAATAAAGTATCTTATTTGTGCTTTAGACAATTCATCAAAATAAGTGTACTTATTATTAAAACATTTTAAATATTTACTTTTAATATAAAACTAAAATACGGTTTAGACTATTAAAATGCACACTTTTTATTTACACCTTTTTATTTCACTAACATGGCATTACTTAAACGTACAGATTGTTCTTATGCTTTGTGATTTTATTCTTTTAACAAGCGCATTTTTAAGTGGCTAAAAACGAAATGTAGCTTTGTGCTTTTTAAATACTGGCTGCCACCTAAAAAACAGAATATAAAAGTTAAGCACAATATCATCTCAATATTCATGGTGACATTCACATTTAAAGAAAGTGAAAAGTGAGAAAATGACTCACCAGGTCATTGGTGTGTCAGACCATTAACCTCACGTCAATCGCAGCTGTCAGAGAACCGTACCCTCAAAGCTCAGCCAAATTACATGGCAGTAAAGGACAAGGAGAAATCATAGCAGGGCAGGAATACAGGGAAGAAGAAGATAAACAATATAAAGGAAATTTTGGTTCTCCTGAGGGTAATGGAGAGTGTTAGCTGTCATTCTCAACTCCAAGTGCAGGCAATTCGAACATCTGTGTAAGAGGCTGAGATGAGAAATAACATGTCCATAGCTTGGTAATTCATAGATGACATCGAAGAGATTGTATATATAAGCATATGTGACCGTGGACCACAAAACCAGGCATAAGGGGACATTTTCATTAAGTTTGTTTTTCGGCTGTTCAAAATTGAAATATGGACTGTTGCTAAAGTTAATGCTCTGTCATGTTGGAAATATGCACTACACCATATAGAAACCTACACGATAGTGTTAACAAATTTAAAAATGATATTAAAACTGTTGATGCAACATTGCCATTTCGACTTCCTTTTACATAGATTTGAACTGTTTTGTCAAACCCTACATGCATTGGATTTCAACCGGAGATCCTCGTCTCTCAAGTACATCTCTGTACTCTTGTGAGCTACTGAACAAACCTACTGCAGAGCTGGAGAGATAGAGTATGTGCTTTCCGTACATAATAAAACGTAATTTTGTAGCTATCATATGGATTACTATATTTATTTGTTTGGCCAGTGTCGTTGTGGGTTTTTGGTTATTTTGCTGTTGTAAGACCTTTGAAATAATAGAAACCATTTGGCAAAGTGATATGGAACTATAATGCAGTCAAACTATGTCCGCTGCTCGGTTCTTTGAAAATAGCTAATATTAATTAAAATATTTAAGAAAAAAAAAGTTACAATTTTATATAGTTAAAATTAAATTAAATTAAACCTATAAAATACCATTATTGTGAAGGCCACTGGATATTTGATGCAACAAATAACAGGGTTGATATTTAGATTTTTGGTTACTCTAAACATAAACCCTATGTAAGAAAGAAACGGATGGGTGAGGTTTCAGTGTCGGAGGGGAATCCGATCAGCTGATGAGGTTGACTGCCGCTGGTGTGGAGAAAAAGGGAATTCATGCTACGCTGTCTTCTGAGAAGATATGTGTGCATTTTAGTGATACTGGGCTGAGGCTGGCATCTCATGAAACACAACTGCCTGGATAAGCCTAAGATGTGAAATCTTTTTCCCAATCACCTCCGCAGTTCCCATGGCGACAGGGTCCCCGTGGGTTCCAGGTGAAACTGATATAAATAATGTGGCCTCTTTTAGTTTCTTTGGTGATTCCTATGCATGCAACAGGTTTAGCAACATGTTATTGAACTTTTTATTGAAAATGTGAAATCTGAACCAAATCTTTTATGCACGCATGCAGCTGGCACATTCTGCTGGCACAGCAAGTATGGAAGAACTCCATCTGCTGAATTTATTTGCAATGAATTGGTTTAGCAGCTATCTTGACACAGGATATTGCAAATACTGGTGATGTAACATTTTTTAGAGATTCAGGAGAGATAGAGTCATATATAGGAAATATCAGATTATCTTGAGATGAATGAAGTGTGCCATTTAACAGCCTAATGTCAACAAGAGTTTTTGCGCCGGCTGTCAGATATGTCATCTTCAGTTTGTCAGTGCTGCTCTAAACTTTGCTAGTTTGCTGCTATACGTTTCATTCTGCCCGCAGGCATTGTGTAAGCAACTTCAGGGCTGAAACTGTTAACTTTTCAGCCCTGTTCAATTGTAAAACTTTTCTATACCTAGAGTGACCCTAGAATGGAGCTATGCAAAGCTGCATTTATTTAATCTAAACAGAGTACCTGAGTCATAAAATTGATTTGAACATGAGCCACATATAGTACAAGTCAAAGCGTTTGTCTAAAGATTCATCATCCTTGCCAATCTTTTACTGTGATTTTTAATAGAAAACTGAAAAACTCTTTTAAAGTGATAGTTCACTCAAAAATGTACATTCTGTCATGTTGTTCAAAGCCTGTTTGGCATCTTCTGTGGAATACAATAGGAGACTTTTTTATGTCTGTGTTGAAACTAATAATTTTAGTTTTCTGGTAACAGGAGTGAGACATTGAATATCTGCAATGACATGGGTTTGGGAAGTCCAAAATGTATAAAGCTGGAAGGTTTTCTTACCCCGTCAGCATAGTCAGCTATTTTCAGTCCTCAGAAATCCTTGTTGGTTCAGGATAGGCTATATTTTCATGAACGCATTGCTACTTTGATACTTGTAAAAAGAAAGTCTGTGTTTGTCTTGTTGGGAAACTCGTTTTAATATGTTCCGTGAGGTTTACTGATGTTAATAAAGTCTTTTCAAAAATTAAAACAAATAGATGTGTCATGCGATGTAAGAAATCCAACACCTTTATTGTACCTTTAGTTGTTTTTAGAGCAGTCAGTCTCTATTTTTCTGCACTAAACAAGCAACTTTTGCTAAGATATTTTCAGAGACGATCAGCAAGGTGCTATAGAAGTAATTTAATGAAACCTAAATTTGACAAAAAAAACTTTTCATGAAAACGTCCCAGTGTGGCATCCGAAGGGTTTTTCCAAAATTGCATCTCACATGGAAAAATAATTTTCAACTTGGCTTGTTCCATTGACAACAGACTCAAGCTTGTGGATTGTTTCTGACCGCACATCTGTATCTAGTAACCAGTGTAGACAAGATAGCGGCAGTGACTGTAATTTCTATTTGCTTTTAACACAAGACGACACTCACATTCACCGTAATTAGGTGCATTAAATGACTGAATGCAAGTGGGTGGAGCCTATGAAGCGGAGATGACTATTCATTGATGTCTTGCTCTGGAGGCAGTGTTGTTTGTGCCTGGGTGACTTTATAATGAGGAGGTCGTTTTAAGCTACTCTATAAAACTTGGAGGATGTTTTAATAGTACAAAGACCTCTTACATACCAAACGATCAAAGGAAACTTGATTTTCATGTCATGACACCATTAAGTGTTCTGAAGTCAGACGGACTGAAATTTAAGTCACTGACACGCTCCATTTGATTACGACGACTTTGTAGAATTTTTCAATCTGAATCACTTGAGGGAAAATTATCGGTGAGAAAAATGTGTGCTCCACTGATAAACTACAGCTTACAGGTTTGGCGCAACATGAGAAGGAGTAAATAATAAGACAGTTATTTTAAAGCGAGCTTTTTTTCAATAATACAGAACTACACTATATTATTCACAGAAATACCATAGAAGAACCATTTTGGCTTCCCCAAAGAACATTAAAATAAACCGTTCATAACGGTATCATTTTTTTCTTAATTTAAATATAAAGAAAGCTTTTGCTCCTTAAAGAACCTTTTGTGCAAGGCAAGCTTATATAGCACATTTAGATAGCAAACGCAATGGTAATTCAAAGCAGGAAATAAAAATAAATGAAAATTAATCACAGCAATAAAACAAAACATTCTTTATGGAACCATAAGCTACTTTTGCAGTTTGGCATGATGGCGGAAAATCGGCTATTGATGCATATAAAAAATCTTATTTTTAAGTGTGCTCTGAAGCTTTCAACACACAACTCTGTATATCGCATTTTGGTTTGCTGAGAGCGTTACTACAAATAATACTTTTTTTTCCTAAATAATAAGGTTTTTCTGTACACAAAAGATGGCAGGAAGCAAGACAAGGAGTTGTTATTATAGATGCGCACAGCCAGGGCTGAACTAATGCAGTTTTTCAGGATCTCAACCCCCTTTGAGTTATAAATAGATCTCAGGACTCTCATATAATATATAAAAGCGATGTCGCTTTTTGCAAATAAGCTCAGCTTGTTGGCCACAATGGGGGGTTTGAGCTAACACCACAAATTATTCAGCAGTATTGTGAAATACTGTACTTAAACTCGATATGCCTTGCTCTTTCTCTACAAAAAAATAAATGTTTGCCTTCTGCTGCTTTCACCACTGAGTGATTTTATAAAGATGTTCCTAACAATGTCTCTCAATTACATTTGCTCCGATGATTCCTAGGGTATGAAAGGTGCTTGTTAGTTACATTTGGTGGACTCACAAACCGATAATTAAGCATAAATTACTTCTTCATCAGTTAGATTGTGATGATGGTCTTCACATGAGCTGTCAGGAAGAGCCAAATTAATGCCTCTGTTTATTTCTGTACTTATGGAAATTGTGTGTATCTGTCAGTCAAATATGTTCATTTTTGTTTTTTATTATCCTAATTGATTATAATAAAGACATAGGGAGGAACCTCTACATTGTAGTACATTGCACATCGGTTCATTGAAGGTTTAGACACTCTCAGAAATGACTATTCTCAGAAAATGACACTATTTGTGTGCTATTTATGTTCACAGTACATGACTTATTACTGATAGAGATGAATTTAGTCATTTAGTTTTATTTCATTATATTGTTATGCATTACGATTGATTTTAAATGTCTGGGGTCTGTACATTTTTTGAAAGCTTTTAATTTCTGAGATGGCAAAGCAAAATTTTCATGATTACATCATTACTCCAGTCTTCAGTGTCTCAGCCTTCAGAAGTCATTCCAATAATAAACACTTCCTATTATCACTGTTGACACAGTTTTGCTGCCTTATATTTGTGGAAATTGGAAAGAAAAGATAAAAGTCTTACTGTTACTGTGATCGTTTCTAATGTTAATGACTTAGAATGCTTAAATGTGTATAATTACTTTGTATTCTATTCAAATTATATATGTATTTAGAATTCTGATGAATCAATAACAGAGATTGTATTATATTATCAGATATTATATTAGTAATTAGTAATAATTATCTCCTTGTATTTGGAGAAACGGAGTAGATGCACAATGATGCCAACTTAGCGACTGTCACTAGACTTAGTAACTTTTTAGACCCCTTTAGCGACTTTTTGTCCAAAAAAGTGACAAGCGACAAATCTAGCCGCAGCAGTGCTGCCTCTCAAGTTTGATCTGTTCAGCAGCTTTCAATTAAAACATTCTAAGTCAGGATTTTTGGGCAGATTAACATCTTGGAAGGGAGAGCTGGTTATGTGACATTTCAGTTACTATTTCATATTGGTTCCATTGTCTGACAACAAAAACAATAATACATCAATGAAAACTTTTTTATTGAGAATTTAGCTGCAAAATACAGCATGTGGGCATAGGGAGGCAAACAAATGTTATGATAAATAATAAATGTGCATTTTGCATGTTTAAAAGAAGGGAGCTGCCCTTTCGTGCAAAACATTTTAACGTGTTTTGTATGCAGATTGCTCAGTGCAAAGAAGGAGAAGTAATGGGGACCTTTCTATGTTCTTTTTCATGTGTCTAATAGACATGAACAGGTTCTTTGAAAAACATCTATGACCTTTGAAACATGTCTAGGGTTCATGTTCTTTGTTGATTATAGTTTCACTCATAATAAACATTTGCATGAAGCATCCATATCTGTCCATACTATTACATTTCTATTTAATACTATTAGAGTATTAAAAATTAAGTTGCAGTTAATCACAAGTAAGTACTTCAGTACAATACAATATCATCCAAGGCAAAGATAAAAGAGTAATCCAATAACAGGCAACGGTCAGAGCAGGCAGCAGTCATGAAAAGAAAGAAAAACGGACGAAACACAAAAACTACGAAGCAGGAAATTGAAGCTACAAGCAATCATTCATACATAAATTCATAAATGCACAGCCATGAGGGACCGCAATTGTCTGACTTCAATATACAATAAATGAATGTAAATGAATACAACATTTTGTTTATTTAAAGCTTCAATCCATAAGTTTTGCCTCATTGTCGCCATCTATGTTTGAACCTGGAATTGCAGTTCCTCGAGGAGTTATATTTCGTGCATGGCGTCTTTGAATATATGACCTAAATAAGAAAAATACTAATCTTGAAAATACAAATCGCGTGTAGCTAATCGCAGGGTATCTGTAATCAGAAGCACATTTAAAACTGGAATATAATATCATTTTATTAACATGTTATTTATAAAGGCATAATCCTTTCTGGATTACAATCTGTCATCAAAATGTTACATTTAATTATTTTAGCTGCTGTGAGAAAAAAGCTGAAACTAATCCGCCTCCTGCAGTATCCTCACTTGCTTTAGCCTAGTAGCCAGGATTCATTCTTTATGTTACAAATGTGATGTAATGACGCAGTACCATGCTCGAATTTTAATGAAATGAAAATTATAACTAACCGTTAAGAATCTGGCTAACGTAAGGCGATAGTTTTGAACACTTATCCACTTGCTCAAATATTTATTTTGGATTATTTTTAACCCCAAAAATGTACAGACTGTCAGGAGTCTTGACTGCCTGTGTGTGTGTGTGTGTGTGTGTGTGTGTGTGTGTGTGTGTGTGTGATTATTAGTTCATCAGTCTCCAGCTGTGTGTTTAGCCCATTATTCTTAAGCCCTCTTCATCTTTGTGAAAGCATGACAGATAGTAGTGAAAAGCAATTTTACAAAAAATAAAACAAATGTGCTCATAAAAATGAACTATAATGTTATTGCTTAATTGAATATAATAGTTATTAATATCAATGCTTAGTTTTAATGAGTAATTAAGCTATTAAGCTGTTATTACTGTTATTTGCTAATCAGTTTACGTTTAATCTGCACTGCAGGATGACATTGTGTTTAAGTCTTTCTTTCTTTCTTTCTTTTCTTGCTACCTTCTTTCTTTCCAAGCAAAGGTAAATTTGCCTCCCAAGTGAGAACAGCAGTTTAGAATGTTGAGTTTTGTGCTGAACAGCAGGGTGTCATATGATGTGCCGAAAAAGGAAGTTGCAGGTACAAATGTCATGTGGAGAAATTTCTGCTGGAAGCTTGTAATTATTGGTTGTTGGAGTTTAAAGTAAACTCTGACTGTGGGTAACCCTCAGTGAAGTTCATTTTAAAGGTGCAAGAAATGACAGTAGTGTCAAGAATGACTCAGGAATTGCTGTTTGAGATCCTCTGTATCTTCTGTGATTTCTTTCACTTGTTGCTATGGTGAAGCGACCTTCATTAGGCGGTTTGAAAGGAGAAGTAAGTAGCATCTCTGATAAATACAGAATATTATTATTATTAGCACTTTTAACTGGCTCATTATCCCTTGACAGGAAGATATAAGCTTTGCAAAAACATGATATATAATTTTTGTATTCTGTAGAGCAAGAGGGAGGTTTGAATTCAGTATAGTAGGGCATCAGCATTTAAGCATTTAGAACTGGCTTGAAATGAATGCTTTCAACTAAATAAAAATATTTTACAAATTTTGCTTAACCTAATTACTTATCAGAACATCTTTAAAATCTATGGAAGCCTATAAAATTATTTAATTATTTCTTAATAGTGGCTTTTTATCACTCAAGTCACAATTTCATCATTTTTTTAATATCATAACTATGGCATGACTTTTTGACAGAATTCCATTTTTAATCCAACAGATATTAATTAATCTGTTTAACGTTTTATATCTGTCACATCTTTGGACTCTTTTGTTGTTGATTTTGTCATGTGCTCTCTGTGCCCTACCTTCCCTTCGTGTTAATTGTATAATTGTCTTCACCTGTTTCCTGTTAATTTAGTCAATTTCCTTGTGTATTTAGTCCTGTCTGTTTGTATTCAGTTTGTCCGATCGTCGAGGTTACATACTTGTGTATTATGTTCTGTCTGCCTGCCTGCCTGCCTGCCTGCTGACTTATGTCATTTTGTTTTCTCTTTATTATGACTTAATATCTCCTTTAATTTACATAAACATCACAACATTGGGACAATAACAAAATATTAATAATCATTACAAATTTTATTTAACGCTTTTTTTTTTTTTTAAATTACTGGCAATTACTGGTCATTTATTTGTTTAATATTTTATTCATATTGATATTCATAGCTTAAAGTGGTTGAAATATAAATAAACAAATGTGACAAACAATTTATGATCATCCTTTTGATGAATTTAAATATCTCTTGCTGAACTTTTGAATATTAGTTACATCTAGAGTTGACAAAGTGATAATGTTAGTTGCATCAAAAGTGTATTAGATGTTTACAAAATATGAAATGGAGCAACGCATGAAACATCTCAAATGAGTCATGAAACATTTAGAAATAATTTATAGCCAGTTTCCTTTCAATTCTGCCAAAAACCAATAACTTAACTATACAAACAAACCCTAGTTACTGTAAATGTCGTCAATATCTTGCTCAGTATCTGGCCTTTGTGCTGCAACAAATTTCAATCAATGTCATTTGAGGTCAATAATTACACAGCTCTGACGTACACGCATTAGAGATAAAAATAAGTATCACAGTCAAACAGCACACAAATTTAGAACCAAACTGCCATAATACTGTTTGTTTCTTTTGCCTTGGATCTCATGTATGAGCAATTTCAGCAGAATGCTTTGATGACTGGCTCTGCTCTAACCTTTTTAAGTGTAACTGCAAAGCGAGAGAGCGATAATTGATTGTGGAGTTTTGATTGAAGTTCATCCCTTCATAGCAAAAATAGACCCATTTAATTAGCCATTTATAATGCTTTGGTGGCGAGTCTCTTTGGTGTCGCCACATGGGGTTTGGATGTCATTTCTTAAAAGTCAGAGCCTTTTAGCCCTGCTCTGAGGTGACCACTGAAAGAAGGCTGTGTGTGCTCCCTCAAAGGTTCATTTACTAGTTATTTTAAAACACTGAATTTTGTCATGCTGTAATTGTAGGGCATATGTAATATGGTATGCTTGCATATGTTGCTGCTTGAGTGTTTCCAAGATTAATGCTGGAGCATAGCATCTGTCATAAAAAGTCTCCAGAGGGAAATATAATAATTTCTTTAAAGGGGCACATTAGATCTTAAAGTGCTCCTGCAATGAATATGTCCAATGTTGATGCCATGTTCCATGGCTTCTGTTTTGAAAATAATAAATGTGTAAATGTGTATGTAAATTATAAATATATATATATATATATATATATATATATATATAACAGAACTGATGTGAAAAGGCCAACATTATTATGCCTCCCATTCTTCTTTGTTTACATAAGTATGGATTTAAGTTAAAGAAACACAATATTTAACGTGAAGATTTAAATGAATGGACTTAAATGGAACTGCCCACTGTTCCAGTTGTGTGTCCACGGTGTGTGTGTGTGTGTGTGTATTCACTGCTATGTTTTTGCACTTGGACTAAATGCATGTATGTGTCACCATACAGGGCCACAAGTCACTTCACTTTCAAATGCATTGATTTTAGATTAATTTAGTCACAGTGATGTGATTATTTTTTGTTGTTGTAGGGGTTGACTTATATGTGTTTTCTTAATTTTTAATCATTACAGACCAAGTAGACCGATAACCGATATTTCGGTTATACACTTCATCTACAATAAGGCTATATAAAGAGAAATGTGGGGCCACTGTATGCTAAACAGCCTGGGGGAAGTGGCTATAATAATTTACATGTTAGAAATGTGTGTGTGATACCATAACCTCTCTCAATTCTTCATTTATTTTTTTTTCTGACAATTAAATCATAACCTACAAGAGATGTCTATTCAATTCATCATCTCATGCACATCAATCGATGAACTTAAATCACAACGTATATAATACGTATATAAAACTTAATTGTCTTCATAGCTTCTACAAATTAAGAAGACCACAACTATTTTAATAAAACTATAACACTAATAGCCTATTATAGAATGACTTGATTCAATATCCTACTGAAATGTCTTAATTTTCGTCATCCTAATATTGGCCTATAGTGACAGTAATTTTAGTTTAGTCACATAAATTTAATTTACAGTCAGTGAAGATGAAGCCATAAAACATTACTTCATTTACCAAAATGAGAGTTAAACTAAATTGGCAAAGGAGTTTACTATTGAAATGAAAACATGGAATAGCGTATTGCGTGATTATTATTTTAACAAACAAAAGTTGTAATTGTTGTAGTAGTAGTAGCAGCTAAACCGAACTTTTATTTTGATGGGTTGCCATGAGGACCTGTGTGTAGTCTGTCATAGGTCTATGTATATATGACGCTATTTTTACGCGAACGGTCAAGTGCTCAAGAGCAGTTCTGGTGATGTTGTTGATGTATTTATGTCCTCATTTAGTGAGTGTGTAGTGTGTAGTAAACAAAGCACGCGTCTGTGTCATTCACATTTACAGAGATTTTTTACAGAGACATGCAGGATTTATATTTGAATAGTCTTTTTGCAGCTTAATATTAACAGATACAAGTCCACCGAGTGAGCCGATTCACGTGTACTGATCTACATTTGACTAATTCATCTAAACTTTGACAAATACGGTGACATTCCACGTTATACAATACATTTCATTTCTTCAAACCAGGCTCTAGTACTTGACTCTCCCTGCATTTCTGAAAAAAGCATCCTTATTCATACATTTCACTGCCAGTTGAAATGAACAGTAGTGGCAGTTAAACACCTTTTTTGCACACATTATGATTGAAGGGCCGTTATTCCATGGCACGGCATGCTTATTCCAGTAAATGTATTTTTGTCCCACATTTGCTTTTGTTAACAGCATTGCTTAGATTTACGGTAGTGGTTAAGTGTAAGTTGTGTGTTAATTTTAAAGTACAAAATATATAAAATATAAATCAACTATTTATGGAACTGTTCTGATTGCCATTGGGAATTTTGCTTTGAATATGCCATTAGGCATTCTACAAGCAACGTAGTATAATTTTGCTAACATTTTTCATCTACAGACATGCTTTGTCATGACACATGCATCTGCACCGGAGATTTACAGCATGTCTTGCGAACACGTAATCGAAAAAGTGCAGCAAAATATACCCATAGCAACATATTTGTTCGGTTTTATAGAAATGTCGACTGAGTCATGTATTTCCAGTAAGCCTGGGTTCATTTCGCATAGTATTGTACAAGTGATGTTAAAATATAAGTGCATAACATGGCTTCAAACCTCAGCATAAAGTCTAGGAATAAGTTACACAAATACAACTGACATTGCAGATCTACTTTGGGAAACGGTAAAGCTTGTGAAGAGCGACTAGATGGTCATCAGTTTTAAAATCAGTCATCAGTTTTCACACTGCATGATCCGCCATTTCATCGTTAGTATTAGTCTCCAGAGATATATTTGACGCTGTTGTAAGGAACAGTTTTTTTTTTTCTTCTATTTTTCTATCTTTCTAAGAAAATGAATACCCTGCTCTCTCACTAAGCAGTGTTGACACGTGTCGCAGTTGCATTTGGCTATTTATAACTTTTTTTTTTTTTTTTTTTTTTTACTAAGAAACCAAACAACAGAATTACACAATTACCGATAGGCTGACCTACATAAAAGACGGTTTCGTTGAGCTCCACACTATGCAGGGTTGAATGCAAAACCTGTTCAAGAGGAATAATCAATACCTCGGGTAGAAACCCAAGCACACAGTAAACCGAAAGTTCATCCTGATATAAATGATAATGAAAATTCAGTGCACGAGTAATATAATTTAAAAATCAATTTTGATAACTATAATAATGTCCAATGTCCACATGTGGTTGTTTGTGTAACCTGAATAGAATAGGCTTAACAAAACTAGGAAATAATTGTTAATAATCCCAAAATAATAGAATCATATCAGATGGTGCCCTGATTATAGATTTGATGATGTATAGTTGAAATTTAATCAGATTGTTGTTCTAACTCTTAAATAAAGAAAGGAATTGAAAAAATAACGCAATTCTTGATTTAAAGCTTAAGTACTGAAAAAGTAAAGCTTACCATGCTTTCTTAACATGTATCATGGCAAAACACTACTTGTGTTATATTGAAGTACCAGATACATACCGTGGTATTTGAATATAGTAATAATCAGTAACATGCTACAGTCACAGTACTTTTAAGGCAAAAAAACTAAATGATGCTATGACTCCATTCATCTAAAAGATACATAGAAACAGATATACCAGTACTTTGCCTATGCCAATACATTTCTTAGAGACAGAAAAGGTTAAAAACCCCGGTAAACCCAATTCTAATAATCAACACCTTTCTACGTATCCAATAATAATATGACAGGTACACAGTCGTCTGAAACTCGAGGGACACTCCCACGCACTACCTGCTATGTTGTGGCCCGTTATAGTCTGTTGTCATGGAAACATTCAGACAGGTTGGAGGGGGTCGTCACTTCGTCTCCCCGTTTCTCAAGATTTTTTTTTTTTTGGTTTTGTTTTGTCACAGCCCATTACTTAGGCAAGGCTCCTGTGAAGTGTCTCATAAAGGTGTTTTGGTTCTCTGCATTTCAGTAGATGTGAGGTACTGGGGGGTGCAGAGATATGTTCTGTTCTTATCCTTTTGCAGCGTTCAGGAAGTGAGGGAATAATGAGCCCGTGATGAAGCCTGCTTTCATTGATGAATCACACCATGGTTCCAAATGAATGAGTTTCTGTCCAAGCCTTAAATCGATTCGCTCCTGCTGTCTGTAATATTGTTTACGTAACCGTGTTGGGACACCTTAAATGTTCTACTAAAACAAAACAGTCTCATTATATATTTTTAGTTCATATATAACAGTAAACAGACACGTGAATGCAGCTGCAGTGCACACCATTTCAATCAAAGACAATACATCCATCGTTATGTTTGAAATTGTTTTATGTAGACATATGTTTTATTACACAATGATTTATCAGAGAAAATAACCTGTATTTACATACATGCAAAAATTGGCTGTACAAAAAAAAAGGAAAATGTGAATAAAAAGCATTTAAAATTGTAACCCTTTATATTCAAAAATGTTTAGTGCTATTTAAATTATAGTTTCAATATTTACAATATTAGTAGAAGTTTAACATTTCTCCTTTTAAATAAGTTTTAATGTCTCAAGACGATTAAGTTTCTTCCACCTTATTCTCAGTTTGGACTGATTTTGTCTCATATATGTCTCAGTTGTGTCTACTTTTATTTCTCCTAAGAAATGTTTGGAGAAACATCTGAAATATCTTGATTCTAAAATTAGACATTTATGAGAATCAGAATTAAGTCTCCTGAGAAAGAGCAACCAGTGCAATACTTTTTCAATATTGGGGTCTTAATGGAGATTGCAGCAAAACAATAAAGAAATATTCTCTGTTTCATCCACCACATTCTTAGTTTTGACTCTTTATTATTTCATACTTAAAATGTAGAACAGAGTGTTTCATGTACCCTCAATGTCTGACAAAAGTGCTTTGTTGTTTATACAGCTTGATGCAGATCGAGATGAAGAGGAAGTCTTCTATGACATCAGCATGACAGTCGACAACAAACTGTACCCTACCAAAGAACCTGTGGCAGGTAAAGATATCGAATTATTACTTCATTCCTTTTACTTGAAGATCTGAATGAATTCCAGAACACTAGTGTTTTTGAAGATTTTCACCTAAATTTGGCGGCCTTCAGAATACTTTTTGCTGTGCTTACAATATATGAACATATTATATATCAAAATAATTGATTTTATTCTATCTTTATGTCGTCATGAAGCTTGAACCCCAGATAGGGTTCATGGGAAATGCAACATTTTGTACAAAAATGCATTTTTATCAAAGTAGTGCATTTTAATGCAAAATACATTCAGGTAGCATATACTTTCACCTGTAAATAATTATATGAATAATTGAAATTGCTTTCAGTAAATAGAACAAACATATATATACTCTATTTATATATATATATATACATACTGGGTTATTGATCTATCCATGACATAACTAGAGATGTTTCTGTGTCTGTAAAGGCTTCATCCCGATTAGATTCAAAATTCAGAACATGATCTACAAATATATATTATTATCTACATTGTCTCTGATGCTTCTGTTTATGGCGACTGTTGTTTTTTTGAGCCCAGTAGACCCGTAACTCATTCATTCATGTTAGGTAGTTGTAGCCATTGTACTTATGTGAAATAAAATTTGCTTATCATGTAACTACGTTATGTAATACTACAGCCTGTAATTATAGTTTGTAATTATGTAAATGTAATGGACTACTTTTACAAATATGTAACAGACACAGCTACTAACACTTAAGTACAATCTTAATACACTTTATTTTAAGTAGCTTATGCCTGTATAATAGCCTGTAATTTTAATGTAATTAGAAAGATATTACATGTATGTTTCAGTATAAAGCCCAAGAACATTTTACCAGTCCCAAACCACATGTTAATATCTGTTATTGCTTTATTATTTAATCATATATAAGTGAGATATCATTGTCTGGGAAGACTAAAAGTCATAATAAACACCTTATATTTAGGTGTGCTGAATTATTAGGCATGTTTTGTTTTTCCAGATAAAATGAGCCAAGATTGAACTCAGACTAAAGGCTAAGTTAACACTTTATTTTACGGTTACACATATTAGTTGCTTATTAGTATGCACGTCACTATAATATTAGCCATTTATTAATGCTAATTATCCCACATTCATGCCTTGTTCTACATTTCTAAATTTAACAACTATCTTACTATTAACAAACAGCAAATTAAGAATTTATTGAGGGAAAAGGTGTAGTTAATAGTTAACAAGTGTAACCTGTTGTAAAGTGTTCCAAAGGTAAAAATGATTAAATGACAATGAGAAGGATATAATATTAATTCAATAATGTAATTAGCAAGGTTGAGGTATGACCGTTGGGCAGTAAAAGTAAAAAACAGATGGAGAAGAATTAAAACGGCAAAAGAATTAAGAATTAATGTCAAGAATTAGGCGAGAAACCACTAGGAACCATTTAATCTCCAGTGCCTTCATTTTCCAGAACTGCAGCTTTCCCGGAGTCTCCACAAGTGCAATGTTTCAGGTTCTCAGAGACTTTTCTTGGGTACAAAATCCTAAAAAAAGACCCTCACTTAATAAGAGTAGCATGCTAAAGTGTTGCGAAATCCATTAGGATTGATATTTCATAGGCTTTATAGACAGATACGCTGTGAGTGACTCTTGAAGGAACAGCATCACATCTTCTTGAACCACAGTTTGAAGAAGTTTTAGGAATCACTTATACATTATCAAACACAAAATCAATAGTTGTTGGGATTTGTAAAATGTTATTGGAAAAAAACAGAATTCAGCTTCCCTAATAATTAAAAACACAGTGTAGACATTGTTGGTGTCAACATATTTAGGTAGATATAAATTGTTATCTTGCAGTATTGTATTTGAGAGGAGCCATCCTTGAAATAACTATTTAAACTAAAATTTCTTTCTTTTGGGGCTGGAATAAAATTTGCTTTTATCAAACAAGTTCACTCTTGCTGCCATGGTAGTCAGGATAAATTGGCTGAAGAGAAGTAATTGATTGAAAAGAAAATGAGTCTGCTTTTCACAAAGATTCAGAGGAAAACGTAAGATGTTTGCCATCAAAATCTATAAATGTACTTCAGAAGATGTTTTTCTTTTCTTCTGATATTCAGAGTAGCATGGCTCAAACTCAAATTGTCTGTACGGCAAGTTTTTTTTCCCAGTAATGAAAAGGATTTAGACTTTTTACAAATTAAAGTTTTCCAGACCCTGGATTTAATTAATCATCCTGTCAAGATTTCTTCAGCCTGACAGGAAGCACACATCACAGAACTCTTGATCTGGTGCCACCGAACAACACCAAAGCATCCGGCGTGATTTTGATCTTCATACAAAGGTTTTTGGAAAATCACTGCGAGAAAGTTGCCATTGTGAGCTGAACGTAGACATCCGTGCGTCTGGTTGCGCTTGAGAGCATGGATTAGAGGATGAATAAGGAGGACGTGGATGAGAAAGGTCTGCATGATAGTGGAGGCATTAATGCTGATGTCAGTCTCTCTGGGCTCTGTAACCTTGGGGAAGTGTGAGACTGCCACATCAAGGTGAAGTGTTCCCTGGTGATGCCTGGTGTGACTGGGATCGCCCAAAGGACACGGAGGGCTTGAATGTATCGGCCCGAATGGAGTTAGGAGGAATCAGAGAAAGCCAGTTTGTGAGTGTTTCATTAAACTTTCGTCCTTCACTTGCTACTGATTTATTCATGTGAGTGTCAGGGCCCTGCAGTCTCACACTGGAAACAGCAGTTCTTATTATGAATTATGTATCTACTAGCTTAGATGACACGGTCCACTTGAATTCATAACATATAAAACAAATTGGCCACATTCACTATTAACAAACAAATGTAGTTTAGGTATTGGATATAGGATTAGCAATATGGTCATGTAGAATATGTGCTTTATAAGTACTAATAAACAGAGAGTATGTTATTAATAGGCATGCTAATAAGAAACTGGTTAATAACCTTTTTTCTTTTCTCATCATTTATTATTGTTATTATTATAATATATATTTTTTATTTATTCATTTATTGCTTGAAATAAGTTTGAGTTTGAACAGTTAGAGATTTAAACATTTTAGAACAGTTTAAATTATGTCACATGTTTAACAATTACTAAGACCCATTTCTCAATTCAAAGGCCACTTTTTTGAAATCTTTCACACATTGATCACAACAGCAGTCTATGTGGGTGAAACAATGGATGATTTGCTTTAAAATACATTCTGTGACTACATTCTTTTCTCACCACCAAAACTCTAGGTACCTACAGGCCAGTTTGCGCATTTACATAACTTTTTGTCAAAGCTGTAAAACTGTTAAGGTCAAAACCTAATACAAAAGTGAAAAAAATAACAATACAAAACTGAATAAGACAGCAATTTCTACAGTAATGCCATTTGAAAAAAAAAAAAAAAAAAGATTATCAAATCATTAAAACTTTGTAGATGTAGCCTGCACAGTGTTAGTCTTTCAAATCCTTAAAACAACATCTTTAAAAAAACGTGTACAACTCAACTCATTTTTTACGATAAAGTGTTTTCTGTAACACTATCTGTTGTTTAGGTGATTGTTTCAAGTGTGTTTGCTGGGCAATGATCTCTGCTTGTGTTATGGAAGAATGACTTGATTTTAGACATATATGAAATGATTTGATAGTTTAGCACAACCCGAAGGATTAGAATCTAGAGGTGTCAAGATGCGATGTTCAAACTTGAACTACTTTTAGCTTTGCATTTTAGAAACGTGCCATTCATGATGTGAGATTCTGAAAAACTACAGACTGCACGTGTAAATAGAACAACGAAAAATAATGGCACAGATGGGATGCAAAAAAACTCAAATTTGAGTAGATTTGCATACTTTCTACTTATATGTTCATTGCTTACACAACCCAGCTGATCAAACACGAAAAGCTTGTCAAACCTGAGTCAGACCGTCTGACAGCGCAGTCAGAGATAACACATCTGGACCGGTCATGATCCTACCTGTCCTAAAACTCTTTTGGGATATTTACTGTTCTTTCAACTACAGTATGTGTGTGGGTACCAACAGTTGAGGTCTGTGTTTGAGCAGAAGCGGTTCCTGGACACTTACAGGATGCACACTACACTACATAAAACCTACATACAGAGAATACGATTTAATCAAAAGTTACACTTTTACTGTGATAAAATACCTTTACCAAAGATAGATTTATTTGATCAAAAATAACCTGTAAAATTTTACTATTTTGAACATCTATTTGAAATCTGACTTTTACTGTCACTTTGGATCGATTTAATGCATTCTTGTAGAATATAAATATTTATTTCTTCAAAAAATATTTTGAACGGTATTGTTCGTCCAATATTTTTGAAAAAGATTTTTTTTTCGTGGATACTGTCCATTTTGGTGAAGGCAACAATTTGCAATGCATTTAACACATTACACTGACAGTGCATAATTACAGTGGCAGTGTTAATTACATGCCATTGCACTTGTGGGATTCACTAGGAAACCAGGGCAACTTCTAATTTTATTGTATCAGAGACTGATGAGTCTCGGTCAAGTTTTAGCCGTTGGCTTTGTGAGGCCTGGTCTGTGGTGTTTGCCGATCAAATCGAGCAGAGGTTAATTACACCTCCAACCCCCCACCATGTTAACCCTGCAGCTAATGATTCTAGTGTCATTATCCATTTCATGCTGACTGATCTGAGGCCTCTTCTTTTTTTTTTTTAAGTCAGTGGGCAGGGATTTGAAAACTCACTGTTCTATGGACTGTCATCGAACTGTGATATTAATAAAAGAAGTCCAGAGGTAATCCATTTGAATGCTACAAATCAAACGGTCCCTCAGGCATGTTACAGTGTGCATTTGGACGTTATTGATCTGTAACTCAGGCTTTCTTGAGTTAAATTGTTTATATATATATATATATATATATATATATATATATATATATATATATATATATGCACTACCATTTGAGAGTTTAGATGATAGTTTTAAAAAAACTATTGTTAACTTGAATTAAACTAGCAAAAAATAATTAATTGAAAAATATTATATATTACGTATAGATTTATCTGTATTGCTAAAATATATATAGTTTGTATTTTATTTTATTACTATATATATATATATATATATATATATATATATATATATATATATATAGTTTATATTTTACTTTATATGGCTTAACACACAAACACACACACCCATTTTCCTTTTAGAATGAAAATATTTCTAACATTTCAATTTATTGTTTACTCCTGTGTCATCAATATCACTTTCTTTTCACTTTTCAAATGGCTATGTTGTACCATAATTCTACAGGAAATGACATCAGCAACATTCCCTGCTAAATAAGTTTAATCATTAGTTATTGTCACGTTCTCTGGACTTTGTGTTATTGTTTTTGTTGTTTACCATGTGTTCCGTTTAACCCACTTTAGTTAATTGTCTTTATTGTCTTCAGCTGTGTGTAGTTTAAGTAATTCCTGTATTTATATTGTTTATTTCATCTGAGTAGATTAAAATGCTTTATTTACCTTTATGTTCGTTGTGTGCTCTCCTGCTAACCACACGCGTGACAGTTATCATATAGTTCACCCTCTCATGTAAACTAATTCCCAGTCCCTCAATGAGATGTTTTTCTTGTCGTCAAGTTTGATTATTGCCATAATGGTGGCTGAGCTGGACCAGAGCATATTTCCGTACGTCTGCTGCCCTTTTATAGAAATACTTCAGGCATGTTCATTCATTAGCAGTGGCAGAGTTCAAAAGATACTGCATCACAAGATTGACCCTGCCGCCCACTCGCACGATCCCTCAAACGCTCCCCCAATAACGTCACCTCTGCTTCGACAAATAGATTTCTGTGACTCACAATCCTACTGGGGCAAGAAATGTTCCATTACTTCCTGCGGTCTCAGGTGCAAAGTCTCTACCTTAATACATAATCCCTCCACATCTCCTTCATAGTGCAGGGAACAGTTCGTCAGGCAGCTGCTCTTTCCATAAGAGTCATTCAGATGACTTTACAGAGAGCAAAACAGTACGAAAAAGGATCGACTGAAACAGCCTGTTCTTTCTGTAAGAGAGGATGCTGTCACTTTTGGTTTAGCGCTGGAGGACAGGGAATGGAGGTGTCAGGGGATGCTACAGTGCAGCGTCTATTATAGAGGCGACCGGTGTCAAAAGGCATCAGGCTCTTCAGCCTGTGGTAGTGCAGCGCTGAGCTGAATCACAACAGTCACAACAGATGCACGACAGATACCACATGACTGAGGCCAGACCCCTGTGACGAAAGCTTCATGGCAAAATCACTGATCTGTCAGAATTTCTATGAAATATTTCTTGCACTTGAGAGTTGTTTTCTTCTGGACAGCTGCCGTTTCAGTAAAATTATTGTTGCCGTTATTTGTTACGTTATTCAAAAATGGACAAATGTCTATAGATTGCTATGAAAAGGAAGAAAAAAAAGGACTCTCGGACCGGTCACATGTGGGCATAATTAGTTTTAAAAATAAATGAATAAATACTCACAAATTGGGGATTTTTATTGTCATTAGCATTTGCAAAATACATTACAGTCTATATTTCTAACAGTTCTCTAGTACCAACATACCGAAAATAATTTCTCATCGAATATGCTGTTTTAGTTCAAATGATCAATGGTATCTGATGCTTTTTTTCCTTCAGCTTATAGTCTCCCAGTTGTTTATTCACAGATGGAGGTTTGGTTCCCTGCTTGCTTGCTTAGTTGGGGACTGTGGATTTACCATGTAATTACTCTGATGTTACATAGCAGTAGTCAGTAAGTTAGGCTTTACATATTAATTGTGAATGTTACACTTTATATATAAGTGGATTGTTCCTGAGCAGTTACCATGTAAGTACACTGTTATTACAGTGCTGCACCAACTCCGGATCAAACTCCTCCCACTTTACATATTCCTAAACCTACCCATCTCCACCTCCTGGATCTCATTTCCACCCCAAACCTATCCATTTCCACCCACTAGATCAAATTATGTTCCCGTTACATGAGTACTGAGTCAAGTGAAAAAAATGCCCTGCTACACATTTGTTTTTACACATACCATTCAGTGGGTTGTTACATATGTATAGTTACAGAAACATCAGCTGTGTACCAATACCAGTGATACACACACACACACACACACACACACACACACACACACACATATATATATATATATATATATATATATATATATATATATATATATATATATATATATATATATATACTTTATTGAACCTAGGTGTGTTCGATCATAATGCCCTAAGTTCTTTTGTGTAAAACCAGCAAATCATTCAAGGCTGGGTGTAGCGATTTTTCTTTGAACATTATGGCGTTCTTTTCAGAACGTTACATTTCTGAGCCATTTTTTTCAATTCATTTTAATCATTTGTTTTTAAGGTGATTTTTAGTGGATGTTCGAAGTCAGTTTTCTTCCTTTCACCCTGGTTTTCTAACAGTGTAACTACTAGCACGGTTCACTAAACTCAAGCACGTAAGTGCCCCTGCCCCGACAGAAAAGTTCAATTTGCCTCAATTTCAGCCAAGCGGGACATCACACCTAACTTTAAAATTACATCAAAAAATCTAGTAAAATATTGATTTAAATGTGACATTTTTGAAGTGGAAAGTTTAACTGAAACTGAAAAAAAATATCATGTCAAGAGAATCATTGCAAGTATGAGTGTCTTGACTATCTAAGCAACGACGTAGAAATCCAGCAGGCAGTTCAATAGCAGCTTAATATCTTTTCCTTTGCTCCAGTGAAACATCTACTCGTGCCACAGATGAATGACTAATGAACACATGGGAAACCTTTGTGACACAGAAAGCTTTGTGATTGTTGCCTACGCTACTGAAAGGACTCCAGGGTTCCTTCCGCAATTACTGGTGCAGAACAATAAGGAACCGTCAGTGTACAGCAGCACTTCATTTCAATGACGGACAGTAGTTTGGAGGAACAAGAGTGTCTTTTTTCACACAAGGCTTTGCTGTAATTTCTGTATTTTTTCTTTGAACCACAGACCTCAATGTATCCTTTTTTTTTCAATGTCTTTTCTTACAATTCGATTGTATTTTTTGCTTTTCTCTATAGGACCCAGTGAGCTCGACCTTAGTTTGCTAGCAGACAGCAGCAGCCTTGCAGATGTTCCCACTAAATTTGATGAACAGGTAAGAAAATGTATCTGTTTCCATTTTCTTTTCTAATTCCACACATTGGCGTTTGGTTGAGCTCTTCTTTCTATGTTTTTCGTTATTGGCTGCACTTGGTGTACATGATTTTTTTGAAGAATTTTTGAAGATTATTGGAGCACATTTTAGAAGAAAATGCAAGAACAGTACAATAAAAAAATTATATTGGAAAATGTAGCATTTTATTTAATGGTTTACTATTAATTGTGAACCTGGTAGCCATTTAAAGTTATACTGAAGTTATTTCTACACCATTTATTTCTTTTTTGCAGTGTGGGATTAACAATTTTCACTCAGTAAATGTCATAAACACAAAGAAATGCCAAGCAGCACATTGAATTAACCATGAAATAGAAAGACTTTTTACAGTGTACTACAAATTCTCAATCCTGTAATGGTTTGATAGGATCTTGACAATCTGATGTCACTTTTATTGTGAAATCACAAAAGCATTTAGAGCACCATTAGCATGTCAGAAAATGTCCCATCTGTCTCGTCTCTTTATTTCATTATGAAGTTATTGGAATCTCATATTAGGCTCAGATGAAACTGCTGAAGGGCTATTATAGGCGGACTGAGCAAGTGCGAGATGCGGTATTTAATGGAAATGCTTGCTAAGTGACAGTCCTGCATTAGCGGATAGCCATTATGAATGACTATCTCCTGCATTAGCTTCTGTCTGGATGAAGCTTAAGCCAAAGTCCTTGACATTCATTAGTATGCTATTTGAACTATTTTTGGAATAGTCTTTTAAATAAAAGCCACATTAGAATGGCCTGTATATTTGTTGGGTATTTCAGTAGCGTGAACTAATTATTGCATTAATAAACAGGTACATAGCCACTGACCTTCAATATGGAAATG
Organism: Puntigrus tetrazona; assembly: GCF_018831695.1. Taxonomy (NCBI): domain Eukaryota; kingdom Metazoa; phylum Chordata; class Actinopteri; order Cypriniformes; family Cyprinidae; genus Puntigrus; species Puntigrus tetrazona. The sequence continues at coordinate 936,328 of NC_056700.1, forward strand.
TAATCAATGTTTCTGAATCATTCAGTGTGCGCGTTGTAATGAGACGGCTCTATAGCTCGATGCGTGTATTTGGGGATCGTTTCAGACCATCTATTTATTCAAGGTCAGGAAGGATGCGCTATAGAGTGGAATTTAATGCAATCCACACTCTTAAAAAGCTTATAAAGAGAGGTTATTTTAGTATTGCATTATACCTATACTTTATAGCTGCGTATGCCCAGATTGACCCTTTCCTTATAAACATAAACCAAAATATATAAAAACTAGGGCTGACAATTTAACATGTTAATTAGATAAATTTATTACAGTAAAAAATTATTACTAAATACGTCGACGTTATGCGATTAGTGACGAGCGTGGAGAGAGAACAAAACAAAGCGTCAGTCATAAATTAGAAGCACAAACCGAGAATTTGTAAAGAAAAATGTTTGAGGATTTCAATCTAAGCCAAGAGGAGGTGTTGTTTTCTTTTAAAAACTAAATGCATACGTTCTACAACATCCGTCAGGTTGCTTCCGGTTTCCCCAGTCAGCGGAAGTGAGAGAAAAGTGTTTATTACGTCTGTAGTATGGATATTTATTGTACAAAATCATTTGTTATTTTACGTGGTCTGAACTGAATACAGCTACCACCCGTTTAGGCTTGGAGGGGTCTGAACAATTTTGAATATAACTATTTAGATTTAACTGACAGAAGAAAGTCACATAAACCTAGGATATTTCAAAGGTGGGTAAATTTAGATTTTTGGGTGAACTAACCCTTTAATACACGTTTTGATCAAATTGGGTGAAGACTGATTGGTGCTGTTGCATGACATGAAAAGTACCGCAGAAGCAATGCCGTCGTACTTTTATGTCACACACCGATAGATCTGATGGTGATGACCCACTTCAAGTCGACCGAGCCTACCGATTCAATGGACTACTTATAAAGAACCATTTAGTTCATAAAGCCATTTGTTCAAATGAATAAATGACTCGATGACACTTACTACCACCAACTGGCAGTTTTAGTTCATTATTTAGAGTATAATTTCATTAAAGTAATTTCATATTGCCATAGTAATAATAATAATAACAATACAATTCATGTAATCAGTTATTAAAGGTATAGTTCACCCACCCAAAATGAAAATCGCATCATCGTTTACTCGCCCTCATGGTCCAAAAGAATATATGTAATGCATTTAATCAAACAAAATATTTATTTTAATTAATGCTGCTTTTTGTAACGTCTGTTTGATGCTTTACACAACAACGACTTCAAATTATCTTTTGGGAGTAATTTCTCAGGCAAATTTGATTCGATTAATTAATCACCACATCATGTAATTAATTCAATTTAAGAAATTGCTTACCAGCCCTAATAAATAATTTGTAGAACTAATAAAGAGTTTCTAGAACTGTGGACATTTGACTTCATATTTACCTCAGGAAATAACTCTAAAATGTATAAATCACCAAAAAGTAAAGATTCTCTGATAATTTTCTTACCATCATGTTGTTCCAAATCTGTATTTAGAAAAAAAAATAAATAAAAAAAAAAAAAAAAAAAAAAATATATATATATATATATATATATATATATATATATATATATATATATATATATATATATATATATATAAATCAATGTTGTTTTTAATGTCCATATATTAGCTAAAGGTAAGCAAAAAGGTCTCAATCATCCATATGACTGAATGAAATGTTTCAGTCTGAATATGCCATCTATGTTATTTTATGCAAACTGAGCATGTTATAGCTTGTTACATTCTCAGTATATAGAAGATCAGAATACTAGATTCAGCTTCATAGATTGATCCACAATTTAAAATAAGCTCAAAACTACCTGGGACCATCATTGCTCCTGCTATTCTGGGAGCATTTTGTTCTCTTCACTTGCTTTTTTCCTTTCACCTCGTCTCCAACCACATGTACACGCGCACACACACACACACACACACACACAAAACACAGAGACATGCTATCTTCCATTCAGAGGTTTCTTGCTATCTACCAACAGATATGGCAGGACTACATGAAAGCGGCCAACCAATTAGACCTTCCCTGTTGCTACATATCTGTCAAACTAAATTCCTGAAACTGTTGCTTCTCTGTGCTTTCCATGGAGAGGCTGTCATGCTTTTTTCCATTTTATTTGTTTAAAATCGTGTCTGCGTGAGACAAAAGCAGTCATTAGGGCTCTTTCGTGGAGGATGATGTGAAGAGTGTTTATGGATGTGGATCAACCCACATTCCCACCGTGACCCTTTCATCTGCGTCCATCAGCGGCGCTGCCGACAGCAAACTCTCCGTGCCGCCAGCATCACACAGGGAAAAACACTTCTGTAGATGAGGACTGATCTCAGAGCAGTCTCCAGCTCAGTGTGAGACGTGTTCAGCAGGTTCTTGGCTCCGACCACGCTGGCTTGGTTCTGTACTGTGACTGTTTGTCAGTCACTTGGATTAAGACGTTCGTCTACAGTGCAGAAAAGCTCCAGTTCCAATCAAAATATTTTTTCCCATTTTTGTTCTGTACCTTCATGTTTTAACGTGACGTTTTACTGACATTCAGTGAGTTCTTGAGTCTCTGGAGCTCTACTGGAATGGTTTTATAGATGGTGGTGGACAGCGATGTCTAGCACTGAGCAAAGTTACATGTACTTACTTATCATAGTATAAATAAATTATGCATGCTTGCAAGTAGCCTTAAACCTAACCATACAATAGGTACATGTAGTTAATTAATATTACTCAGTGTTTAAATGTATTGGTACGTTGTAACCAGGACACCTCCAAATAAAGTGTAACATGAATTTGACATCATTGCAAAGTGCACATTTAAAAATTTACTTAAGTGTATTTAAATCATGAAAAGTGTACTCTCTTTAAGTGGCCTTTTATTTCATTAATATATTATACTAAAGCAATTTTTTGAAACATTTAAAGCACATCGCAAGTGCACGTTAAATACAAGCACTTCTTTTTCACAAGGGCACTTTCATCAAGTAGGAAATGTTTCATCACAAGACGAAAGCGATCAGTTAGAACAACTTAGTTTTAATTTGCAGTGACTCTTTCTTCAAAAAAGGAATGAGAAGGAAACTATGCCAGGAAAAAGCCTCAAGAGCCACCGGATTTTGCTTTAATCTGTTCCCATCTGTTATATCAGTGGTTGCACTCATTTACATAATAATGGCAGAGGTCTGTGTTGTGGATGATTTGCAGAGTTTAATGTGTAGGTTAAATTTGTTGCCATTCAGTAGTAACTGTGTAGCATGTTTGTTCTGTTTTGTTGTTGTTGTTGTTGATTTTGGGCATGCAGCATGCTAAATTCATGTTTTGGGGCATACGGCATTCTAATTATATGTTTTGAACATGCAGCATGTGGACTTTTTGTACCAAGCTTATTTTAAGAGGTTGTACCATAGTCATGATACATGGTAATACTAATGCTATGATTATTTGGACTAATTTACTAATTCTGTGATTATATGTTAAGGTTTTTTTTTTATACAATTACCATGATAGGGTCATGTTCTTAGATGAGTACAATAATAGTAACAATTTCCTTTTACCCACACTGTGGTATTTTTTGAAGTGAATTTCACTTCTTTTATGCACTTACCATAAAAATTATATTGTGTATGGTATTATATTCAGCAGTATATTTATGGTATTCATTCACTACATGGGATATCTGTTACCATTGTTTTACTATAGTTCCTTCATAGAATTTTTTTTTGGCGGGTGGTTTTTTTTGCTCTTTAAAACAATGATATTTTTACCAGCAGTATCAAAAGGCAATGTAGATGAGGACAAGCAGTCTGTGCTGCATTATGGGACGGGGTGTCTGCTGAAATCATGCATCTAGCACTTCCTGCAGCGCCCACGGCTCCTCCGCACGCACACACACACACACACACACACACACACACACACAAGGCAAGCGTCTACAGCGCATCAAGCCGACCTTCGTGGCTGTTCAGTCTGCACAGCTAATGAATGAGAGGCAGACTGATATTCATGAGAAAACATCCTCCACGGTCAGAGAGAGAAAACAAGTAAAGGAGTGAGAGCAAAAACATGTGATGGAAGAGATTGCACTCAGAGGTCTTCACTGCCAAATAATCAATAGTTTAATCTTGTTTTTCAGTAAAAAAATAAAAATAAATATATATATATGTGTATATAAATTCTATAAATAAATACATTATATATTAGATGTACGTATATACATATATACATCTTTTTTAAATGTAAATGCAATACGTTTTTTCATGATTTTTGGTTATGTATTGTAATGCAGTACTTTTTGGGGTTTTTTTACTTCCAAGTGGCAATAAAATATTTTGTGATGTGCAGTAGTAGTGCCATATTTTTATGTACCACGGCAATGCCATTTTTACATAAGTAAACCTGTTTTGAAGCAACTTTGTTTTAAGCACCGTCTTGACATATTGTTAGAATCATGCTTTAAGCAACATAAAAGATGCGTCCTGGAAAAAAAAAACGACTTTAAAAAGCTCTCTTTTGATGTGATTTGTATGCAGGCCATGGATGTATTCAAAAATTTCAGACTGAGGGGCCCAAATATAAAAACTTTAAGAATCATTGAAAAGACCTATAGTGATCAAGCAGTACTGGTCGTGTACTGTGGAGTATTTGGATAGGCTTTGTGGTCTAAGTGATCCAAGTTAGAGCTTGTTTGCAGGCTTGCGGGTCTGTGTATCACTTCTCTCTCTCTCTCTTTCTGCCAGTGAGTCATCGGACCGGCTGGCCTGCCCACATCACAAACACGCTCATCAGCGGCACCCTGCACTCCTCCCACACACTCTCTCTTTTTCATCTCATCTTCTCTAACGCTGTAAAAAGTGGCAAGTTACCGCCTGAGGTTTTTTCTGTTAAACAGCCCAGAAACTCTTTTAATCACAGTAATCACGACACATACTGTCAAGTTCCCAGTTTTCTGCTGCGTTTTTAAGTTCAAACACAAGGAATCTCACAGCTTTTGTTTTAATTAGCCCGGTGAAACTCATAAAATGAATGTCTAGAAGTGTCATATTTTCTCTCTCAAAAAAAAAACTACAACAAGAAAAAAACATTTGTAAAAATGTAATAATAAAAAAAATGGTCTATTTTCAGGACCATTGAAATTTTGTACATTTTGTGCATTGTGACATTACTCTCACGATAATGAAATGCTTTTTATGGCCCCTTTAGTTTTGAAGAAACTACTCAAAAGAAATTCTTTACTTCAATTCAGCAAAAAATTGAATTTAATAATAAAAATGCATTGCATTGCAGTAATGAGAAATCTGTTGGGGAGGCGTTTCAATTTGAAAATGATACAATGCAAAAACAATGTTAAAAACTAAGAAAAAATATGGTTAATTTCCTTTTAGAATGGGAGGAAGGTTTGAATGTGATGGAATAATGTGGTGTGTTATGGCTCTATGTCAGCAATATCAGCATGGCTAATAAGTGCAAAATTGTGTGTATGCAACAGTTCAATAGCACAAGAGTAATAAAATTAGAAACATTAAAAAAGGAGTTAATGAAATCAGGAAACAAACTTCCTAAAGTACTTCCTTCTCAGGTTGACGGTTTAACAGCTGATCCCAAGCCTCTGTAAGTCATTTGAAAATGACACTTTAGAACTAGTTACCAAGGAATGTGGAGTTGCTTCGTTGAACACTGACTCTATTATGTAGAGTGTTTTGAGAAAGATAGACTTAACAAGTGATTACCTGCATCCATACAGCATCCATTCTTCATCCATTCTGTTTGGATGGCACATTGTTCAGAGGATCTACGGAAGGGCATTTGATCATAGAATTACTGTCTTACTGTTCAGATCTGTGAGCTTTTAAAAAGTAATTTAATTCCTTTTTTTATGTGTGTTTTTCTCTATGGCAGACCGATGAAGAGGTGGCTGGATATGCAGAGGCGACTGGAGAAAGTGAGCGCAGTATCACTCAGCTGATCTTTGTGTACCGTATTCATGTGTGGGCTTATTTTTTATTACACTGTTGATAGAAGAATAAATGTATGCTTGTTAATGCAGTTTAATAATGAATAATGAAATAAACTGGGAAATACACAATTAAGAAAATATAAATTGTCTCGCTAAACTAAAGCCGTAGCCCGTGACTTTTGCCTCTTTGCCACAATACCTGTTTGAAAACCTGAAATTGCATTTATTTGCGCAGTTCACTTTATTACAAGAGTCATGCACTGCTGTGGATACTGTATTTCAGATTCTAGCCGAACGTTGTCATCTGAACAAGCACGTTTGTTCTGACCAACTGAGGGAAAAAGCATTACAATAAATTGCGCTACCAATGGGAAATAAATCTAACGATTGGTTAATTAGCTCATAACACATCAAACTACGGATACAACGATAGGATTCAGATACCGATATTGGTACATTAGTTAAATTGCCAGTTTGAGTAGAAAAAAATTCAGGTTAATAATTTTGTGTGTAATCCCAGGCTATCCGTAATCAGAGACCCGTTTAAAACTGGAATATAAAACATGTTTTGTGACCCTGAACCACAAAAAATTACCCTCATGACTGGTTTTGAAATGTAATTATATATTATCCAGTTTTAAATGTACATCTGATTACAAATAGCCTGGGATTACACACAAAATGACTACAATCTGCCATCAAAATCATACATTTAGTTATTCCAGCTGTTGTAAAAAAAAGATATGAACAATCCAACACAAGCAGCATCCTAATATGCGATATAGCCTTACTAGCCGGGACAAATTATTTGTTTACAGACATGATACTCAAATTTCATGAAAATTCCTACCAGTACCACCCAAATTAGAAAAGATTATTTTAAGCTTACCCCATTGTAAATCAGGCTAAAGCAAGGCAATAGTTTGGCTGGTTATATACTTTTTATGGACTTTATGATTATTTTTATCCTCAAAAAAAGTTACGGACTGCAGCTTTAAATTCTTGGTCTTTGGGAAAAATCACCCTTGAAATTCTATCTTCATGTACATTTAGTGTTTTTTGAGTTTAATTCTAGTTCATTCATTATCAGATCTTAGTGCTTAAGTGGAAAAATTCAGGCTGAAAAATGTGCAAAAAGAGTCACGAAAGAGTTTGAATGTGCCTCTAAAAACTAGAATCTCACATGTCGAAGTATAGGATAGTTCGCACAAATCTGATGTAAAACGTGCCAAATCAGCTGTAACTATTTTGATGCATAACCACTGACTTGACCATGAAAACCATGACAATTTCTCTTGGTACTGATAAAAACAATGTAATTTACTGTCATTTATTTCTTATCGGTAACCGTGCATTTCATTTGTTCCATTATTGTCAGTATTTTCCACCATTGATCGTACTGCATTCTGACATGCTAAAGTTGATTATCTTATTGTAATTTCTTTTTCAATATGCCACCAGGTTTTCCTGTGGAGACCAAGAAATCAAAGGTCATCTTTGTGATTGGTATGTTAGCTGACAAAACGCCGTTATCACATTAAACTATAATTTCACTGCACATTGTTTTCGTTATAGACATGCAAAACAGTATTTTGTCGTGCGTACATTTCCCCCAGAAGAACAGGTCAAGAAGCAGTATCGCGATGCAAAACACATACCGCACAGCGTTGAAGCTACATCAGACATAATAACACGCACTATCGAGTTTCTTTTGCGACACAGATGCACAAACAGAATAATGAACTGTGAAATTGGAGGCAGGTGAAAGCTTCTGAAGTGTCCTAATAAGGTTCCTAATTGAAACTGTTGTCGGTCTTTATCTGAAAATGACTCATGTTCTGGATAAATGGAAAGCAGACGGTCAGGATGGTATGAGTTTTCATGCGCTAGGGCTTTCCTCCCCTCATGTTTGTTGAAAAGGTTTAGCCAACTGGGATGTAGTGAAGTGAACTAAAAGCCAAGCTTTACATCTCTTTGTGGTGAAAAGAGACTAAAGAAATCAATTTGGCTGTCCTTTGAACACGGTGGATACGGTCGGTGTTCCTGTCATCTGTTGCTTCAGCAGTTTGGTCCAGCAGCAGTAAGGCTTGTAATGTCGGTATGGATATGGCTGTCGATAGTCAGATGGACAGATTCGAGACTGATAGCTTGAGAAAGTGAGACTCTCGAGTGCACTTGACCACCCTAACTGACATGTTAAAGACTTGCTGAAAGATTTATCAGAGCTGTATCTGTACTACCTGTCAAGAAAAAGAACTAGATTAGACCTAATAGCCAGACTTGGGACGTCTTTGAAAGTTTTTTTTTTTTTTTTTTTTTTCACCCAGATGTCTAGAGTAGAATAGGGAGGTTAAGAGTAGCTTAACAGGGTAAAAGCATAATTTATGCTTTTTGGGGGATTTAAAACATATGTCGGCAATGGGGGGGGGATGTGAAGGATTGAGAAATAAACAGTGGCTGGGTAGGATTGCTGTGTGAATGATTGTGTGAAGGAATGCATTGTTATCTCTAATGACCAAAATGAATCTTACCATTTATTTTGAAATCTAAGAGGCAGTACACCTGAACAAATGTATCTATTTGTTCTCCATTGTATCTCAGTGCTGTTTAGATGAAACAATATGGTAAAAACAACGTTATATGGATCGTTTAACAAGGTAATTAAAAATAATCACAGCACACCATCATTTTTATCTAGTGCTGTGCCTAGGACAGTCCTCAGATACCCTATGATAAGCTACAGTTGCCACTATGCTCTTGTAATGGTGATTGTTTTAGTAAAAGAAAAATGCAAGATCCAGTTGCAGTAAAACATTGTTCGAAGTAAACCCGTGAAAAACGAGATTAACACAACTAAAACAACTGCACGCGTGCACAAAACATCCAGAAAGGACAAAACCAGACCAAGAACATGGGAAAACCTTTTATATAACAAAGATATTAACCGTTTTCAAAATTGTTAAATATAAATCAGCATTTGAGAATGGTTTCCGAAAGATCATGTGACACCACAGACTGGAGTATGATGCTAAAGATTCAGCCTTGTAACAGTAATAAATTGCATTAGAAAATATATAAAATATTTATTTATGTATGCATTATAGTTTAGGCCATTAGATTTTTTAGAAAAATGCTTCAGCAAAAAACTGCAATATTGGCCTTTGAAGTCATTTGTCACCCCACACTTAAAGGGGAAAACTGTGATATTCGGTCAAATAGCGATACAATTCTAAAACATTGATTTTGAACCAATGGGAATCATCAGTGGGTGGGGCTATCTAGTATATAGAGTCCACGCGATCAACAAAATGTCCTTGAATTCACTGTTTTGGTTAGGACAACACCCCCTTTTACTTTTTACTTTGATGATTGAAGCATTATTCCAAATTTGTATAGACAACAGCTGTTGGCTGTGTAGGAGACGTTAACCCTGGGGAAGGCCGCCCTTGGACTGTTTGGATAGATAAGGGCTGCCCCGAGCTGTGTTCAGAATCTTAATGATAGCCTGTGGGACTTCAGTCAGATGGCGAGGTCGGGGTGGGCCATAGCGCGAGGTACAGACCATAAGACATCTTCTGCTAATCAATCCCACATCTCCCAAGACAGTCAATTACTGAGGATCTCTCTATTCTTCCCCACTATTTAGAACAGTCTTTCCCATCCATTTTATTTACAGTTTATGATTTTAGGTTTAATCTCAACTTTCTCATTCTGACCAGGTGGGCCGGGATCGGGGAAAGCTCTCCAATCGGAGAAGATAGAAGAGCGGTACAGTTTGAAGCGCCTCTGTCCCGGGGACATCCTGTGCAGCGAGTTGCAGTCTCACAGTGAGAGAGGACGATTTCTCCGAGACCTTTTGGAAAGAGGAGAGCAGCTTCCCGAGGTGCACAATCTTGTTAAAACCCATTAAGGAAAATTACAACGATTAACTTCACCTTCACTGGATTTAAAGCTTATGAAACAAACACAGGAAGACACGCTATTTCGTAACACTTCTCAGTAACATTTTGCTGAGAAGTGTTATGTAATAGTTTAAGGGTTGGATGTGTACAAAAAGGCTGTGTGAATTATTAGATAGGCTGTGCAAATTCATTCGCACTCACTTACAGTTTTCCTTCCTGTTGAAACAGGAAGTTGTGCCGGGACACGTAAAGTCTTCCTTTAAAAAAACCACGAAGACACAATAATAATGAATTACACACATAGACTGCACATGCAATAGGCTTTTGGAAAATAAATAAAGTATGAGCACAAAGGCAGCATAAGTAGAACACAACTGAAAACACACACCAACTCCCTGGTGTTAGAGGTAGATAGGTGGCAATTATAATTTAGGGAAAGCAGAGAGTTTGATCTAGAGAGTATTAAACAAAATGTTATATGCCCCTGCAGACAAGTTTCACATTTTTGGTTATTTTCCCAAAGGACAAACGTGCACATTGAAAGAGAGAATAATAACAACAATAATATTCAATCAGACGGCTGATTGCGGAGTTGTGGAAGCAGGATTGTCAACCAGTGAGCAATGGACATATTTAATGCTTAAATTTTCCAGAAACATTCCTAATTTGCAATATTTTCGGTCTGTTATCTCTAAAAAAAAAGGTGTTAAGCTGAAAACTGTTCCTGTTAAAAGATCCATGTATCTGTCTAGACATTTACAGTTTATAAAAGAATCATGACATGGCTTATTTTATTATAAGTGTTACTTGAGTTTCACTAGTGTTAACATTTCCCACAAAAAAGTATATATGCATAGTTGCATACAGTATGCATACAGTTTTTAGGAGTAGGGTCCTTTAATACTCGTCAGTAAAGTACGTAATTGTTTTGACAACTCTGTTCATATAAAGCTGTAATTTATAGACAAAGCATTGTGAAAATCAGTCTCCAATACGCTGTGCCTTATTTACAAAAGAAAAAAGAATAAATAAAAAATCTGCAGTCAAATGCTCTGAAAGGCATGCAATCCTCCAACATAATCTGGGGCACCATTAAAAATAAATCCACTTGTTCCTGATGCAACATGCTGTTTAAATCAGATGCAAAGTTGCACTTATATTGGTCCTGCTGTCAGCAGACTCAGATGTTGGGTGTGACAGAAGCTCTACAGTGCAACAGGATGGCAAGACAGATAATAAAAAGAATTATATAAAAATATAAAATCTACAAAATAGCAAAAATACAATATATACTATAGACATTCAAGTATAATATATTTTGTGCAATAAATGTGGAAAAAAAATGTACAATAAGGAGAACGTAGCTAGGACAGGTGGTGCTGGGGAAGAGGAGGGTTTAAGAAAAGTGGTTTGCAAGATTTTTTATAGTATCTGTACTTACCTAAGAAAGAACTGGTAATATAAAGTAACTAAAGGTGATAGGGTTAGATTTAGGGATAGGGTCAGGTTTAGTACCTATTTATTGTAATAACATTATTAAGTATACAGTATGTACACGAAGAACAGGACTGTAAAATAAAGTACAGATGAAGTACAGTCTAGTTACACAGTTAACATGTGACAAGCTTTTAGTTACATAAGTAGCCGTGTAACAGACTGTAACTAATGTGTAACAGCAGCAGCCTATTCAACATATTTTCAAACTGTAAGTACATACTGTTCTATAGCTTAGTGTGCATTTTTATGTAAGTACAACGGCTGCTTACTAGGTATTCATTCTGTTTTATAGACACCTTAAAATAAAGTGTTACCAAAATATTTGTGGTGTGTAAGACAGGGCAGAAATAGATAGGAAAGAGATCAGTTAGCTATGCTGCCGCACCAGTTTCAAACATCAAACCATCAGCTACCTCAAAGCTTGCATGTATGAAAGTATTTAACAACAGACAGGAAGTGATGTAGTGAAAAATAAGGAGTGGGATAAGCATCAAGCACAATCAAAGCCATAAAAACGTAACTGAAATATTCAGGTTTACTATAAAAATGACAAGCAGGTGTGTTTAATTATGAGCGCAGCTAAAATAGGCAGACAGGCCCTCCAGGCACTAACTTGGGCTGTTGTTGTTGTTGTTTATTTGCTGAGGTCTGGCATGTGGCTCAGAGAGATTCAGACTTAATCAGATGATTTATGTTACAGTGGTGTTGCCTAGCAACATGACTGTCATTAACATTTGCTATGAACTACTTTTATTTGTCCCAGGCATCAGACTTCTCACTTCGAATCTAAAGCGTGCGCCTGTATCTGCATTCTAATGCATCCAGCCGTTCTTACGGATCGTGAATCCGTATGTGTGCGTTCATCGGGTTTTCTCCTTTGTGCGTGTTTAAGGAGACGCTGCTGGATCTATTGTGCGAGGCCATGGCGTCCACTGTGCGTCAGGGAAAGGGCTTCCTGGTCACTGGCTTCCCAAAGAATGCGAAGCAGGCGCAAGAGTATGAAGCCAAGGTTAGTGCTTTTTCAGGAAAAGATGAAATCGCAGGAAGCGAGACTGCAGTCCACTCTGACAAACAATGCAACAGTTGCTGAAATATGTTAGGACGTTTTAAGTAACAGGGAATAGGTCTCTGAAAAATGAAAACTGATGTTGTTTACTCACTCACGTTGTTCGAAGGCCATATCTTTGTTTTGTGAAACACAAAATGAGACATTTTCAGCAGTGTTTTATTCTACAAAGAAGGATACAGGTGGAAAATATGTCTACTCTTCAATGCGGTTCTCAAATGTCATTTGCATCTGGGTGCATTTAAATGTGCTGTTATTTCAGTCTTTTTCAATAGATTTAAAGAAGCAAATGCTGAAGATTTTATTTTTGCAGTGATAAACACGTTACTGCTATGTTACACGCTTTGCAATAATTCTTTCAACCCTAATTTTCACTTTTCACATTCACCAGGCTCAATTTGGGAAATAATAGTTCTGTTAGCGTAATTAATCATTTGCATTATACATCACAGAGTCCTGAGCTTAGCCCTACTGAAACCTACATCTCGAGGATGTGCTGGTGACCCATTTTCGATACAAAATCTCAGCCAAAAGTTGAATTAGGTCTCAATAGAAACTGAAAAATGTGACTTTTATCCACTAAATGAGCTCATTTCAAATTTGATGCCTGCTACAGGTCTCCAAAAAGTTGGTACAGGGTCGAAAGGGCTGAAAAAACGAGACATTTTGGGGAAAACTTCTAGCAACTTATGTCTTAGAGAGGCAGAGTCTCTCAGAAATAAAGATGAGCAGAGGCTCTCCAATCTCCAATAATGGAATACTTTAAAAACAATGTCCCTCGACTTCAGATTGCAAAGGCTTTGTAAATCTCAATCTACAGTGCATCATTAAAAGATTCAGAGAAACTGGAGAAATGTCTGTGTGTCAGGGACAAGGATGAAGACCTGTCTTCCGATGACACTGCATCACTCATCGGGAAGATTCTGTCATTGACATCACTTAAGGGCCCTGGAATACTTTCAGAAACCGCTGTCGGTAAACACAATTCAGTGTGACATCTGTAAATGCCAACTAAAGCTTAATCGTGCAAAAAGGAAGCCACATGTGAACATGGTCCAGAAGCCCCATAGAGTCCTGTGGGCTTAGGCTCATTTAAAGTGAACTGTTTCAAAGAGTTCTGTGATCAGTGGTTGTTTTTGAAGGCACTATAAATGCTGAAAGGTATATAAAGGTTTTAAAGCAACATATGCTCCCCTCCAGATGATGTGTATTTCAGGGAAGGCCTTGTGTATTTCGGCAGGACCATGCAAAAGCACACACTGCAGGTAAATACGGCATAGAAGAGACAAGTGTTGAAGTGGTCTGCCTGCAGTCCAGATCTTTCACCTATTGAGAACATTTGGTGCATCGTTAAACAAAAAAAAATCAGTCAAAAACAACCACAAAATGTTCAGCAGCTGGAAAACTGTATCAAGAATGGGACCCAATTCCAACGCCAGAACTCCATGAACTCATAACCTCGATGCCCAGACGTCTTCAAACTGTTTTAAAAAGATGAGATGCTACACCATGGTAAACATGCCCCCGTCCCAACTCTTTTGAGACCTGTAGCAGGCATCAAATTTGAAATGAGCTCATTGTGTGCATAGTTTAAACATTTCTTACGTTGTATTATAAATAAAACATTGGCTCATGTGATTTGAAATTCTTTTAGTTATTTCATTCAAATTTAAAAAACAGCCAAACATTTTCAGAATTCCGGTTGTACATAATAAATCAGTCTGAAAGTCATATGTATTTGCTTATTTATGGCTAGACAGCAACTTTTTAGTATATATGTGAATAAAATAGCAAATTAAATTGATCATATTAAACCATATTTTCACATTCGGGGCATAAATCCATGCCAACTTCATTAGAAGCATACATTCATTTGCTTGTATTTATTGTTCGTGACACTGTGCTAAATATTGCAAGTAATGTTGGAATTATTAATAAGAATGCTTCTTGTTTGCTAATAAATACTGTATGCGATAAGCTGCATATTGGTTTAAAAAGATTTGTATTATTAGCGTCTGTATTTTGAAGCTTTACAGCTGTGGTGGAATGTGCTTTTAATAGAGGGACAGAAATATTTTTTAAATATTTAAAAAAGTTTTAGTAAAATTATCTTTTTTTTTTAATTGAATAAAAATGACAATAAGTAAAACTTTTGGGATGAACTAACCCTTGAAACCAATTAAAGAGGACAATTAAATATGAACACCATGAATCCATTCAGACTATGTTTGAAATCCAATATAATAATACGCAATCATGTAATTAAAGCACTAAACACACTAGAAACACCTGCACAGCGTATTTTGGAGTGTTCGTGAAAGACGCCAAAGGAATCGGCAGGCTCTCAGAGCCCGTTTCCCTTTTTGACTTAAAATGTACGTTTGTGTTTCAGATGGGGCAGCCCGACATCGTTCTGTTCCTGGAATGTTCTGCAGACATCATGAGTCGAAGGCTGCAGCAGAGGGCCACCTGCAGCCTGCACACTAAAGAAGCCCGAGACCGAGACACTCGACGCAGAGTAGACGGATTCTGCAGCCTGGTCAATCTCGTGGTCAGTCACTACGAACACAGAGAGGTTCTGCACAAGGTGGGTATGGAAAAACCAATACGCAATTAGTCACTGCACTGATGTTTGTTGTGATTTGGCCACCGAGTGGAACATTTTGACTGGTTACGTTGACCCCAGGCTAAAAAGGGGTCGTCACGTCAGGATGCTTTCACTCGGATAAATGAAAGTAGCTAAATCGGATCCGATTTAAAAGCTGATTTCTGGGAAGGGAGGAGCGGGTTTTGGTAACGTGATGGCGATGACAACATAAGCGGACCTGTCTTTACGTTAAGAGATAAACAAATGCAGAGCAGCTGTGTGTTTATAGGATTTATTAGCGCTGTATGACAGTTCTCCTGTGGGTTGATGCCCTACTTTTTCTAACAGCCGTGTTATGTGTGCGTGTATGTAGATTGATGCCGAGCAGCCCCCAGAAGATGTCTTTGAGCAGATCTGCCTCGTCTTGGACTCCTGCTAGAGAGCTTGGACTAGCACTGCCCCCTCGAGGACGAAACCGTCACTTGCAGCTCCACCGCAGATCGACTCGTATTACACTCGCGCTCACACACACACACACACACACACACCTGTGATCACAGCTTCTGTATGGCACATCCTCTTGGAAAACTACCAACCAGCAACTGGCGCCCATTCATTTCACACCATTGTCGTTCACTGTAAATATCAGCACAATAAATCAACAGTGTTTATCTCTTGGTATCGAATCTATATGCTTAAGCTCGCTTTCGGCTCCATAAAACACACAGAGGGTTATTTACGGCAGTGCGCTGCGTTTGGACTTGTCGTTCAGTCAGTATCCCATGAGCACTGAAATCAGCAAAACTGATAAGCATGACGGACCGGCCGCTGGAGAGCCTTTTTATATTTTAACTTCATGCTTTATATCGTGCTAAGCGTGCATGGATAGTGATTCATTGTATAGTCGAAGCAGAAACTAATGAGATGGAGAAGGTCTGACTTTCACGGGTGCAACGAACGGATGAATTTCACAATGAAGTCTGATAACTGTATTCTTCTTTATCAACCAGAGTGAAATAAAGACATTTCATATGTTTAACGGTTCTATTTTGTTCTTTAAAAGCTGTAGCCATGAGAATTGTAGCATTGAACAAAAAAAAATCGTGCTGGATATGTACACTCCCTTAGACCAGATCTGGAGAAATGTAACACTTGCTCGACAATCGAACCTCTGCGGTGAATGGGTGCCAAAAAGCGCCTCACTTTGAATTTTTTTTTCTAAATTTCACAAAAGAGTGAAAAAGCTGCATGCTTTGAAAACTGTCCTCTACCGAAAATCTTTTTAGTGAAAACGTTGTGTTGTCTGAATCAGGAGAGAAATACGTACAGCACTGTTTACAAGCAAAAAAACGATCCTAAGCAGAACAGGGTGAACTTCTTTTAGTGGACGAAGCATTACAACGGACTCCATTTTGCCTTGGAGTAATGCTTCATTATCTGCAGCTTTTCACGTTTTCTTGGATCACGTTGACATTTTTATGATCCGTGTGGCACCCATTCGCCGCAGAGGATCTGTTAACGAACAAGAGATGCAATGTTTCCTTTCTCCAAATCTGTTCTGAACAAACACTATTTTACTGGATGGCACGGGGGATGACTACATTCTCAGCCAATTTTCATTTTTGGGTGTACTGCTCTTTTAACACTAGGTGTGGGTATGGAAGTCGATGTGCAAATCATTGAAGAAAACTTGCAGGCCGTTTTCTCTAGCTGTGCCGAAATCACGGTAAAGCCCGGCGCACAAAAACCAGACGGCATTTTTACCATTACTTCGCTGAAGTACATTTTTGTCTTCCTTCCAGCAACCTGCCCCTCACACGAGATCCAGCTAGTCCCGTTCTATACCATTTCTCATCCCGAAAGCTATAGATGTCTGCCAATTAGTGTAATGAAATACTCCCAACGTTTAGTGAAACATTATTTCAGTACGCCGAAATACACCGACAGTGGTGACCAGCGATCGTATATAATTAAACCATTCTCGGAGCGGACTCTTCATCTCGCGTCAATGCATGTCACACAATTCATTCATGCGTAAAAGCAGCTTTAAATTGAATAGTGTGATTATAATCACTTGTATCTGCCATCCATTGTTCTTCAAGTCACTGTCAGTCGACCGTTATTTCCTGACTGAAGTGAATACTCCGATAGCCATTATTTACGCACAGATGAATTCAGTGACAATGGCACTTCATATCAGAAAGGAAGGGACTGTAGCATTCACAATAACCTACCACCCTCTGGTGGCTGAAACGAGACAGATTCTCACCCTAAAAATAAACATGCCACCAACCGACCTTATTAATCCGTCTTTGTAATACCGAATCGGAAAGATAAATCATAATACCCGAGTCACGTAGTGTAGAAAGACTTTTCACATACTTTTATTTCCACAGTTCTCCTCTAACATTTTTTTTTTTTACATTATTTAAGAACAGACTGTTATACACAGATATTGAAGCGGGTCAAGGGAGGGGAGGTGAACAGAACAGAACCCAATACAAAATGGTCTACTCAAAGCACAACAAAATGCATGTGTATAAAATAACGTGGGAGTGCGGCGACTACCACCAAATCGATTTTGTTATTCTTCGTCTTTTTAAATAGATTAATAAAAATACAATCTTTTCATGGACCGTGCGGAAACTGCGAAAATTAGAGGGATCTAAAGGCGTGACGATGGTCGGGCAGTTTTTCACAGAGGGCAAACGTGCCACGAGTTCTTTATTTTCTTCTTCTAAAACAAGTGGCCAGGTTTCGATCGACTGGACAGGGAAGAAAAAAAAAAAAAATGGCACACGGCAACTACCACTGGCTACTTTTCACCATATATTTGATTACTCCACATGATCAACAACAGTACACATTGAGAAAAGAAAAGAAAGCTCTCCACGAGCGCTATAACGCCTTCCAGATCTCAGCTGGTCTTCTCCGTGCTGTAGTGCTTTGAGGTTTGGAAACCTATCGGGTTAAGTGGAGTGGCTTTTTTTTTTTTTTTTTAATTCGGCGTAATTTAAAAAACAAGAAATGAACGTAAATAAAGTGACAACATCATGTAACGGTCGTAAGAGGAAACAAAGAGCAGCTTCTAGTGAAAATGGTAGCCCATGGCAAGAGACACGTATGGGGGGGGGGTGGGGGTGGATTTTATGTTTTTCGTTTTTTGTTTTAACCCCTGTTTAGAACGTCGGAGTTGCGAGCGAACCTCCTCGATTGGTTAAAAACCTGGTTATGGATCGAAGACGACGGTCTCAGCACCAAGTTCCTTTTCCTTGTACTCCCGCCTCACGAAAAGAGCTCACACACAAAGCTTCACTTATAAATATTTCAACTACAGACGACATTTTGCACTTTAACGCGAGCCCAACCCCGCTCCGGCCGATGGATCGAGAGCCGCCGCGCGCTCCTCCGAGAGGCCTGTCACTCAAACGGCGGAGCGAAAGGGAAGCGTCGGGTTGCCTTCTAAATGTCCTGGGACTGGGAATGTCGGTGCGCCTTTTCTTTTGTTCGTTCTTCCCTCTCGTTTCTTTTGATTTGAGATAGTGTTACTTGACGAGACCTGGTAAGGTTTGACAACCCTCCCCAACCCCACCCCCCTCCGGCAGCGGGTCGGGGCGAGGTGCGGCCCATCTGCTGTACCCTCTTTGACTTGGATGATGGAGCCATGCACAGAATGCCCTGGAGGCTGCGGCCCAGCCCTGGATACTAGCGCTGGAGCTCGTCCCTGTCATCTGTTGGCAGGGAAGTAGTTGGGGTCCAGGTAGTTGTAGCCTGTGCTCTGCGGTAAGCAGTAGTCTTTGTCCAGGAAGGTTTCGGCCTGGCAGACCGGCTCTAGTCTGTGTGTGGGCTTGTGGGTCTCCGTTTTGAACAAACTGAAGGGGTGAACAGAAAGGGGACTGGTTAGGACGAGACAACGGGCGAACATTTCAAGTTTAACACAATGGGAACGTGGAAATTTTATAGATAGACTGAAAAAAATGACAAAGCAGGCCTGAATTTGAGGAGATTTCCTGTCAAGAACTTCAAATAAAACAAATATCAAAGGTTTTCAGTTCATACAACAAAACAATTACTGTGAGTGATTTGGTTCAAAAACATTTTTTCTATCTTCACGTCCTGATAGTAATCACTAAGTAGTCCAAATTGATATGCATTTATATCAAACATGATACATAATCAGTGCGTTCCGGCAAGCGCATCGTAATTTAATGCACTTTGTACTCTGTAATGTACTGTTTTCTCAGCATTTAAGCCATGTTCAAGAGAATGTGACTCATGTTCGCAACTAATAAAATGTGTGAAAGCTGTAAAATATTGAATGTGTGAATAAAGTCCCAGCGGGTCTTTAAAAAAACTAAACAAAACAGTTTTTATATATAGGGTAAAAATGACTTTATATTCAGTGGTATAACAAATGTCTTACATTCTGGAAAACATGAATTGTGAAACAGCCTAATCTGATTAATAGTGGTCCACTGGCTTTTTGAAAGATGCCCATATATTGGAAAGCAGGGTGGCCAAGTATTCAGACCCTCTTCAATTTTTCACTCTTTGTTATGCTACAGCCATTTGTGCTGCAATTTGTAGATTAATGAGGAAAAAAATGAACCTAAAAGGATTTTAGCAAATGGCTGCAATATAACGAGGAGTGAAAAATTTCGGGGAGTCTGAATACTTTCCGTACCCACTGTATATATATATTAAAAAAGTATTTATTCTTTTTTTTTTTTTAAATGAACACGCAATCGGGCAGAATATACATCACAAGATCTCACAGCTGGATTTTACTGCAAGGTTTGTGAAATTAAACATTCATCAGTCATTCAAAGATTTGTTTAAATGATGTAATTGCGTATTTGCCGATTGCTGACGGCAAACGGGAAAGTATTGTTTACCTTTATTACCAATTAAAGCAATCGTTCCCATTCTTTTTGTATACATTTTAATTCCTTTAACAAATTCATTTGATTATTAGACAGAACTGATGACAGCAGACAAGAGGGAGAATGTGAGCACATTGTGCCCTGTCAAAGTAAAACTCCCACCTTGAACAAACTGAAATATTTACCGACTGATGCCGATATTTAAAAAAAAGTGACTAATAGTGGCTTTGCCGATATATCGGTTGACCACTAGTGATTATTAAACCTCGAAGGGCTGACGTTGTAACAAGTAGTAACAGCCCAGCTCCACTCACCAGTCAGAGCAGGAACTGCAGAAGTCCACAGCGTTGTCCTGCGGACAGTCCTGACAGTGCCACCGTACTCCCTGGATGGGCTCCATGCCACACATGTCACACTGAGCGACGGTTACATGCAAACATTAACAAAGAAAAAAATGCTGATTATTTAAAAAAAAAACATTACGCAGCTAAAAGAGTAAATCTATAGGGAATTCTTCAACGAAAGATGATATTGTTATAATGTTTCAGTTTTTTTTTTTCCCCAAACAATACAAGCCAGAGTGGCTGTATGAACAAACTTTTTTAGCCTCTCTAAAAGTGTGTGTTCCAGTCATACAGGTTTAGAGAAGGGACGCAGAGATCCAATACTTAGGATCGGTATCGGGTCTGATATAGTGATTTACTGTGGACTGGGTATCGATCGGACGAGACCGATCCAAATCCGATATTGTGTGTATACTATTCTGTGTTACTGTTGAGCCCCACAAAAGACACAAAAACATTATAAAGCAACATTTTTGTGCACTATAAGTGATCTGAAACTGATCGACTTTGTGCCAGTCGGTATCATAGTACTTTTCTGCACAATGAAAGATTATTAATAGTCTACCTACCACAGGTTGCTGCCTTCATTACTGAGCTATACATTTAAAAGTAAAATATATTTTATAGTATATACTTATTTATAAATGTATTTACTTGATTTTGCTGAATGTATTTAACAACAATACAAAGAGCAATGTGTAACATTTTGCCAGATTAAGTCCTCCACTTATTCACTTTTATTTGTCAATAAAAAATGTTTCACTAGATTTTATAAAATTGTACACCCATGATGTTTCTAGATTATAGACTATATTTTACATTAAAATTTAATTCTCTATGTAGTAGTAGTAGAGTGATAATCAGGTAAATTCTACACTGATTTAAAAACAACACGAGCGGGGTTAAACGTTGACATGATTAAAATCACAAAGGATATAGGCAGGTAAATATTTGTACCTTATAGCCAACGTGCTGCGTGAGAGCGCTCTCAGCCTGGATCTCCTGTAGTTTCTGTTTCTTTAGTTTCTTCAGCTCCAGTAGCTCCTTATACTCCGGCAGGTGCCTCAGCTCCACTGGAACCCCTTCCTCATCCTGAAACATCGCAGCAGGGTCAGAACAGTACAACACTCGTCAACTGATACGAAATCTGAATTTATAGCTCAAAATAAAATCTTTACAGACGATTTTTTAATAAGCCTTACTTAATGCAGTAGTTTTGTTTTTTTGTTAGGGTAGATTGAGGCTATATTTTCTGACCCAGTTCTGTCCTTATTTTGTAATGACAACAAAAATAGTGTTTTGGCATAAAAATACACACACATACATTATATACATACAAATATATAAATATGTGTGTGTGTATATAGTGTTTTGTTATGCTTAGGGTGCATTTTGTAATCAAAAATACAGTAAATTGTAACAATATTTCACAATATCACTTTTTAAAGTAACCATTATAATATATTTGAAGTTGCAACTTGACACTACTCTAGTCTTCAGTGTCACATGATGAGAAGCTCCATTTCCCATATTTCCATGAAGGCATTCGTGATGTCATGTTTTGTAGTAAGTCTATATTTGGTGCATGTAAGGTTGGCCGATGCTTGGCAACGCGTCACTGGTTATGTTCTCTGCAGGGCCCGCTGGCTGGTGTCGCATAAAGGTTACAAATCAGAGACAAAGAAAATGTCAAGCCACTGCAGTCAGTTCACAGTCACTCAACACACAGCCCTCTTTACACAGTTCAGCTGAGGAGACACAAACATCGAGTCATCTCTAATGATTTTGGCAGCAGCGTCTGTCAAAAGGCGGCTCATCATTATCAAATGATCAAACATCAAGCAAATCCCAACTGTGGAAATGCCAGTTTGTGGTCTTTAAAGGATTTCCCGTTCGCGAAAGGCCATCAAATGTTTGCCAGAGGGGAAGAGAGGAAGTCGCTATGATGGCACAGAACTGCTTTCAAAAAGCTGAACTTTTCAATCAATTAATTTCAGGTATATATTTTTCTGTTTCGGTCTTGCAAATGAATAAGCACGAATATGATCTGATAAAATGCCGTAGCTCTCACCGAATGATTCATAAACTCCTTTCTCTGATACGTGACCCGATCGTTTACTGGCCACCCTGAAATGGGAGCTCTCGGATTTAGATAGATTTGAAGTAAAATCTGAACCAGGACTGACCGAATCATCCGCTCCATTATCCTGGAGGCTGTTGAAGAAGTGGGAGCGCTCGTCCTCATCATCCATGTAGACTGGCGGCTCGTACGAGGTGAGGAATGTCGAGGGCCTGTACAGGTGTTTATTGAGGTGGTGCTGTCGCTTACTAGAGGCCTGCAATCATAAATGTAACAAATCATTTCGTTTTTAATGTGTACTGAACTTAATACACGTGTAAAGTTGCACCGCTAGGTCAGTAAGACGAAAAAAAAAAAAAGTTACACACACAGGTGCATTACACTGATTCTAAGAAAACATTTTTTTAATAAATGTTGGTCTTTTAAATTTTCTTTAGATCCAGAAATAAACTGTATCATGGTTTACACAAACATATTGTACAACTGTTACTAACTGCAACAAGAACTTTATTTAACAGCAAATCAGCTTACAAATTCATTTTTGCCATCACAGCAGTAAACTATATTTTAAAATATATTAAAACACACAACAGATGTTTTAAATATAATAATACTTCACAATGTTGTGATTTGTACTGTATTTCTGATCAAAAAATACTTGGTAAACATAAGAGACGGATTTCAAAATATTTAAAAATCACACCAACCCCAGACTTTTGAACAGTAATATACAGTTAAAATATCACTTAACATTTTAAAAGACCAATTTACCTTTTTACTGTACATGCACACATTGGGTGTCCTGCCTGGCACTGGTATACCAGCCTTTGTCAGTTTTATAAAATATTTCTGTACCCTGCTAGCAACCTGTGAAAAAGAGGAACAGAAACTTATTATAGAAAAAGAGCTGGCCCAGTATTCAGTGGTTAAGCTTTTCTACCACAGCTTTTGAAGGGTGAGACTCCTGTCCCATTAGTGAAAAACATCTCCATTAAAAGGGGCTGTAACGATGTTAATTGTCTGACTGCTTTACAGAGCACTAAAAGATGACTAGAGATTTGAATATGCATCAAGACCAAAAGGAGATGAGGGTGAGGGTGTAGAGCAGAGCCTGAAGATGCACCTGTTTGGCGGTCCTGTTGCCAAGTTCATCTGCAATCTTCTGCCAGCGTTTGGACTCAACCTCCTCTGGTGGAAACTTTAAAAGCAGCTGCTCCAACTTTTTCTATATATATATATATATATATATATATTTCACATAAGAGATGTGATGAGCAAACAGACAAACCTTACAGCTCATGAGCCATACAAAATACTAAAACGCACATTCTATCATAAATTAGCTTATATCAACCATTTCGGTCCAATAATTCAAATTATTGAGAAGTAGCATTTTAAAAGTGGTGCAAATATTCGACATTAAAGTTTTGTCAAAGTCTCATGGCTACTAAGCTCTTGGGTAGCTTCATACCTGCTCTTCAACAGTCCACAGCTGGTTGAAGGTGTCGGGTTTGTTCTGGTTGTACAGCCTCCCTCTAATCATCTGTCCAAACACCAATAAACCATAAAATGTTAGCAGTAGCACACGGTTCAAAGGTATACATGGACATTAACTTAAGATTTTTGGTTAAAAAGAACATTCAAAAGATGTAACTGGTCAGCCTGCTTTTAGATATAATCACAATTTTTTTTGGTTGTTAAAATACACACAGACACACACACAGACACACACACACACATTTATTTATCTATTTATTTATTATGCTGTCTAACAATTAATCATGATTAATTACATACAAAACTGTGTATATACCATGCATACATATATATATTTGTGCGTGTGTGTGTGTGTGTGTATATATGACCAAATACAGGCACAAGCTAATACAGCAAACATGTCACAGTGTAAAACTATTGAAGGGTGTCCAAGAAAGACGCTACAATCATTACAATGATTCAAACAGCTCTGCACAAGCTTGTGGTGTATCTGGTGTAGCTTGTATCCAGAGTTTAAAGTCTGTGCTAAAAGAGTACTACTTGTCTGCTGTTAGATAAAATTTTCATGGATTTCTTTAATAAAAATAAGAAAAGTAAAAAAGTAACAAGATAATAATAATAATATATATATATATATATATATATATATATATATATATATATATATATATATATATATATATATATAAATATATATATATATATATATAAAATATATATATATATATTTTTTTTTTTTTTTTTTTAATTCGCCTCTTACCTGGTTAGTTTAATTCATGGCTTATAAAAAACACTTCTGGAACCAAGACATCTGAAAATGTGGGTGGGCAATAATGAACTCTACTGACATTACCATTAATTATGAGATTATGTGGATCTGCTCAGACTTCCATATCTACCGAGACCAATGAAAATCTTTATTCTTTTATTCACCGATTTAACACATATACACACTCTTCATCAAAAGGAGGACAAGGTTTCTCCCACTGGTTTCCATAGATACCATCTTTTCGCTACATGTGCTGCATGCATGAACATACTGAACGAGAGAGAAGGGCTGAACTGACTAATGTGAAACTGCAGGTAGAAAGCTAGCTTGTCTGAACGCAGCACTTCCATAAAACGGGTCAGGAGACACTGTTATTTGTGATCAGCATGCTTGCGGTGCATTTTTGCAGAAATGTTACAGCAGAATGAATATGGATGGAGATCTTGTGTTCTGGGGGAAGATGTTGTGCATTCAGAGCACATTCAAGTTCATGTCCTAGGGCTCAAGTACATATATAACAAGAAACAACAGCAAGTTAAATGTTAGGTCTTGATCTTATTATGTATCGGATGCAGCGGTGTGTGATGAAACGCGGCGAAATTGTAGGTCATGGGGAAAAAATGAGCAAAGCATAAAGGAGAATCTGTAACCCCGTGTTTTTCTCAATACACAGCACACGGGTTCACAGTCAAGATGGCTCTAAATGGTGACAGAATACAAATGACAAGAAGTACAAAGACTTAATCCGAGTGTACCTGAGCTCTGCTACTGGACATGCTGTGTTCTGGACCGTCACTTGACGGCAGGGAGGAGGAGTAGACAGATGAGGAGTCACCCTCCTTCTTGGAATCCACAGGACTTTTTGGTCGAGCAGGCAACCCCACTACAGAAAGACAACAAGCTGTTTAAATTTGGCATACTCCCTGTCCATGAACGTGCCACTGCACAGACATACCCAAACAGTCCACTAAACCTTTGAAGTCACTACAAAATAAATTATTAAATTAATTCTGAAGGAGTGTCCATGGTAAAGAAAATGACATATCTTTGAAATATCTGTAGCTGTAAATATCTAGTGTAATATGGCTAAAACAAAAGGTATCTTTTAACTTTTTTTTTTTTTAAATAAATGCAGGCTTGATGAATAAAAGACTTTTCTTTGAAAAACATTTAAAAACTTGCCACCCTGAAACATCTGAACAATAGATCAAGGCATTCAACGTCATAAGGTTAAATAAAACAAAAACAAAAGCTTCTTGCACTATTCTTTAATTTTTAATTGTTTGTAGAGCTGCACAACTTAGACAACATTTGTGATTGTGAATATGAAAAAAGACTGATATTGTACTATTTCCCTTTTACATTAAAAAAAACGATTACATTTGAATAAAATAAGTTACATTACATAAATGACAATATTTTTATTATTAGAATTACAATACTATTTTCTTTTCATCTTCAAACATTACAAAAATTTTTTTACCCAAACACAGACTTTTCTTGATTTGATAAATGCACAAATGCCCCTGAGTTTTCAGATAAATTGCATAGATACACACCTTTGTCAAAGATTAACTGCAACTGTCGTGTTTTGCGCTTCTTGTCACAGAACTCCCGTTCAAAGTCACCACGGCCTGAGGTGTATTGGTCCCATGCAATGTCCGGGAGCTGGACTACTCTCTGAGGCCGAGGCAGACCCATCTCCACCTGTGACAAAAGCAGATGATCAAAATCATGCTTATAAGCCAGAATGCAGGACTAACTAACAGGTATTTCAGACAACGCCAATGGAAGTCCCATAGAAATCTTCTGTACCCGTTTCTGTAGCTGGTCCACAAAGACGATGGGGTCAGACAGGGCTTCCTTCTGATGCCGTGCCAGTGTCTCCAGGTCCAGGATGGCTTGGGTTCGCTGGGCCTCCAGTACACTGATGGTCTGGAGCAACCTCTGATAACTAATGTAGAGGACAGAGGAAAGGGAAGGGCAGAGATGCTTTGTACATTATTAACAGCTGATGCTATGCATTTAACCATCAATCTTTTAGCGGTTATTCATTATTTAAATTTAGTGCTGCACAACCACTAAAGAAAGTCCCCTGTAAATCTTCCCATAGAAATGTATTCTATAAATAGAAAAATTTCCTGTTCGCTAAAGGGTGGGCGGCACCAACAGCTTCATGCAGGAACTGGGTTTCCTGCTTGTACCCAGAAACAGCTTGACTCATTTTTAATTGTTTAACACTTCTAGGGAAAGGTTTATAACTCTATCTCCACTTTTTATACAAGTTTTTAATTATTATACAATACTTTAAGAGATAGTTCATGCAAAAATTTTAATTGTCATTACTTTCTCCAAAGACCATACATCTTCAAAACACAAATTACAAAAAAAAAAAATGTTGATGAAATCTCTGACCTTCCATAAACGGCAATGATGTTACCATGATCAATTACATGAAGGTAATTAACAACAGAATTTTCATTTCCGTGTGAACTATCCCTTTAATTGTAGAATTACATTCGATATAAGTGGACTTCAAGTGCAACCAAAATTACAATTTCAATAACTCCAAAAAATGTTATGCCTCTAAAATATTACATGGGTTTCAGAAGCTCACATTTGAAAAAGCTTTTCTAGAGTCATCTCGTTAGTTAAGAAGATATGGCATTGGCTGTGCGCTACAGAGCTTTGACCTTTTCCCTGCACACCCTCAGGAAAATAGGATCCACAAATAGGAACACGAAAAAAAAAAAAAAAAAGAGGCAGAGAGGAAAAAAGGGAGAATTAGACAAAGATGCTCCTCGAAGCGGGAGATTCGGCCTACTGCTTAGAAGTAATCTTATTCAGAAGCTCAACAGACCTTGTATAATCAATCTAGCCTAACATGGCATGAATGAAAACCAATTGATGACAGCAAGCATGCGATCTCAACAAGAATTCATTTAGAGGACTTGCTCCATTTGATCTGTCTTACTTGAGGGCAACTGACTAGTTTTTCTTCAATTTCCTAGCCATTTAATAACTTAGACCACAGAGGAGCTGTTAACAGCCTCTCGATTTAGATGCACAATGAAGATAGGCATGTAGCACTGCAGGCTGGGGAAAGCAGCCAACGATGGCAATGAGCCTGAAACTGACATATGGCTGGCAATGCACTGCCACCTATGGGTCAACCATCTAAAAAGCAGACCAGATCTTTGTTATAACAGACAAGAACTAAATAAACATATAGTGAAATGGGCTTTGGGCTATTTTAACCCGTACTAAATATACTAAATACATCATTGCAAGTTAGTAGCCAATGTGAGCATGTTTATTGTGTGGCGCCTACCTTGTTAAGCTATCATCAATATTTTCATACTTCAGTTTAGGGATATCAACAAACCTCTAAATCACGCGAGACCTCAAATTTGAGGCTTGCTGTAGAATCTAATTGATCATCATGAGGGATCTCTTATGCAGCATCTGGCAATAGAATTAGCAAAACCCTAGCAAAGAAACCCTCTTGGCATTGTGGTGAACATTTCTGCACAGACAAGGACTCCTCATTTGCTTCTTAAAGAAAACATCATCTGCATTAATACATCTATAATTAAAATGTATGTCAAGCACACAATAAATCCAAATTAAAATGAAGGAGAAAAACTGTCCCAGATAAGAAATGAGAACGATTCAATATAACAACAAAGGATAAATAATTCAGACAGGCCTCATAAACTGACGTGACTGCAATCTCTTTCCATTTCTATTGAGCGACAAGCCAATCCAGTTGGCAGCTCCTGATCCCTGCCCTCACACTGTGAGATGGGCACACGCTGAATGAGCACGACCCAGGACAACCTGTCCACCAGCAGCAGGCCTTCCATCGCTTATTACCTACCACCGTCCTAGAGATTACAACAGCTGTTGCTCATTTTCTGCTAGCGCAGTCGACTATTATTCTTCAGAAAACAAGTATGCAGAGTTAAGCAGGAAAACACCAAGATGTTTATCTGGGCCATCCTCTTCAAATTACAAACACTTTGAAAATAAAAAAGACAAAACAAGAGCAAGCTACACAAATCAAAACCTGACCTGCTGGGTTTTCACAACTGCTAAAAGTTAAAGCAATGCTGTTTGTAACTACTTTTAAGCAAACATCAATAATATAATTTGATTTATGGAGCCAGAGACCTCCTGAAACAGACCTGAAATAGACCTAAAATATACTAGTGGTACTTGCCCCACCTAAGAATGAGTAATGCAGTTGCTGCTTGGGCATACTGAGGAAGTTTGCTACTGGCAAAAGTACAAAAAAAACAAGTTAAAGATGATATTCTCTCTTTTTTTTTTTTTAAGATGTGGTCCATACCTATTCCTGCTCCTGAAGATATACCATCCTGCAAAGTTCAGCTCCAACCCTGATCAAACACAACCAAACCAGCTAGTTCGTCTCTTCGGTAGCACTTGATAATTAAAGACAAGTGTGTTGGAGCAGTGCATGCAATTGATGAATGCAGATCTCCAGGAAATGGGCACCTCCTGATGTAGCTCAATGCCTTTAAAAGTTTCATACTTTGGGTTTCGGGGTTGTTCAAATTATTAACCCTCAAAGAGAAACAGTAACAATGGTGCCGCAGAAAACAACTCAAAATAAAAGAACAAAAAAGGGGCGAAAGCACAAAACACACATTGGTTTAGCAGAGCTGATGGCTTCACATAGGATAGCATAAACCTGAACATACTCTTTGTTGTGTTTGAGAGCCAAGTGATCAGACTCAAAATAGTAGACATCCGGATCCTCCTCTTCCTCTTCATCTTCCTCAGCCTGAGTGGCCAGCAGCTCTTTGGTGGATCTCGAAACTCTACTATCTGACACTCCGACCTCTCCACTGACCCCTGCTTTCTCTGAGAGTTCATTGTCTGCCTTGCTAGAAAACCCCAGTGCATGATGGTGAAGGTCTTTATGGCTGGTGTCCTCAGAGGAAAGAGGAACCGGCGTGGACTCCTCCTTCAGCGAACCATTGTCTATGTGCGGGGAACTGGGTTTGGGGGAGCTGGCTTTGAGCCCACTACCAAAGGCAGCGCGGCGCGGTGAAGTCCTCAGGGTGTATCTGTGTTCTTGAGGCTCTGTGAAGGAGGGGGGCTCCGCAGGCAGCTGGGAGGCAGTCAGCACCACCGTTTCTCCTGAGATATTCGAGCAGTTATCAGAAGGGTCCTGCGGATCAGCCTGAAAGCCGCCGTTGGTGCTCTCCTCTCTTGCGAGCTCGTCCTGAGCCTGGGCGGCATCCCCAACAACGTCCACCTCTACCTCCATCTCGGGTTCCCGGGACAGCACGGCCTCGGCAGCTTCCTCGGTCGTGCAGTTTCTCTCACAGTCAATCTGAGGGCTGTCGGACTCATTGGCTTGCTTGGGATGAGGGGAACTACAAGGCACGATAGGGTCGGGAGATGAGGGTGCAGCCTGGCTGCCATTTAACAGTGAAGGACTGTTGTTAAGCGTGGCAGGGGAGGCACAGGGCTCCGGGGGTAAGGCTGCAGCTTCTGAGTCCTCCTTATGGAGTTCAGCAAGGCCGTTGGTGGCCTTGACGTTCTCGCCGGCCTGCGGCGGAGAGGCGATCTCCACCACCGGGCCATCCTGTTTCTGCTCTGCCTCTTTGTCGAGGCTGAGCGGAGGGTCCGAGGACACGTTTGTTTTGGCGCCCTCGTCATTTTCCTTCGGGGCAGCGGGATCAGGGCTCTCTGGTTTGAGAGAAGGTTCCTCCTCAACCCCCTGCGATTCACCTGAGCGAGGGCAGCGCTTGGCCCTCTTCAGGGCTGGGGAGGCTTCTGGCCCACCCCCGGCCCTAGGACGCTCGCAGTTGTCCGATTTATCCGACTCGTCCTTCTCGGAGCTCGGCAAGCCTCGCTTTCCGTAGGATGGCACCGGTTCACCCTCTGCCTTGTTCTCGGCTACCTTTCCGACCTGTGCTCCGGTCTGCTGGTGCTGCTGACAGTCCTGCTTCTTCTTGGGTGAGCGGGCTCTGGGCACAGGAGGCGGAGAGCTCTCTTCCGGCTGGGCGATGCTGCGGTTCCTGAGGGTTCGACCACAAAAGTTCTCATCCAATCCATTTATCCCCACTGATGATCTTGTGACGCGCGAAGAGCGGGATGCGGCCATACTATGGTGGGTGCCTACTGTCTCCTCATCGTGGTGCTCTCTCCTCAGCAGCAGAATGTGGGCACCTGAGGGACATGACGAGAGAATAATTACATATCTTTCAGATTCAAAATTAAATGGGTTTGAGACTTTTCCTACAGCTTATACTTCTAAAAGAAATGAACAATAAGAATTTTTTTTCTGGGGATAAAAACAGCTAGAAAAACAGCTATAATTCCATAAACACATTTTTGCTGGAAACAATAACATACAGTGATCTGTTTATAATTTTCAACTCATTCTATCCAAAGCTTCGGGGATGAACACAAATCATTATTACCATTTCGGTAAAAGCTTGTATAGTCAGCCAACTAGCTAACATCATATTGTGAAAAAAAAAAAAAAAAAACATTATTATGATTTATCAAAAAAGATAAACACATGATGGACCAAAAAACCAAATATGGAAAAATGAGGTAAAAGAAACATTTTAGCTGAAGTTTAAAGACTGGAGTTAATCTGTTTGCTGGATGTTCCTTCACAGAGGATTGAGAAGGAGCATGAAGAGAATATAACTTCTGTGTCAAGAATGAGAGTGCATTCATGGAATATCTGGAATGTTTCTAAGCAGAAGTTCCACGGGAATAGGAGAGAGACGTCATTATTTATAGCTTTTATGCTAGAGAAAAATATCGTCTAGATTTCTGGAGAAAACATGAGTGATGTCTGCCTGTGCAAAAGCTGCCACCACAATGCCAAAATGCTGCTATGCAATTATTTACTTGTTTGGCACAGAAGAACAGGCCAAAGATTTTTGCTCACTTAATATAAAACACAACAACAAAAGCTGCACAATTATGATTGAATAAATTATGTATTACTTATGTGCAATAGTAATAGTAATGATGCATGAGCAAACATTACTAACAAGATTTTCATAACAGATCTTTAATGTGCGCAATTGCAAGTAGTTCTGTCTTGCTCATACAATCTTTGGGTTTGGTAAAACATACACCACTGGAGGAATAACAACCTACGAGCAAGCTATGATCTACTGTTATCTAATATCCTATAAATATGTTTGATATTCAGAGGTTATCTGAGAGTTTCCCACAAGCTATCAATCTACTTATCACACATGTGCTTGCTAGGCTTTCCCTGGTGCATTGCTAAAGCTGCAGATGTGAAGGGGGATGGTCTGCATTTAAGCTGCTTCTTATCTGAGCAATAAAGTGCTTTTTAACAACACAACACAAATACAACACAAACCTTCAATCTTGAAAGACTGATCATGGGTGTCTCTAATGAAGCAGTCAGTGCTCCACAGAACCTTGTGAGCAGAGTCCAAAATGAACAATTATTATGCGCCAAAACTGCAAGTTAGGAGTGCAATTTTGCATGATGTAAACGGAATTTTAATAATCTAAATGTTACTGATGTAAAGCCAAAGTATGTTGTGTGTCTTCAAGGCAATTTTAGCACATGTCCATGCAGATTTATGAGAGTGATCTTTAACACTTAAAAAAAAAAAAAAAAAAAGTATAAGCTCCAAACACATCCATACAACACACTCATGATGAACAAAGTACACTTTGAAAGGCTTGACCAATTAACTTTACAAAACAGACCAGCATACAAAAAAATAGGTATACCTGGATTCTTAGTGCCACATCTGATTCAAATCAAATGGTCAGCTAAGAACAACACGCATGTTTTTCTCAGAGGAAAATGTCCTTACGTTTTTTTTTTCTACTTTTTCCGAACTCAATAAAATGAAACATACACAGAACATTCCTGGCAATATTCCAAACCATAAAAAAATTTATATAGCACTGGACACTAGGAGGATATATATATATATATATATATATATATATATATATATGTGTGTGTGTGTGTGTGTGAGAATTTTTCACATTTTGTGAAAGCCATTTCATGGAGGGACATGAATCGATTATTTTGCATGGAGCGATCTGTGATGTAATGATATGCAAAATTTGTCACAAATATTCTTCCAAGATTAAAAAAAAAAAATAATAATAATAATGATGGCTTCTATTAGACCATTCATTTCAAATGCATTACTTTGACAGTGTCTTTATGACTTCTCAACAAATGGACAGAAAATATCTTTAGTTTCATTAAAAAGATCTTATTTACAGTTTCAAAGATGAACGAAACTCTTATAGGTCTGGAATGACATGATGGTGATTTAAATGTTAAAATAATAAATGTATATTTTCTCAATTCACCAGCCAGTGCAAAAAGCTAATTTTTGGACACGGGGTATGACAAATGAAGCAGTCAGGCCAAAGACCAGCGCTTACAGAATATGATATATTGACATGAGAACAGTGAAATGCGCAAATTCTGCAAGGCTGCAACAAAACACACCCCATTTCATCTAGGGGGGGGCTTCACAGGAGACTGAAGGGAGCACTGGGCTGGTACTGTCGTCTGCATTACTCAATAATTAGTGCGGTACTAAAGTCAAACAGAAGCTTGAAGTGTGACAAATTAGATTACACCATATCAAATTTCTCAATTGCCTCCATTCTGCTAAGGCCATGCAAGAGGATACATCTAGGACATACGCCGTCAGAAAAAAATAGATAATTTTAGGTTTTATTACAGCCAGAACGCTTCCAAACAGTCTGTCCTTGAAGAAAAAAAACACTGTTTTTATGAAACCACAGCTCTAGATCATTCACATTAAAAAGGACACTAAAGACCACACCACATTCTTCAGTCAGCACAATCACTGCCATGTACCATTAGTGTGATCTGAATGATGCGAGGCTCTGAATAAGATTTCGCACCGCTGACATTGGTTTTGCATGAGAAATGAGAGGCACCTGAGGACAGTCTTACACGCATCCCTTATTCACACTCCACTGAAGCCTCCTGGTGAGCGTCTAATGTGATTTGACCATGCATATAAAAACGAGACGGAAAACAGACGGAAAACAGACAGAAGGGGTGGTGTCAGGCCTGAATACTAAAAGCACTAAAATGGTTAGAAAACATAATTTTCCATTACTACCCATGTCAGTTTAACTACTAGATTCTATTTTCCTCTTTCTAAAAAGTCCATAAAAGACCCGTTTTTCCATACGGCCAATCCAGATCTGTGGTTTTAACTGGAACAAACGCATACAGCCTGATAGATCTAGTTGAAACATAAAGGAAAGCTTTGTCTTAGTTGGCCCGTCCTCTAAATCATTGCAATTTACTCAATATATAATTTTTTTTTCTGAAGGCGATTATAGTCATGCTCGTAAAATGAGAGGGTAAAACTCTTTTTTAAAAGGAGGAGTCACCAGTAATGTCATAACATACGCTACAACCGTTCTGACATGAGTCATTTGTGCATAATGAGGGTATCTGGGAACTCAAATATGAGTAAGTGAAGGTTAGGTTGCTTGTCCTGGTATAAAGGAGTAGTGATGTAACAGAGTACGCTTAAAGCATTTCACTGCATAAAAACCAGAAAAATAAATCAACAATTAAATGTGACGATACGCATTAAACTCTTTGGAATAAAGCAGCTAATAGATTTTTTTAAAATAATGAATTACGAATAGAGGCGTTAGTTCTGACCTTGTTCAATTTTAACAGAAGCACAATCTCCAGATTACCGCCTGCATTAGTTAACACTAAACACACACTAGAGGAATCACTGAGACCCCAGCAGCCCCATCTGTGCAGCGGCTCTTATTGTTCTTTTGACAGCCAATGGAGACGCTTCATGTCGACCGGCATTGTCCCAAGACAAAGCTGGACAGTTAAAAGTAGAAAGAGTAATTCACACATTACGTACTTATCTTCATATTGTTCCAAAGCAGTGTGCCGTTCATCTTTTAGATGGGTTGCTATAAAAGCTACAACAAAGTGGACTATATGTATTCCTGAACTAGGCTGAAATTTAAGTCAGTGTGCAAAGGCTCATCTTGTTCGTTTAGGGCACATCAATTAAATCTATGCTAGCACAGCACATTGCATAAACGGTCCGTTTTTAATAAGAATATAAAAGCTAAGGTCTTTAGAGAAAGACTACTTCAATTTCTAGTCTAAACAATGACAAGCACTTGAATTACCTATTGCTTTAGTATCTTTACGAGCCTTCAGACACACGTTAGCTATACCTTTACAGTAAGGTATTGATGCATGATGTCTCGACCAGGAGGAAACGCACAAACTTTATTTGGAAACACACCGCAATTATAGTTCAGATATGCATTTTGAGGGATTTTTACTAATCAAGTCTGCGAACACAATGCAAATATATCATCTGCCAACCAAGTCAGAATAATTGCATAACACATTCCTATGGACAAAAAGCATCTGCACACAAACGAAGAACAGAGTAACCTGTTGTGTGAAAAGTGCACACACCCAACTTGCCCTAAACGTCAGAATGTGTCATATTAAGTGCTTCAATAAAAGCATTTAGTTTAAAGTATCTTGTCCTGTCAGGCAGTCTGGCAAAAGTATGAGTCGTTTAACGTCTTTAAGACATTTTTCCCCCCTCTTTACACAATGATAGCGTACAGCCTACATTCACTGTGCCTTTAAATTGCGTGATGTTTTGAGAACAACACTGGACAGGATGTCGCATTTTGGGAGAAATAGATTTAAACGTTGTATTATAAAATTACTGTTTTGGATTACTTTTCGCGCAGTCGTTCAAAGAAACAAGTTATATTCGACACAATTTTGTCTGAACAAGAAACAGACACTACTACCTCGGCTGCCGGCAGGTGCCAAGAGCAGCTCATCCAAGAATGGCGAGATAACCGCCAACCGCCCTCAAACTTACTCTGACTGTTTTTTTTTTTTTTTTTTTTTTATAGGCTTGAAATACGACGTTGTCATTCTGCAGCTCGCGCCTCGCGCCGCACGCGTTAAGAATTTAAAACTTCCTGAATAATCGCGCGGCTCGCGCGCGTGGCGAAGAACTTTAAATTGACACGTGCTCGCCAATGCACTACCATCACAAAACGCGCCAGTCCGGTCCAAACGACAACGCGGAGGAAAGCGCTCGCCCTCTGTGCAGCTCAGCACGTTTTCTAAATTGCCCGTCGCAGTGCTTTCAGAGAAACCCGGTTTGGCTCCGTGATTGAAAAATGATAAACCCTCCATTCAAAACCTGTTCTCGGAATGTGAATGTTTTCCTCAGAAACGGGGTCTGCGCCAACAAACCTGACACAATAACAAACAAACAGTGTTTTAAGCACTACCGCAGATCATTAACTCACCGTTACGTGTCTAGAACGGTCGTGAGAGAAAACATTTTCTCCTTCAATTGCATTTAACGGGCCTCTCCGGCAGCACCGCATCCGCGGCTCGGAATGATGTGTAGCCCGGCTGCCTCCCGAACACCCCGGTGCAAGTTTCTCCAGCTCTGGTGACTTCCGAGCGGAGCTCAACTTCTCATTTAGGCTCTAACGTGAAACATTTGCTTCGCGCACTTCGTAAAATGCGTTAGTAAAAAATACGCTGTTCAGGCACAACTAACCGTTTAAGTGAACAAAACAAATGTGTCCGCAGGGTTTTATTAGCTCACCTGCTAACTACTGCATTCACGGGATGCGCAATTCCGCTCATTTCGAGCTACAAATAACAAAACAAATGTATTGTGTATAGACAGCCGCGCAACAATGAGAAACAAACAAGTCAGTTTCTTTTCCCCCCAGCAACTCAGCCACTAATTAGCATTTGGCTAAGAGCGCTAATAAAGATGATACAGACTCACTTTAGCGTGCTAATGCTAACGAATTTGGCGCACCCCGTTTAACGCGCATTCATAACACTTGTTAACGAGCAGGAAAAATGCTGTTTGCCGGTGCCACATAAACGCACGCAACATAGCGAGTGAGTAAACGACTTTTGAAGATAAAAGGGCCTAAATGTAGAAGCTAACAGGCTAGCGTGGAACAGTGCAGAGGAGCGGGGGCAGCGTGAACATACACAACTGATCAGCCGCAACAACTTTGCCCATCAAATCCGCTCGAACCGCTTCAATCGGAGCGGTTCCTGAAGCAGAGTCTGCTTTAACTTCGAGATAAAGTCGGGGAATTGGACTTGAGTGACGGATAATTCAATGTAAAAGGGTTTATGAAGCTACAGAATTACACTTACCTCACTTCCGCAAATCGTTTGCTGCACATTCGGCAGCCGCCATGTTTTTTTCCCTCTCTCGGTTCTGCTGTGAATGTGAATCCCACAATCCCGCTCACTGCGATACTGTACAGGACAGCAGCCGCGGCCCACACGCTCGCTGCTTTCATAATGACCGGCTCTCAAGAGCTGTGCTATCAGCACCGATCTGACCGAGCATTTCAGCTTGATGATGAGCAGCATATTGTACTGAAGAATGCACTATTATGTGCTATTGATCTGTCTACGACTGGAAATAATGGCTAGATTGCACCAGTGCTATTTATGGCTCAGTAAACTACTTTAATTTTTAAGTCAGGCTGAGGTCAATGAATAAGGTTCTCGATCAAAAGAATGGCTCTACTTGTAAGACAGTGTCATCAGTGTTTCTATCATTTACAAGCTTTTTCTACAAAGGATTTTTAAAATTGGGGACTGGTGACCCCCCCAAGAAGACCTAAGGAGTACAAATAAATGTTAGAGAAAAACAATGATAAAAAATCTATTTTTTAAACAAAGTATTTTTCAAAAATACTTAAAATATAAAACACGTGTAGTACTATAATAAATGGAATAAATAACTAGCGAAACAATTTTTTTTAAGTAGAATATTTTGATGTTCACATTATGCAAAATAATTCTGGGGGGAGGATGGGAGTCCCTCACACAGAAATTTTTACTTATTTTTTGCAGTAAAGAAAATCATTATATTAACTTGCGCAGAAGAAAACGTTTGGACGCTTAACGATAATGAGAATCTTAAAAGGTCCTCAACAAGCTTCCTTTTCTATTTTCAAATTAATGATGCCATTTTTAATTGATTTTTGGGAAGAAATACTACCTGGATGTGGATCCATTCACAGAGCAATTTAACGAATAATAATTTCTTGAATGTCAAAACATAAGAATGACAGATATCGACAGCATAACTTTCAGATTTAATAGTAGCCACTCAGATACAGCTTTCATCTCTGCAGACAATTAATATTGAAAAAACGACATCACATCCTTCTATACATTAAATAATGCCTTGAATGTACACGTGTGAGGCAGCAGGGTTTAATTGATCTGATTTGTTTCTTTTACATAGCGTTTTAAAACGAGACAGCCATCGATGTGTTCGAATGTGCGCCTTATTGTTTGCATCTCCTTGCAACCCAGCGGCACAGCTATGCAACGCAAATAAAAACGGGGAATTGATTTTCTTGCCAGCATAATGTGCCACGTCATTCCTATTAGCGTGCATTCTGCTTAGATTCAGCTCGTCGAATTATTATCGAACAAAGAAAACGTCCATGAATGGCAGAATAATCATACCCCCTGGAATAAATAACATTTAGTGCAGGAACGCGTGTTCTTTAAGTACTAGTACATTCAAATACATATCGAACATCAGAGCTGAAGCATGCACGCTTTTGAATCTACAGTACAGTGCAAAACAAAAATGTCCTTTCCTGAGACTACGTAGCATTTCGTATCCCTTCATACCCAAAACACGAAGTTTTCATCCACTAAGACGACATATTCTTTCGTATTCTTAATCGAGGCAGTGCCTCCAAAATGATCTACAGATGCAGTGGAATTCATTGATTTGTACACAAATCATGGGCCGTTTGTTGGGCAAAGCGAAATCTGTCATGAACGCAGCTGCACATAGAAATCAAATGCATTAATGGACTGTGAAACTGTGTCTTAAATCTAATTGGCTTCTAGTGTCATGAGGAAATGGATATGCACGATATATACAAATATAAAGCACACTGGAGGACGTTTAATCCATCCGTCTGCTATAAAGAACAGTCGTGACGGGTATAGAGAGCGTGTATGCTGAGGTGAAGCCGTAAGGTCCTTGCTCGAATGCTTGAAAACGAGAGTGAAGTGCAAAATAATAAGTGTTTCTAGGTCCCCTTGCGTTCCAGCAGCATCAAAGCACCACTACACCGAGCGCGTCTCCACTTCGATCTTCTCCTCTGCCTGGGAAGTTTCGGCCTCCTGATGGCTGACACTGGGCCGCACGGTCACCACCGGCCCTCCCCCGTGAATGGAATGGAGGAAGTTCCAGGTCTCTTCAGATATCTGACCCGAATCGGCACCTGTCCAAGCAGAAAAGAAATAAGTAGGTACGCTACTGAATGTGGGGCTGAATATTTAAACCGTTTTAAATCACGATCAAGAAGCGGAATGAAAATGTGGTCATTAATAATTTACCCCCATGTCGTTCCAAACTCAAAAGCTTCACTCGTCCTCGGAACGCAATTTATGACATTTGGGATGAAAACCGGGAAGGCCTGTGACTGTCCCATTGACTGCCAAACAATTACCGCTCTGAGTGCTCCATCTGCCATCAGTGGTTCAACTGTAGTATTATGAAGCTACGAGAATACTTTTTGTACAGAAAAAAAACAAAAATGGCGAGTTCGTTTAACAATTTGGCACTGAGAGGATGCAATGGAAAAATTTGTCTTGCATGTGTATTTCAGGCTTTGATTTGTACAAACAGCGCTACTGAGGCTTCACAGTGCCGAATCGTTAAATAAACTCGTTATTTTTGTTTTCTCTATATATAAAAAGTATTCTTGTAGCTTCATAATATTACGGTTGAACCCCTGATGGCAGATGGAGCACTCAGTCGACGTCTTTCATACTTTTCTGCACCTTGATAGAGATAATTGATTGGCAGTCAATGGGACAGTTACAAGCCTCTTAATTTTCCAATAAATATCAAAAATTGCGTTCTGAGGATGACCAAAGCTCTTACGCATTTGGAACGACATGAGGATTAACGACAAAATTTACAATTTTGGGTGGAGTAACGCTTTAAGCATAATCCACTGCGATATTGGCATGCTGGTTATTCTTTATCATTCTTCCATCTCCACAAGCATTTAGATATCAAGAACTTAAAATCCCAATCAGACTTGGATTTTAAAAGAGTGCAGCCATTGACTTCTATAGTACAGGATAAAAAAAAATATGGAAGTCAAAGTGTGTTTTTGTCTCCACAAGTGTTGAGATATCAACAGCTTAAAACCCAGCCAGAACTTGGATTTTACAGAATGTATACCCATTGACTTCCAAAGTATGGAAAAAATACTATGGAAGTCAGTGGCTTGTATCAACTGTGTGGTTATCAACGTTCTTAAAAGGGATAGTTCACCTAAAAATTTTAATTCTGCCATTAACTACTCATCCTCATGTCGTTCCAAACATGCAAGATCTCATCTTCAGAACACAAATTAAGACATTTTTATACGAATTTCCGAGAGCATTCTGACAGTCCCATATACAGAAAGGGCCCTACCACGATCAAGGACATTGTTAACATAATCCATGTGACATCAGGGGTTCAACTTTTGTGCGCAAAGAAAATAAAAACAATCTTCCCTTTAACACCATGACGCCATTTTGGAAAGTATCTGAATGGAAACATGTTCAGTTTCTGTACACCACTTGGTTTACGTTCAGATCAAAGTGTAAACAATGTAAACAACTGACACAGAATAGCACACGTTGTTTATGTTCTCTCTCCAAAATGTTGATGCGGAGGAAACGTATTGTTGAATGAAGTCGTTATTTTTGTTTTCTATGCACACAAGTATTCTTGTAGCTTCAGGAAATTACGGTCGAACCCCTGATGTTTCATGGATTATTTTAACAATGTCCTCACTAGGTTTCTGACCTGGTTTGGAACAACGTCAGGGTGAGTAAATGATGGAAATTTTAATTTTTTATGTAAACAATCCTTTTAACAGGAGATTTGCTTTATGAGAGAAGCTTTAAGGTTTTGTTACAGTGTTTTTTACCGTAAAATGTGAGTTTTAAACAAGACGAATGCCTTTTGATTCTTTCACACAATATACAAAAACTATATACAGTTGCTTTAACGTTCATGATGGATTTGAAAAATTTAAATCAGCAAACTAGATGAAGCAACATAAACCCTGTATACATGCAAACGAGCTTATGCAGTGAAAAATATATTAAATATAAAATGATGTGCAAAAAAAATAAAATCATTTTATCCATTATTGTGCAGCTATATTTGAAACATAAAGCTAATGTTGATTTAATGTACTAAAAGGACACTTCACTCAAAAATGATTTAACCTAATGTTATTCAACTTTAGGAACTTTCACGTTCAAACAATATTAAATTAAATAATATTATGTTTCATAAAAGAAGTTAATGGAAAACATAAGAAGTTTAGAAGGGCATGATGACACAGTTGGTTATTCAGTTTAGCTTGGAAATAAACCATTACTGGGTTACGAATTTTATGGTGACTTAAAAAAAAAACTAAAATAAATAAATCAATTGTGACAGTGAACACTACCTGGTTTTAATGTGATGTGTCCATTTTTATTTACAGCAATCTTGGAGTTGTCAATTGGTCCTGGCAGGTCTGAAAGAAACAGAACCATCATCAGAAACGCACCAAATACCCCAAAAGAGCAAAGCAAACTAAATCTATAATGAAATTCTTCAAGATCTCCCGCAGTCATCAATAACCGCAAAACATAATGCTAATATTCAATTTCAAACTTTTAGATACTTTAGAAGTATCAGCAGCAGGGATGAGAAATGACTTACCGATGTCCTTGCCTTTGACAAAGCCTTCCCATTCCCGGAACCACTGCATGCTGATACAGTATATCACCACAGGAGACTCCTCCTCCTGAAATGCCTTATTGAGCTACATGAAGGACAGCAAAGATGAGGAAAGAGAAGAGGAAAAAAAACACCAAGAGACAGATACCATTACCTGAGTGTTTCTTCATAAAACTGCATCCTACAAACAATAACGCCTTGAACCGAGACATAAAACTCTGTTCCAAACCCTTGTGAGCTACACTGCTGTCTACAGCTTACATAAGTAACTGCTTCCTATAGGACCATTCACACAGAATGTATTTTTGCATATTTTGCTGCTTTTATATCATTTTCCTAGATGTACATGCTCTAGTCAGAGACCTTTCATTATTGCACCTGCATCTTAAATCTTTTATACCGTAACACTTAATGTATATTTATTCATTTTATAGCATATTTAATGCATGTTGTGGGTTCGCTAGAAGCATTCGTCTCCTGAGTGATTTAGGTGTTTTGATGTTAGGATTTAATAATGCCCTTAATGTCAATTTAGAATTTCAATATAGGCGCATAACTACATGAAATGCCTATAATATCGGTCTGCTTTATTTGGCCTTAACTTTAACTAAGCAAAGCATCTACGGCTGAAAAGTACTTTTGTTCTCATGCATTAATAATGAGAGGGGGAGCAGGGGTCACACTTGTGTTTTCAGTCTGAGAGGGTGTTGATGGTGGGTGTGTGTCTGCACACATTAAGAGGCCAGATAACGGCGCAGGCGTTAGACCAACCCAGAAAGAACAGATATTTTCTAACTCTTAATCTAGGATGTCACTGCAGCTCCTACCCGAACAAACATGTCCAGCTCATTCTTGCGCCGTTTTTCCAGCTTCTCGATCTCGTTCTGGCAGGTGTGGCAGACATACAAGTGATTGACAGCCGGGCCGCCTCCGTACCTATTAGAAAACGAGCCGCCAATTAGCATCGAATAAGAAACTGAACTTCAACTGAAAGGCATGAAAAGAGCAGCATGTTTTACCTGCTATACAGATGGTCCCATACATTTTGGGGAAGCATCATAACAAGATCATCAACGGATGAGGCTTTATTTGGTGGAATTCCTGTTGAAGACGAAGAAAAATAACAGGTTAATTAGTTTTCCTACTCGTATGACCAAAAAAATGGGCATCTGTCCTCTGAAAGTCAACACGAAACAGCATGCAAGAAGATTTATAAATAATTCATAGGGAACTTCTTATATCTTTGTTCCTCTGTCAGATCTTTTTCCTTCAAATTCATTTGACTCAGTTCAAGCAAATCATATCAAGGGGACAAAAATGCTTTGAAATGCTTTCTGAAGAGATTCGCATTTATTCGCTGACCTCATGATGCACTTTTTGAGTGAAAAGGAGAGGAAGAGAGTAAAAACAAACAAAAATCAGTGGATGTGGCAGCACTTGACTTTTGTAATGCTGGTTAGAATCCGCACTTATATCTGGTGTGGAGTCATATCTGTGGGAAAAGGCTAGATCTTCAGAAGAGTGGTACTCGCCTCCGTGGGTACACAGGAAGTCATGGTTGGAGATGGGTCCTGGCTCAGCGAAGGTTTTGAACTTGTTCAGCCACTGGCGGGAGATGTAGAACTGCAGGAGGCTTGGCTCCATCATGTTGAGCAGACTGGTCACCTTCCGCCTCTCCTTCTGAGTCTCTTCGTTGCTCTTCCTGTTACACGCACACACACACACACACAAATGATATCAGCACCATTTAAGCAACTGTCAACAGTAACGCTTCACCACAGCACTGAAATTTACAGTCAGACTCAAGGCCGTTTGTCCTGCTCAACATAACCTTGAGCATTTCTCCCCACAAAACATCTGCATCTTAAATCATTGTTTGTTCGTGACTACACCAGTAAATACTGGGAAACAGACGAACAGGCAAACAGAAATATGAGAAGTAATATTATTCAATAGATTTTCTCTATTTAATAAATAATAAAAAAATTTTTTTATCATTTTGCCATTAACCACTTTGCAAGGCCTTATTCTATTACATTTACGGATTATATATTATATATATAGTATAAGATCCTCATGTGAGTGACCCCATCCTAAAATTAATTCAGTATAGTTTCTAGCACAAAGACACAATTTATACTATAAAAGTGCATTAAAATATTTAGTTTCTATCAAGTTAACTCACAAGGGATGTCATGATACCAAAAATCTATTACCACTAAAAGTACACAATAC
Source organism: Puntigrus tetrazona (assembly GCF_018831695.1). Taxonomy (NCBI): domain Eukaryota; kingdom Metazoa; phylum Chordata; class Actinopteri; order Cypriniformes; family Cyprinidae; genus Puntigrus; species Puntigrus tetrazona. The sequence goes on from NC_056700.1 coordinate 980,050, forward strand.
TCGATACCAAGTCCATAGCACGACAATAAAACAACAGTAATACTGAAACATTCATTCCTTAATTTAACATAAAAAACTGCACGCTCTCATCTCACAAAATCATTTTCATAACATATCGTCAACATCTTCCACATGTAGTTCTTCTGCATGCTTGCCTTGTAGGCATTTTTTCTTTTTCTTTACCCTTTGAGGACTGACCGAAACGATTCCAGGTGTGTGCTCTGCACAGTTCAGAAGTAATGCAGCCTTTATAGTCGCTACCTTCGGCACTTACGCTACTGAGATAAACCAAGTACCAGAATTGTTTATACTGGCTTGGTACCAAAGTACTGGTTCTAATGATCATCCCTACAAGTTGCTTTATTATATTCCTTTTCTACTCATTATAGCAGTGTATTGCTAGGTGTATTTTTTATTCAATATTCATTTACTTATTTTAAAGTGTATTTATTTATTTAAATCAATCAATTTATTTATTCCTAATTTTACTTTTATTTTAATTTCAAAGAAAAAAAAGTCCCAAAAAAAATTGTTGAATATAAGAGGGCTAGGACAAAACTTTTTTTTTTTTTTTTTTTTAAAGAGGACATGCATATGTATACATACAAACGCAATTGACATATTACTGTTTTGGTTTGTAAATGTTCTTACTTGTAAAAGAGCACATATGCCTCAGCGTTTTGAACACAGGACTCAGACACCTCCGTAACGCTCTGGTCGTCAAACTCGTACCACAGCTGGTTCAGCTCGTTCCGACAATAGGCAATATAGTGGCCACCTTAAAGCAAAAATTAGATTAAAAAAAAGCACTGAGCTGTGGTGCTTAAGTATGCAATGTGAGCGAATCAGAATCGACAATACCCTGTTCTCACTCCTTATTATTGAATTAATATAAAACAACTTTTACTACCACTTACACGTCCAATCACAATCATTTATTATATTATTTCTAAAACTATAAATATTTAAAATGTTTTTTTTAAATCTATAACCAACAATAATTGATATCGCTTTGCGTAACCGCTGTATAATGAATTTCTAAGAGAAATATATTTAAGGCCGTCTCCCTGGTCTAAAAGACTTACTGCTGGCAGTGCCGTGGTGACAGATGACTGACAGCAGGTCATAGGTGGTGGTCTGGGCGGGGCAGTCCTTGGCCAGGAAGGGCTGCATTTCGAGGCCTTCCAAAGGGAAGGACACATGAGTGCTGATTTTGGTGGAGAACATAAGTTCATGTCTGAAGCGCTTGAGGTGAATGCACAGAATCTGTTGGAGAGACAGAAAGCAACAATAAAAACCTGCCATGCCCGTTCATGTAAATGTAAATAAACTGCGTGGCACTACCAGTTGAGGTTTTTTATCATGGTGGCCCAGTAAAACACTTTGGCCATTCTACAGACGTACGCACTGAAGAATCATCAGATCTAACGACTCCCATAAGATGGCTGCTCTTGCCATTACAGGTCCCCGAGCATATTTACCAGATGGCAGCCGATATTATATTTTGAAGGCATTCCTAGCCTCTCTCCAAACATAAATCCGCTGGATGTAGGAAACAGATGACTCACCAGACCTTATTACCCATTATATTACTATTATTGGTTTTGTATTCCTTTCAGACAGACTTGGTACAAGGCCAAGACACTGTGGACTTTATTTGTGGTATTTTTATCATTTTGCGTACTTCCTATGCAAGTCTGATTACTTTTCAAACTCTGAGAAACGTGACGCCTAACCTGTATAATAACCAGAAGAGCTCGTCTGTGTACCTACCTCTGGTAAACTCTGAACTTTGCAGAATTTGACGCCATTCCGTAACCTGAAACAACCGAAGAGTCAACATTAATGTTTTAATTTCTGCAGCCATCACCCACATCAATAAGTCCTCCAACAAGTTCATACTCACTTCTTGCATTTTTCACAGCTGTACATGTTGTCGCCTGAAAAACAACAAGGATTACACCACTGTTATATTAAATATTAACACCACATCCGTCTTCTTTTTCTAGACCTGAGACTCAAAACAGCACGATCACCTATTCGATAAGTTATATCGATTCATTCTGGTTTGAAAAAAAATCCGCTTTGAGATGGGAAAAAAAATAAATAAAAAAATCAAACCTTTTAGTTCATCCCTTGCAAAAAAGGCAGCCAGACAGTCCTGCAGCGTGACCACAGGCCCCCAGAACCAACTAAAAATCAATGAGCAGAAATAAACAGTGAGGGTCAATCATTCCAAAGAATCTCTCTTTTCTTGGAATACAATGTTATACACGTGCTTATTATCTATTATGGACATAATGATGTAGGACATCACTTAATAAACCCATATGCATCTAACTGTATGAAATGTGCATTAGTAGTATACTTCAAATCAAAAAGTATATACAAAAAAAAGTATATATAAGTAATATATATATATATATATATATATATATATTATAAAATATATATATATATATATATATATATATATATATATATATATATATATATATATATTTTTTTTTTTTTTTAAATGCAGTAATACAACATTAATTAATTCATAATAAAATGAATACCCACTTAGAGTAAGCTAAAATTTTTATGCTTGTTTTTCCACCGACTTAAGCTTACTTTTCTAATGCCTTTTAGTAAATGTCAAATAAGTTAAGTTTTACTTAAATACGTTTTAAATAATTTTAATAACCTTGTCATGTTTCGAAGATACTACATACTAACATACTAATGCACATGTAAAGTATTTGCTTACTTTAATTCTTTTGTGTTGTTTAACATTACAATGAAAATTTAAATATATTTTAAATATTGCAAATGTGTAATTACAAATAAATGAACATACAAGTTACAATATAATTGATTTAAATAGAGTTTAGTTGACCATAGATACTAGTTTCCAATAACCATATATTTCAAGTGTAATAGAACAAATTATTAATTTTATCCTTAAATCCTACTGAAGAGGGTTTAAAAACACATTTTATCTTACTGCATTTAATGTTAACGTGCACTATAATACATTTTAATTTACTCGCAGCTCACGCTTATTTCCATAATAAGAAGTTTTTTAAAAACTTGTTTTTTTTAACGGAATGGTACAGTCTCGCGTAAAAGAAATGTCAGCATTATACCTCTTGATATATTCCATGTCGAAAGCAATCCAGCCTTGAGGGGCGTAGGCTTCTCCACACGAACCAGCCTTGACTAGAGCCGTCTGGTGGGAGGAAGAGTGCAGCTTGGCGAGGTCCTCTTTCCCTGGGATGGGCAGAGAGATGTCCTGGAAGTTCTCCAAAGTCACCGAAACCTGAGAAAGGACGGACGAGTAACAGAGGAGCATCATTTAAAATGCTAATCTGTAACTGCAACTACTTTCGGAGACAATAACAAAGCCATTGAAACAACTGCAAAATGGTTTGGGTAAAAATATTTGGTTAAAACTTTATTTTAAGGTGTCCTTGTTACACATAGATATTGCATTAGTACAATATTAAGTAACCCTAAACCCTAATCCTAAACCTAATCATACAATAAGTACACATAGTTAATTAATATTACTTGGTATTTAAATTTATTATTATATCGTAACAATGACACCATAAAATGAAGTGTAAAATTACTTATGTTTAGTAATTCAACTAAATAACTGGTCAAGGACAATGAAGTGAATACTAAAAATTTTTATTATTTTTTCTCCACACGATTCACTTTGATCGCATGATCAAAATTATGTAAGATATATAAGATACAAGTGTTTTTAAGTCTTGTGGGAAGGTACCATTTTACAATAAGGTGCCATTTGTTAACACTGGTTAATGCATTAACTAACACGAACAAACAGTGAACAATACATTTATTACAGTATTTAATCATCTTCATAACAATGCAATCAATCAATCACTTTTTTTGCTAACAAATATTATACGGTTCACAATTATTTGTTCCTCATTCTTTACAGACTTCGTTTTGTATACCTATTTGATACATGGTGTATGTTAATTGTTATTTTATTTTATGTGAGGCATCTAGCATGGTGTAATTTTATAGCTTTTTTTTGTTCTGCTAATGTAAAAAGTGAAAGTAGAACAGTTCTTTTTTTTAAACTAGGCTTTTTAAAAGCGAAGGAGAGTGAGGGAAAGAGGGAAAACTCAAACGAAGTAAAAGCAAACAACTGCTTGTTGCCAAATTGCCGCAGATTTAAATGTGAAAGTGAAACGGGTACGGCAATTACAGGCTATTTAAAACCTAAGGAAGCACCTTTCTGAAGAATCGAATGCTTGCTTTCCCCTTGTTTATTAAAGTGAGGTTATTTGGGGGCCTTTTAGGTTGAAAAACACACTCACCCTGTCACAGGTCAGGCACTGAACTGAGCTGACAATGGTGCCGTCGAACACTTCAGAGATGATGCTGTGATATTTCCTCTGCCGCTTGCTCTTTGGTGGGGTGAACGAGGGTACTGTCAACATCACACATCACAACCATTTAGACTCAATATCAAATCAGCTTCAGCTATTATACAGCATTAATACTAGTGATGCGGTTTTTACCGAAACAGAAAGATTTGTGTTTCTTGGGTGCCACGTTTTGACTGTAAGAGTCTATTTTGTGCACAGAAAGTGATTAAACTACAACAGATAAATATTTGGAGATGGATTAACACTATATATTTTAAATTTTTAATTAATACTGTTATGGATTCTTAAAAATAAAGATCAATCTTTTAATCTCTGCCGTTTTCCGTTGACGCACAAACTTCACTAAATATTTTTGGAGGTGCAGCTCCCATCCAAGAATCGCTTTGAACTTTGGGTTTTGTTAAATTTAACAAAGGTCTCAGCTTTCAAATTTAATCACAAAATACATTACACATGGTTCTGATGCTCTTTAATGTGGCATGACAGATTCAAGCAGCACATGAACCAACTTTCTCATTAGTAGTTACACCATGAAATAAACCCAATGGTAAATCAGGAGTTGAAAGACCACTAAATAACATTTATTTTTGGTTTTGAGCAAAGTGCATGCTTTAAATTTTGGTTCAGTGAAAAATGTTACATTTCGGTAATGAAACTAGTAAACTCCCAGACTGTCCAGAAGTGAACCCCAACTCAAATTCTGGTACCTTTCTTGTGAGTAGCACTCAGGTTTTGCCACATTGAGGATTTGGGGGGACTGCTGGACAGTCTAGATGCGACGCCCTCATTTCCACTGGGACTGTGTGGTCTGATGGAACTGCTGACCTGGATTTCAGGGTTTGAATCTGAATAAGGTGGAAACAAAGAAGTCAGTCAATAAAAGGAAGCAAAATGGCCTCTAGCCACAATGTGTTTCCACTTAGGTTGCCATATACTTTTAGAAACAAAAGCAGGTGCAAACACAGATATATCTATTATATGAAATGTCTTCAGAATAATCACACAGTGTACTTAACTTTTTACCTCTGAGCAAAGAACAAAACAACATTCAGCAGTAGTTTATTGGAGTCTTTAAGGCTGTCCATTTACATGTTAGTGTAAAAAAAACTGCATAGGAGTAACAGCCTTGCATTTACCAGAATTTCGGCCCTGTGCTTTAATGGCTCCTTGGCTGCTGATAATTGGCCTTGACTCATTGGTTGTGTCCACATCTTTATCCAGGTCGCCATGGGAACCGGCACGGTACAGATTGTTGATAAGATTCTTCTCTTTCTGCCAGTCTCTGTTGTTTTGGTTCTGCTCTGAAATCAGCATCTCAGCTTCATTGATGTCTTCTGGGACTCTGGGGCCTTCGCTATCAGCACGGTCGCTGCTGCCGCAAGACTCGCAGGACTGGAAGTCATCTGATTGGCTGTGGTTTTCCTCGTCGGGACTGTCATCCATGGCCACAGCCTGGTTTGGGTCCTCGGGTTCAGGAATGGGCTCTTTGAGCTCCTCGTGAAGTTGGTCCATCAGACAACGCAGGAACTCCTGGGAGTCCTTAGGCCAGAGAAAGATTTTGATTAATGTTTTGCAAAATAAGCACAAACTAGCAAACTAAAACACACCAAGGACCGAAAGTATAACTTAAAAGGTTTATTAATTGCTCTAAATTTTATAATTATCTTTTTTTTTTTTTTTTTTTTTTTTTTTACAGCTGGTGAACGATAAAAAGATCGATAGACAATCAGAATCAACTGGACTTTAAAGAGCTTTGGCATTTAAAGCAGCCGACAAATGTTAAAGTTATTATTTCAGTTATCTTTTTAGTATTGTTCTTGATGTGAACAGGCCTTTACAGCTACACTTTATAAGTAATGTTAATGTTTATGGAAAACATAATTTATGAAGCTCCGCAAATGACATGGATATAGAGGCCACAAATTAACAATACATACATACTTGATGTATTCATTTGCGGTGCCATTTTATTGTTTGATTAGAGAACTACAATTTAATTAAAATTGTGGAAAACATTAAGTTTTGGAAGTTCATTCTTAATTAACGGCCACAATATCATATTCCTGCCATGTCCAGGTCTCTGTATTATTAACAGTAGGCCATATATATATATATATATATATATATATATATATATATATATATATATATATATATATATATATATATATATATATATATATATATATATATATATATATATATATAGGACAGTAAATGATAACAGTATTTTTATTTTTCAGGTGAACGTCCCCTTTAATTACATTTGTCTTGTTTACCAGTTCATTAAACTTAGCGGTCAGATGCTGGCATGTGCACTGACAATCCCACACCCTTTGACCAAATATTTCCAGGCATTATCAAAAGAATGCAACACGCATGGAGGCTCACGTTTATATACCGCAGATTAGCCAGGGACCCACAGGGACCCCATCGCCATAGGAACAGCAGAAGCTTATAAGAACATTAGTCATTATTGGCTCATCCGCCTGGCAATTTGGCCAACTGGCATTCTAACATCCTGGTATTAAAAATCCTGGTAGGCAAACAAGTTAGCAACAACAGGACACAGCACATAAGACCAGAAGGCCATCGCTGTATTATGTCAATGCAGTACAAGGACAAAAGGTTTCCTGGCTTGTATTCAATTGGTGGTATTAATGTCCATTTCCCTTTATACTTTGTAGAAGGAATGACTTTAAAATAAGGCATTCATTGACTTTAACTGATTGTCCCCTCTACGGGAGTCTACAGTCTATATGGGCTTCATGAAAGTGAGCCTGAAAATGAGATTAATGTTTCCTACAGTCTCTGAAAACCTATGATGGCCCATTTATGTCCAACACTAATTCTCCATCCGGCCTTCGTCTTCAGCCAGGCATGACAGTGGATGTTTTCCAGTGGTCGGAGGTGATCAAACATCTAGAGAGACTCGGATCGCGCCCCATATAAGAGAATAGAATCTCTTATCATCAAGAATAAAAATGGGTCTTGTTAAATGCAGCTAGAGGACAAAGTATAATATCAGGAAGGGTGAAAAGAAGAAATAGCGAAGTGAGAATGAGTCTCTCCCAGATGAAATTCCCACAGCAAGCGGGATAATTTGAGTTTGACCTCATCTGCCACTGGGTGAAGTGAACAGAAAGTCCCGCCTCAAACTCACATTATTGATTGACAGGATGAGCCTATGTGAAAAATTATTTTAATATGCATTCTAGGGCCCTGTAAAATCCATTATATTTTTCCCAAACTCTGTGTTTTGTGTTTTATTTATTGTGAATACATAATCTTCAAAAATCATGTTTAATCAACTAAATTCATACAATTTAACAAGTTAATTACTTAAAAAAAAAAAAAAAATTATAATATGGCCAATAAAAATGTCCCTTTTACTTTACATTTTTTTCTAAATTCTGTGTTTTATGATTAATACGAATTAAAAACAGGCCATTACATGAATTCATAAAACAATAATTTAATTAATTCGATAAGTTTTCATCTTCAGAACTAGTCATTTAATAATGTAATAACACTGGTAAACTTCTGCAAAACCCGAAAAGAATGTATTTTATACTGTAATGCAGTGATTCTGAAAGTCACTTATAGCATTTAAAGCATTTTTAGCATTTTATTTTTTAGATTTATTTAAAAATATAAATAAATTAATGTTCAAATGTTGGAAGTAAGTTTTTTGTTTGCTCTCTGTTATAAAATATAAATACAACTTACTGCAAACATTTGAATGATAATGTAAGCCATAATTTCATATAAGGGCATCCATAATGCTTACACAAATTAATTAAAGAAAACATACCTGTTGGGAATAACCACGAAACATTGGGTTTACGGCCTTAATGCCCTGGAATAGATTTGTAGGAACAACATAGGAGTTCCTGCAACCACATAAAACAAGTTAAAGAAAGTTAAATACCTGGAAAATTACATTTAAATAGGAAAAGGCAGGAGAGGAATGTACCTGTTTTTGTGCCAAAGATCTGTGATGAGTTTCTGATAGCTTTTGCATAGCGCTGGCTTTTTGTCTGTCTTCACCAGACCACCACAGTCCAGAAAAAACTGCGTCAGTGGAGGACTAGAAGATAAACCAGAAAGAATGAGAGACCGAAAGAGAAAAATTAGGAGAAAAACATTTGTTTGACCATTAGGGTTCTTACCAGTTTGAAAGCGCCTGGAGAGCTGCGTTCATGTAGCAGGTATTGCCAATGTTCTTCAGTCCAGTGAGACCTGTGAGGAGGAACAGATGGCAAGGATCAGACTAACAGTGCAGAATGCAGAGCAAAACACCAGACATGAGAGATGAAGAACCTCTGGTCCTCAGTTCGTCCTCCTCCTCAGTTTCCATATCCAGGTCATCACAGGTTCCTGCTGGAGGAACTCTCAGTGAGGTGGGACTGCCAGGAGCTTTGGGCTCCTGAGAACCAGATAGACAATGGAAGAAGATCAGCAACAAAAAGCCCTAAAAAAATGTTCATAAAACCTGCAAGACCGCTTGGTCTTACTAATATTTGCATAATGAAACCGTGATTGGTCTCGTCTTCTATATAAACATTTATAGCTATGTTTAAAGCCAATGTTTGAGATAGTTATCAAATAGATTTAATCTAAGCACAACCAAACCTCTAAATTTTGCTTAGAATTCACAGAAAGTTGCGTAAGAGTTCTGACCGGGCTGGGAGTCTGTACTGGGGAGATGGGCTTGGCAACGCTGGGCAATTGTGCGTGTGGACCCAGTTTTCTTTCCAGGAAAACCTCCTTAGTACAGGCGTAGCACCACACTCTCAAAGTGGTCAGATTCACCGTCAGGTTGTGCCGCGTTTCCTAGAAGAAAAGACCAGAGCATTTAGATGGACAGAATCAAAATAAACCAATAATTTGGAAAACATGGTGACATATCATGAGAATCTGACTTTTTCAGGTTTTAAGCGCTATAATCAGGCCCCCAGTGCACCTACCAACCAAGAAATTGATTTCTCAAGCAACAGCAGTGTAGCAGTTTAAATGCAATGCAAATTGTCTTTGGTTGCACGGACGAGCACAGATCACTATTTAGATTCCTAGCCTCGGAGGAGACAAGAAAACAGTGGATTTATTGATTTATTGAGTTACTGTATATTGCTGTTGCCACACATGTAATGTGATTTCTTTCCCAGCTGCTTTCCTTTACAAACTGTTTTTGTAACTCACACGTTTTAAACAAACTTAGTGTGTGCGTATGAGCACTTAGTTTAGTACGCACACGCTATGACAACTGCCTTCTGCGTTTTTGCTTTGGACGTATCAAAAGTTTAAACAAATATGGTTTAAATGCATGGTTTGAAATTATTTCAGCGTAATAAACAATTATTAGAATAAAAACGGGCGTTTTTGCAGGTACGAGCTGCAGCTGCGTTCTGGAAAAGGGGACAGGGAGCAAAAGCTTATTTGCATTTAAAGGAACAGGCACCAAAATCAAAGCGTTTCTGCTTCTACTCAAAATAGCCATTTTGGAAGCGATATAATAAATGATCTGTGGGGTATTTTGAGCTGAAACTTCACAGAGACACATTCTGGGGACACCAGAGACTTGTAATACATTTTTGTAAAAAGGAGCATAATATTTCTCCTTTAAATCTTCAAACGGCTAGAAGCGTTTTGAATGATTTAAAACATGTCAAATACTACACTGAAGCTTTGCTGTGAAAAAAAAGATTTTTTATTACCGTCTCACACGCAGTATGTATTTGAAATATCTACTGCAATTCATTAAGCCGAAAATTCTACACCAGTGCCTCTTTTCTTCCTAAATAAAGGCAGTCTGAATACTGAGCTCTTTCTCTGCATATGAGGCCTACAACGCAACAGAAAGACTCTTTGAAATTTAGGGCAAAACACAAGTGTGTTGCAACAAGAGAGAAAATGTACCGGGGGAAATGGGAAGTGGCCATGTGAAGCTCAGGCATGCACACAGCAGGGGCTAAGGGGTCTCTACATTATTCATGCGTCTGGATTGGCTTTCACTGCGGCACTAGAACTGGTGCAACTGCAGCCAGACAAGGGAAGTTCAAACATTTATGAGAGCTGCGCCAAAATACAAACGCTGCCAAAATCTGCCACTCCGACCATTTCAGTGAAGGATAGGACGTTGTACATGCCCGTATCCATTTGAATTCACGGCACGTAATAGAAAACTATCTACATGATAAACTGCGGTACGACCAGTGCGCTCATGATTCTGGTGATTTAAAAATAAATAAAAAAATTACCCTCATCCCACATAATATTTTCTGAATAAAATTGATTTCTTGCTTCTCCTGAAATACTGCCATTCTGCACAAGCATGGCACACTTCCTTACAAAACATGAGGTACATTTTGTAGCATTTTTGCTTTCAAGAGCCATTTTAAGTCTAGTACCATCCCTTAATCAAAGAGAAACAAACCCACGATTTCTTCCTCTGACATCTTGAGCCTCGTGACGTCTTCCTCTGGAGCCAGGTTAAAACTATTTGTTTAAGAAATCTCAGATGATTTTTACATGTGAGAATAATTGCAAAGAAATGATTTTGTGCCTAATCCTGATTTCAAGGTTAGAACTATGGCCAGCAACTGAGAAAAGCAAACATTATTCAGATAATTTCTACTGCATCTGTGGGTATTGCTACATCAAAACAGCAAAATTAAATTACATGTAAACATATACATTTTTCTTTTTTTATTTAAAGTTAAATTAAAAACTTCGTACATATGGCTGCTTTTGTAGTTTAAGATAATTTAAATGTAAACATATATATTTGAAAAATAATAACATATAATAATAATAATATGAAAAAAAGTATTATTGAGTAATATTTTTGAACTGAGCATTATGAAATTATTATTATGCCTTTTTGAAAAAATGCTCATGTGAACATGGTACAGTTTATTTAAATTTTTGCTTTTCACTTCTGCCGATTACATTAAGGCTTTAGAATTTACACGCATTGTGTTAATTTTTGAAATCAGTATGATTTCATTAAGATCATTATAACCTAAATATTACGCTTTCATTTCAAGCTTATTTTCCAAAATAATACAAAACTCTCATTAGGTTGTTGTTCGTGTTCACCTACAGTGCTCTCTACCCACAAGCACCCTGCTAGAGAAACACAGCTTAATAAAAGAAAAAAAAAAAAAACACGGGTTGAATTTTGTTTACTTTAGCAAACGTAGTTTGTGGCGGAAGTGCGGCTGATGGCTCCGTCTTTCTCTCGGTTGCTCTCACACAGTCGCAAGGGTGTTTTGAGAGCATTATGGGGTTTTAGTAATGGGTAATCAAAATGGGCTTTAGTGGGAAAGGAGATCCCCGCTGGAGCGCCGATTAATAATGGATGAGTTCACCCACAGGCCAGCCTGGAATTGAAATCACACTTCAGCGATTCATTGCATCATTTAAGTCTCCAGCCACAGTCGGAATAACAGACGTGAAATCAAAAAAAAAGTGACGCGTGTGATCGGGGAGGTCAGATTCACGGGTCTACGTGAACCTACGAAAGCAATCGTAGAGCCGGAACGCTATACTCGCTGTGGGTGAAAACATCTTAAGCTGCAAGTACACTCATTTGAAAGGGCATTCATCTGAATACAGTAGAAAGCAATAAGACGACTAACCTGAGAGTGGACGGTGCTGTGGTCCTCATGTGATTCCCCACAGCCAACATATGAACAGCCATTCTGAATGAAAGATATACACCAAATCGTAGTAAACTAGCTTTCAATGATCAAGAATTTTTCAATTTTTTCACCCGGACAGATAAAGTCATTCAAGAGTTTCCTTTTATTATTATTATATTATTAACAAAATAGCACATACATTTATGGTATTCATTTTAAACTTATTTGCAGCTAATGGCCATAGCTGCAGCATTACCATGCAGGTACATCGTCATTACCCACCAAACCTGCAGAGGAACATTACCTAACTTACCTCTAGACAAGCCCAAAGGTTTGGTCCCCCGACTTTGCAGTCCTGACACTGACCCTGAAAACAAACACATTTAAGTTTAATTGTCTTTCCAAGTCTATGTGCCACGTGCAGCACTGTTATCAAAGTTTGGGTTTACAAAGATTATTTTTAGGGATGCTTATTTTAACCGGCTGTAAGAATTTTGACCGATTTAACTCTGTGATGTATTTGAATGGCAAAATATTATTTATAATACTTCACTCGAGGTCAAATATCCACCTAAAACTTGACGGTTAATATTCCAAAATGAACATCCCTAATTATTTGAACTTAAAATAATACTTTTATTCAGCGAGGATAAATACATTGTTCAAAGGTTATAGTAAAAACGGGTTACAAAGAATACAAACTGCGCTTATATATAAAAAATCTTACAAAAACTCGTCTGAAAACATGCATTCTATTAAACGTAAAACCTGCCAAGCAATTACACGGCGACCTCAAATGCTTTTAAACTACAATAATGTATAATGCGTCCACGTAATTGCACATTGATTTCATCACACTTTTTGAACAGCGTGCACCGTTTACAGCCTAAGCTCTTATATGTGCATTATTAGGGCCTATGGACAAACTCTGGAAAAAGGGGTCAATAATATTAAGTCGATAATGCACACCACATTTGATTTATGAGAAATGGATGGAAGCAAAGGCATGATGAATGTGCGACTGGGTAGGGACTCACATGAGACTTCTGGATGAGTTCTTCCTTGGTGATCTCCCCCACACACTCCAAGTGTGGACAATCATTGCTTGAAGCTCCAGACATCGCTCGCTGGAAAGACAGAGATACAATTTAAAAACCCAGGATCCCATTATCAATCGTCATTCATAGTGAGAACACTAAACCGCACAGATGAAATAAATCATCCCCTTGAAATTCAAACACAAGTGGCCAATGGAGACACGTTTGAGATAAATATAGTAACATATAATATAGAACAAGTCATGTGAACTACTTTTACCATCTGAAGCTTGGCTGATTATGATAACGTCCTCTCATCCATCTCTTTTGTTCCACAAAATGATTTGTAACATTATAAGGATGAGAAATGATGGATCGTATGCCAAAAGTCCTCAAAATGCTCATTTTTGGTTTTACTATTCTTTTAATATTGATTCTGAAAAGCAATGCAGCTTTTAAAATGGACATTTTTTTATGTTTTGCATCACAAAGTTCACTGTACATTAAAAATTACCTTCTACTTTTTACAGGAAACAGATAAATCAATAAGAATATTGTCCAAACGATCACAAAATGGACACACTATTTTACACACACTTAAATAGAAATATATATATATATATATATATATATATATATATATATATATATATATATATATATATATATATATATATATATATATATATATATGAGAACATCTTACATCATAGAAAATTAATCATTAAACTATTCTATTTAACAATGATTTAGTGGCCATTTATTTCATGAATTTTATCCACAAGTACAGTTTTGTTTTTTTAGATTTGAAGTACACACGTTTTCATGAATGCAATGAAGCCTTTAGAGACTGTACATGATTTTTCCTTTAATAGTTACATCTTTTTCATCTCAATTTTAATTTCTTAACGTAAATAAAGAGCAACCACCTGTCATAAGTTTTCTAAACTGTGTGTAAAAGTCTGTGAAATGACAAACAACAACAACAATCAAAAAAACACTAACTTCTGATATAAATTACAACACAGCACTGAGAAAAAAACAAATGTTGTCTGAGTCTTCTGTAGTCAATCGATAACTTGTAGCCTCAGGAATATTTGTGACAGGACAGCATGTGCACGCCAAATCTATATGGTCTACACCTGCGCATACTTTACAATCTCACAGCACTTTGACCTTTTATAAACTGAAAACAATACTAACACCATAAAACTTTATCTTTAAATATCTGCATGCTAACCAGTTTGGCAACAGACTTACTACGTAATCTATGACAAGGTTTCCCAGACCAGTTATTTGTGAGTGGGGCTGATGAAAAGCTAACAAGTAATTAAATATGGGGGTTTTTTTTTAGGTTGGCCCCCCAAATATCCTCCTCGTGTACGAGATCCCTCATGTAGTTTCTTTTATAAACGCATAAATAATATAATAAAAAAATGACAAAAACGTATCAGAAGTTTTTTGAAAAACATACTATTCATATTATCACGTTACGCTTATTGTCATTCGTACAGTAGCAACTTTATCATTCAATATATTTTTATAATTTCTCTAATCTAAATGGATTACTATTAAAATGCTTTTTTCTATATGCAACCTTATATTATTTGTAATCTTAACTTTATAATTTTTTTAATCCACGCTCGTTTCCTCAATTTCCATGGCCAAATAAATAACAACAATTATAGTGATTGAATAAAATCAAAATAACACGCTCATCAAGAAATACAAAACATTTTGTTTACCAGCGTGTCACGTGATCATTAACCCGCAACCAGAAAACCGTAATCGCGCTAAATATTTATAATAGCTAAGCAATTCGAGTGAGTAATTGATAGAAGTAATAATCATTCTGGATAATTATTATTTTTTATTGTCGATGTTTTTGTTTGTTTATTGCTATTTTTCGTTCTTCTACTACTACTACTACCACTACTAATAATTATTATTATTGTTGCTGTTATTATGATGATCATCATGTACAGTACACTCATATTGTACAGTAATGTACAGTGATATACAGTAAACGACAGCCATGGGCCTCTACAGCGTGTGTGACGTCACTCCAGCAACGCGTCAGCATAAGCCAGAATCTTCGCTAGGCTACTTAGCAACTAGCTTCAGCCCGTCACGCACATACCTGCCCACAGCTTCCCTCACGACTATAAACCTTTCGGTCATAACAGCCACAAGAACGGCTGAAAACCCCGCAGACTGTCAGCGAACGCGGCGCTTACTGCGAACGAAGAGCAGACAGAAGGCGCGTGAACGCGGCGGGCTAAAGCTAAAGTCAGCGCGCCGCTCATCATCTGACAGCTCTGCCTCCGCATCGGCTCGTATCGCAACACGACACTCACAACCGCACAGAATCAACGCACGCTTCAACGCGAACCCTGCCGGACGCGAAGCTTCACACGCGCCATATATCAGCTCGCGCATAAATCGGTGGTATAATATTAGCTCACCTCTCGGGAAATCAACGACGGTGTACAACGTGAATCGATTATCGCTGCTTGATCTGCTGATGAAGAAAACGTCTTTCGTCTTGTCAGCTACATATTATCTGTAGGCTTCTTCGGTTTGCAGACGGCGGGTTTTCAAACGCCTGGCAGTGGGTCACTTTAACTTCAGGCTGGCGCTACATGGTATGACACATTCAAACAGCTTCTTCCGGTTGCTGTGCGGCGCTGAGAGTGAATGGGGAAAGCGAGCAGGCAGCGGCGGTGCCTCCTAGCGTGGACGCGCGGAACGATCCCTGAAGACAGAGCGGGGTCTATCCCAGCCCAGACGCCCCCGTGTGGCCGCAGAGGATATTACATTACGGTAGGAGACCTAGGAGATTGTTTAATTGATGTAAAATACAGTAAAGAAGGCGGTGTTTATTTAAATGTAGCACATGATATCAACCAAAGTGCTGCATATCAGGCATAATAGAAAATAATATAAAGTACAGCACTGCACAGTATTAATAAATAGGCCATGTGAACAACACATATTTAAATATGCACACAAAGTCACCGTTGTGATAAATGTCTTCCATTTACCCTATCGAGGTTAATGTTTCTGATATACACGCAACTGAATTATTAACAGGACAAACCTATTGGCTATTTTCTACATGGCGTGACTTCTGGATTGCTGTGAAATCTACAGATTTTTTTTTTTTTTTTTGAAGTAAACATAGGCTAAGCATTCTCGTTTGTAATGTTTCAAGATGACTTGACATTAGTAATAAATACAAAATGTCTAAATGTACATATTAAATATGATATATCAAGCATTTGAGGGACTGCATTATGTTTTTCTCCCAACAATAAGATTACAGAACTTTGATAATAAATCAAATATTTAAAAGTAACATTACATAATTTAAACAATTTTCCTGTAACGATTACATTTAAATATTTCAATTCAAAACATTTTAATTCTAACACTCGTTTTAATTTGACTGGAAAATAGCCAAAACTATTGTTCAATTGATGTTTTCCTTTTCTTTTTTCAATTGAATATTTAGATTTAATAAAAGTTATTACTGTTTTTTATAGTGTGTTTTGTAAGTTATTATGTGTTCTGTAATAAAAAAATTAAATATATTATTATTTATTATTTTCATTAAATTTTTATTTCATTAATAAATTATTTATCTAAGAAAAGTTACAAGTTTGAATCAACAAGCGAGTGAAAGAAAAGTCTCTTTAAGACTATAGTCTTTGATGATAAATTTGAGAATTATTCTTTTAGGATTAACTGACTCTGCCCCCAATCCGGATTTCGGTTTCACGAACTTTTATCTTGAAACCAGTGGCACCGGAAGTGAGTTCCAGTTTCGTGGAGTCTGTTCGGGTCCACGTGAGCTCGTAGTTATCGCAATGTGTGACAGAGGACAGATGCTGTGTCTCCGAGATAAAGCGTGAATGTGAGCGTTACGGTGCGTTTATTATTTGGTCATTTTCATAAACATTACGTCCCTTTTTTTTGCCCTTGATCTTTGGGTGTTTTTAACAAACATTGAATCGCGCCATTAACGTGACCGTTATTTAACCTCGTTAAGTCGGTTCACATGTCGCATATGGCACAGTGAAAGCTTGTTTAAATTCCCAAGAATACAATTAGATTGTATGTGTTGGACTGCTGCGTATTACGAGCCACAGAGTGGGCATTAGAGAGAGAAAATGTATGAAATAAACAACTGTGTGTGAGCGGGACTAGGATCAGTGTCAGTTGAGGTTTAACAGGTCACCTGGTCATAAAAAAAATGTATACGCTTATGATATATTCATGTAATTTGTGTCTATTTCAGGTTGGACCGGTGAAGTGGAGAATAGGCTGTAGTTGAGATCCAGAGGGATTATGGCATCATGACTGAGGAGCTGTTCAGAAACACACAGGTGTCCATGAAGGTGGCTGCTTTGCGCTTTGTGGACTTGCCACTGTCAGTCTATTGCTCCCTTCCACAGGTAAAGAGACCAGCAGTGGGGTTGTTTTCTTAACTTGCTGACTCCAAGCTCCCAAAAGTTGCTTTTTAAATCTAGGGGTTCAGGTATGTAAATGATCATTTAACACATTATAATATTATTAAAGGGTTTATATGCAGTGCTGGGTCCAACCCGATTACTGCAATCTAGATCATGTAATCAATGGTTACACTTCATTTTTTTGAAGGTCGTCTTTGTTACAGTGTAATTATACATTTAAATGCTGAGTAATATTCATTATCTTTGGTTAGGATGAGGGACTGAGGATTTAGGGTTAGTTGCATGTAATTATGCATGGTTTACTCTTTAGTACATGCAACAAAGATGCCATAAAATAATGTGTAATTTGGTTATACTGCATTTTAAGTAACTCATTATCAGACTAGTTACTTTTTTATTGATAACATTATTACACATTATTCACATGACATGCAGATAAACGGGTATAATATTTCATATTATTTATTAGTTGTTTTATTTTAAGATAGCTTTTTTATGCTTTATTAGCTTTTCATAAACCCACAAACCTTGTGCAGTTCCTTTCCAGTTTGGGAAACTGTTAATATATATATATATAAATACATATATATATTATGGATGGATATATATTTTTTACACATACATACATACATATGTGAAAATTTAGATTTTTTTTTTTATTGGTAATATGTTTTGTTTTTATGCTTAAAAATATTTGTTTTTTCACCAGCTTGCCAATGTTTTTGATCTTAATTTTTCCCTTTTTCGATCAATAAAAGTATAAAAGTGCCGCTGTTATATTTCAGTCAATATATTTGCTATATTTTTGAAGTCTTCTCAAGAAATATGATAGCTTTGTTTGATGAAAAAAATCCACATTTGAGTTTAAACGATTTGCTGCAATTTTTCTCCCATCCACTGCTTTCCATCAACGGCTTTCAGATCTCACTCAGTGTCATTATTCAGTCCGAAATAGGATAAGCTGCATAGCAGTGCTTCATGTAGCAACCGGGATAAATAACACAGTGTTGTTTGCTAATAATAGGCAGTGTTGCGTGTGTTACACGGTGTCTTTTTGAGAGTTCCTCCGTTTTTTTTTGTTTTTTTTGGACATGAGTTTTTGCTCTTTAACAGTGTTTAGGTCATTCACACAGTATTGTGTCTTCTAATAAATCTTGTGCATGTCTTTTGCTCGGTAGATCGGGTCGCTCAAGCCAATCACCGCACGCCTAACTAAATGCCAGGCAGTCAATTCCAGTCATGTAATCCCTGCTGTCACCCTGTCTGACTGTCTCACCCTCGCCCTATCTGCATTTCTCACTCTGATCTCTGTGCCTTGAGCTGAGCGGGTGATCTAGAGTTAAACATTGCCTTATGTCTCTCCATTCCCTCACTGAGCAGGTGAGTCTGAGCACCGGCACCAAGAAGCTCTTTGCCGCCACTGCCTTCGGCGCAGTCTCCCTCATCTACCTCGCCCGGCGCTTCAGGAGGAGGAAGGGCAAGAAAAAAGCCACTTCGTCTGTAGAGCTCGAAACATTTGAGTTGCTCAGCACTGCCCCCTTGAAAAAAGGTAAATCTAAATGTATCACTTTTACTCTACAAGAAGTATTATTACATTATTTCATGAGAAATGTGTACTGCTACTGCATTCTAACATTTGGGGTCAGTTACATTATTTTAAAAGTAATTCATACTTTTGTTGTATGTATATATATATATATATATATATATATATATATATATATATATATATATATATATATATAAATTCTATGTAGGTGTTAAAGTTTCCACAAAGATGTTTTACTGACCTCAAACTTTTCAATGGATTGTATATTATTTTAAAGTATTTTTCTAAAACTTTTTTATATATATATAGATATAGATATATATATAGATATAGATATAGATATATATAGAAATAGATAGATATACATTTATTTGTCTTTGTATAATGGCTTTTTTTGTTTTTGTCCCCCAGAGTCTGAGTGTCTAAATCTGCTTTTAAACTCAAAGAACTGCTACACGTGTAATGTGGTGTCCAATGGTAGTCTGTTCAGCAAGCTTTCCAGCTCCCTGCCTAGCCTGGCCTCCGTAAGCAACCTGATTTATCATCATCATCTTCGGATAGTTATATAATATATCTGTGAAATCTTGTCAAATGTCACATCTTTTCTCAGATGAGGAGCAGGCACTCCTCCAGTAGCTCCACCTGCGCTAACGACTCCAGTTGTTGGGATGGAGCAGGAGACGACGGCGAAATCTGTAGCCTGCTCAACATCCCCGTTACCACTCCAGAGAACCTCTACCTGATGGGTAAAAACATCATTCCTAATTCTCATGTCCTAAATCGAAGTGGCTTGTCATATGTTAATCACTGTGTTCGCTTTAAGCATCATTTATGTAAACACATTTGATGAAAGGATATTAAAAGATACTGATCGTGTATGTTCACAGTCATAAATGTCGTTTAGGTATTCATTTGCTCCACATGATAGTAGCTGTCTTTTCCACAGGAATGGAGTTGTTTGAGGAAGCCCTGCGGCGCTGGGAACAGGCTCTAACGTTCCGCAGCAGGCAAACAGAAGATGATGAGAACTATGCGTCTGTGAAACTGGGAGCTGGAGATGCCATTGCAGAAGAAAGCATGGAGGTATTACTCTCCAACCACTTTGGTTCTCAGTAGGGATGGGGGATATTTTCCTAATTTCGTATTTATTCATTTAGTAACAAAACATGACGTGTGACAGAGTTGTTTTTGTTGCCGAAATTGAGCAAAACGGAGAATATTGTGTCTGCACTGCTGAACGTAAGCAGTATGTTCATGTTTGGACTGTGATTCCTTGCTCACATAACCTAGTATTCTAATAATCATTTTTACTGTTTTTTTATTAGGATATAATCAGTGTAGAATTCATCAGAAAGCTGGAGTCCCTGCTACAGAGAGCCTATCGGCTCCAGGAAGAATTTGAGGGAGCTCTGGGGATGACAGAACCTTCAACACATCCTAATAATGGTAAGCTGAAGAAAATTGATGACTGTGTGGAAGTGAACGATTGATCTTATGTAACAATAATCACTGGGCAAGGCTCTGTGAACTATAACGGTACTCTATAAATTGATTTTTTTTTTTATTGATACGTGACTGGTTAAAGTATGGCATAAATAATGCCCCTTGCGTTGTGTTTTATTAGATAAACCATAACTTCTCATTGATCAGTATTTATTGTTTAAACTATGTAGGCAGAAATGAATTACAAAGGGAAAAAAATAAGAGACTGAAGTGTCCCAGAGGCCTCTTTTGACAAATAGCACATACAACAGCAACTGATTGTGGAACTAAAATAGCCATCAGCAAATTATATTGTACTGTACGTGCGCAGCCAAATTGTTCTAACCGCATTTACTATGATCAGTACACTGGCAAATGCATCTTAGATTTTTGGCAACACTGGGCCGGTCCATGTCAGAAAATAAACAGATGAAACAGAACAACAGCCGGAGATCACAACATTAGGAGCCTGCTCGTGTAAAGGAAA
Source organism: Puntigrus tetrazona (assembly GCF_018831695.1). Classification (NCBI taxonomy): domain Eukaryota; kingdom Metazoa; phylum Chordata; class Actinopteri; order Cypriniformes; family Cyprinidae; genus Puntigrus; species Puntigrus tetrazona. Next base: position 1,001,138 of record NC_056700.1, read on the forward strand.
CATACTTCATTCCCAGTTCTTAGATTTTACATTTTTTGAATCAGAAATTGAACATGCTTGTATATTAAAGCATTGCAGAGATTTAAGTTTAAATTTAAGACAGTTTCGTGAATTCAATTATAAATACTCACCTTTCAAAATATGTCGGGTTTTTTTGCCAAATACCTTTATTTTCATACTTCGCTCTGCATCTTTCCAAAGGTAACATTTGGTTTGGTATATTTGCTTTATGCCTCGTTTCCTGTCTACAGCATTCCCATGCGTATGAACGCATACGTAGAAGTTGGAGCCAGATATCAGCAACATTATTTGATAATTGTGAACGTTATGACAACTTGGCTGCAGGTGTGAACAAACTGTTTCTAATTGAGTTTTATTCACGCAAAGCTGTGACGTTCTTTCTGCTGCGGAACACAAAGGGTGTTTTTGAAGGTTTTTTTCAACCGTTTTATTCCATGAACATCAGCGCAATCCAAAACAACCACAGAACCACTGATGTTCATTTTATGAGGGAGAATAAAATAGCATTTTTGAGTGAACTATGCCTTTTAGGTTCTTCAAACGAGGAAACGGACACAGCGGCTGTGCAATTTTGCACGTTCTGCTTTACGCAGCGACACCTGCTCCGTATCGCTGAGGCTCAGCTCGTGTTCTGCATCTAAATAAAGCAGCTGGTCACGGTCCAAAGTTCTTTCCTTACAACTGTTTACAGGTCTACCTTTTACCCACTCCCCGGTGCACATGGCTCAACGCACTCCATTCGCACCCTTCCACATGCAAACCATATAAACGCATTCGCCCTTCAGTTGCGTTCAGCAGCTGAATCTCTTTATGCAGTCGGCTGTTTTGGGAATAGACAAGTTCACTCACCCAATGCGAGATAAGGGCACTTCAGTGTAATCTTCCCTCATTTCCTGTGACAGATAAGCACATGGATCTCTCCGTGCGGGAGGACTTGGAGGACACCTGTCTGAGGGATTCAATCAGCATCGCCTCAACGGATTCCTTCGTCTCTGCCGCAGAGGTGAGAGGGAAGTCTTTGTGCCAGTCAGCTTGCTGGACAGTTTGAAGTTTGAGAGGTTACTGTACATCAGACCTTTTATTTCTTATAAGATCCAACATGGAAATGTTATTTGGGTTATTACCATGGTGTTAGACTTGCGTTTCTTCATTTATCACGCTAAATACAGCTTTAAAGTAATCCCTGATGTTACCATGGAATTGTGAGAGTACCTTAAGGGTAATGAGCTTATATAATTTAAATCTGTCCCCCGTTTCTTTATTTAAGACACTGTTGTCTGTAGACAAATGGACATCAACCTTATATGGTTTATATGTAAGAAATATACAAACCTTTATAAAATGACTCAAATGACTTGAAAATCTTGTGATTTGATTTAGTTATCAGAGCACAGAGAGATGAGGAGTGCCCATGTGCTGGGGTCATTGTGTCATCATCTTTTCTATGAGGATGCCCTGCAGATGGCAGAGGAAGGGAAGATCTCCTGTCGAGTGTTACGGTGAGTCCAGTACCACTGGCCAATTAGAAACTTGTAGTTCAGTAAAGTTGAGTATTAAATAAATGCATTAATACACACGGTAGTCCATTTTTCAATTCATATAGGTTATCAGACTAACTATAGATAATATCATGAACTAGATGCTTTAACATAGTATGTTCAGAGGTACATGTGCATTAGATGTTGCTTATTTAAACTGATTTGAAAGTATGAACAAAGTATGATTTGTTTTATAGATCTGTTTAGTTGCGCACATTTTTGAATTTTGATTTTCTTCTTTTTTTTTTTTTTTTTAACAGAACTGAAATGTTGGAATGTCTCGGAGACACTGACTTCCTGGCAAAGCTGCACTGTATACGCCAGGCGTGCCAGGTAGTTTTTTTTTTTTTTCTCATGCCCTGAAAGTACCACACTTTTGTAATGAGTTTTGCGAGATTTAGACCATTAATTGCTATGTAATTATACTGTAAATATGTTATTGCACTGCATGGACTGGTTACTGTGAAGTATTTTGTTTTGTATATACCTTTACCAGTTGTTGCAATGTTTTGAATATATTGAAAAAGTGGATGGCGGGATGGTTATTGCATTTGTTTTAAGTAGTCAAGTTAAACAGTTCATGTTAATGGTCTAGCAGTGGGAAGATTAATTAGCAGTCTGTGGTCCTGTCCCAAATGGTCTGCATAACAAAACCAGCCCAATTGATACTCAGAAGTATCCCAATCATGGCTCAGTTTCACTTCGGCAGACAATGGCCATTAAAATCACACCCAAATTCCTCTAAAAAAGACTGACAGGAGGTCCCACTTTTGGTCAGAGTCTCATTCAGATAGGCAAGCTGTTTCGCTTTAACCTTCAGACTAAAAAACAACCCACTGCAGCAGCATAAAAGTAGCCCAATTCGTTGGAAAAGCTTGCTGGACTTCCTCCATGTCCATCCTTTTGTTACGTAATGCCACTTTGATTGTTGGGTTGAAGTCTGCTGTGGTGCTCACAGAACAGCAAGGGTGAAACTTTATAGATACACATCATGTGTGGGGAAAAACTTATATTGTATTTCAATTCAGGTCATCTTATGTGAAAGAGCAACTAGAGCATTCCTGGCTGACATAGGAAAGAGGATATTATCTTCAATAATTGTTAAAGCAAGGAAGGTGAGTGTCTGTTTTTTCCGTTCCATGTGGTCACACATGTCCCCAACCCAACTGATGTGTTGTGTGGTTTGCAGAGCCCAAAGAGATTTGAGGAGGTGTTTGAAGAAATGATCTGCTTTCTGGAGCAAACAGACCATTGGGAGAACACAGAAATTGAGCTTTCTGCAAGAGGGGTGAGCCATGTCTTACACAGATACAAGACCTGACCTGGATATTAAATGGTTTTTTAATGTTTATAACTTTTTTTTTTTACTCCAGGTTAAACATTTGAACTTCTTTGACATTGTTCTTGACTTCATCCTCATGGACTCGTTTGAGGATCTTGAGAATCCACCTATTTCTATTCAAAATGTGGTCAACAATCGATGGCTCAACAACTCCTTCAAAGAGACCGTGCGTACAGAACCTCATTAGATCTAACATCAGCAAAATCACAATTCAGTTCCAAATTATTTAATAAAGCTGTATTTTATCATTGTAGGCCGTTGCATCAAGTTGTTGGTCTGTTCTGAAGCAGAAGAGGCAACATATGAAGGTATTGTTGGAAATGTAAATGATTTGAGTGTTATACCGGACAGCTAGACTTGAAAGCTTTGAATAAAATAATTTTGTTAATATTTTATATTGTGTGTACAGGTTCCAGATGGCTTCATTGCCCATTTCTATGCAGTGTGTGAACACATAAGTCCCGTCTTGGCCTGGGGGTTTCTAGGCCCTAAAAGTTCCCTGAACGATTTCTGCTGCTTCTTCAAGGTAAGCTGAAATTGAATGAACTATGTGTCTCTTAAAGCGTATGTGCTATGACTAATAAAGTGGATGTTTGGTTCATGTGCGAGTTTTGTAGTCTGAACTGAGACTGTTACGTCAATCTGTCACCTCATTTAAAAGCTTATGGACTTATAATAAAACTGACAATTGGAAAGCTGAGAATTTACTTTTGCAGGACAAATTTTGAAAGGACCGGTGATCTGTATCCAGTGATCTATATCCAGTTTGTTTAGCTGGCCTTCTACACATTGTTGTATTGGAACCAACAATCATTAACTTAAGTCATTAACGATCCAAGTGTTTTGTTAGAAGAAACGCTGGTGTTTGTCCATGAAACTGAACATAGACCATGCTTTGTCCATGGAGTCAGGTCCTGATTCTGGGTGGCCACTTTCCTGTAGTTTAGCTCTAAGCCAATCCAACACACCTGCACGGAGGTTTCAGATAATCCTGAAAACCCTGAGTAACTGTTTCTGTTGTCTCTAAATAGGGTTAAAGCTAAACTCTTTAGGGTTGGATACACTTGTTTCAGGTAGCAACCATGTTCATGGAGCAACACTGTCCTGCAGAGTTTAGCACCTGGACCAGCTAATAAAGGCTTTTGGCCTTGATGGAAACGTTCAAACATTTGTTGGAGCTGGCTAGAGCTAAGCTCTAGGAAGGTTTAGGGCCCCTGGTCCACAGTGAGTGTCCTGTGTGCATCTTTGGATCAAAGTAGGGTGTTCAGTTCACTTTCATGCAAACCAACTTCTCCAATCTGCCTGACTAGAATTTGCTAGTGACCTTGAAAAGCTTAATTCAGACGAATTTCCCTATGACCCTGTTTCTTTAAGTATGGTGCCCATGATTGTTCTCATTCCAAAGTGAGAAAAGCTTGGTTCTTCAGGGGCATGATTGGACATCCCTGTATAAAAGATTCTACAATCTCTTCATTCAAGTAAAGTTCTTCTAGGTCCCGTCTTGCAGAGTTTATGCCAAAACCCTGATCAAACTTGCCCACCTGTCATTTTTAAGACCTGAATTAGCTTGCTCAGGTGTCTTTTGATTGGAGATTCAGGGTAGTGGCTCTCTATGGCTGGATTTGAAGAACCCTGGGTAGACTATAATAGGTCTTCGCCAGACTTAATACTGATGACCAAGGGGTCTGTTGGGTATATTAGTCTCCAATGTCCACTTTGTTGAATTTACAAAGAAATTCAGAAAAAAAATGTTTATTGTTTGTTCACAGGAGCAGGTGCTATTCTTCATGAAGGACATTTTTGATCTGGATAAAGTGCGTTACTCTAGTCTGGACACTCTGGCTGAGGACATATTGCACCTGCTTCACAGACGTTCGGAGCTGCTTCTTGCCTATGTAGGCACCGATATCATCTGTCACCTAAATGGCTGTAGTGGCACACCTTTGCATCTGCTACCAAGTGCTTTGCTGGAGGCACAGGTTCAGTGAGCTACATCCGTCTCATCCTCCACATTATGACTCGTCTTCCAAGTCATTATTAGTGCCATGTTAATGCAGTATAGTCTGTCGTTATTTAAATGAAGCAGGTAAAAAGGGACAATGTATTTTAATATGCCTTTCATGTGGTGTTCCAGTAGCTTTTTTTTTTACTTTAAAAAAGATTTGCACAACAAATGACTTTTTGGGGTCCTTGATGTTTTAAAAATTGAAAGCTTTCACTGTTGTATTTTCATAGTTCTGACAAAAAGGATGTTATTCGTAAGAGATTAAGTCACATGTAGGTCACTTAGTCAAAACTTTTTATAGGAATTAAATGTTCAACACTGGCCATGAATTCAATTTAGACTTCTTTACTCTTGTTGATGCTGTTAATTATGTTGAACAGCTGGCTGTTATGAATTTAAATCATTTCATCAACTACTACAAATCGTACTTGTGACAAAGTTCAAACATTTGATGTATTCTGTAACGATGTGGAGTTGAAGCTGTATTGTTAAGCCAGTATTAAGCCTGTATTAGTTGAACACTGAAATCACTAAGTGACAAAATAAAAATCTTAAAGCCAATTTTAATGATTACAATTTTATTGATGACAATGGCAACAGTCTTTAACATTTCAGACCAACAAGTTTCAGCAAAAATCAAAATTACATTCAACAACTTTTAACAGTTCATGATAGTTTTACCTCAAAGGCATGCTCCAAATTTCTCAGATAGCCTCCGATTTTCTCTTCGTTTTTAGACCCCCACGAATTCTGTTGTGAACAATTTGCTCAAAGGAAACATCTTGCATGCATACAAAACGATATGCAGCAATGGATAAAGACTAGGTTTAAAGCAACTCTGTTTAACAAACAAAAACCAGCCTGGCAAATGTCTACTGAAAAGAAAAAAAAAGTTCCTGGTCATGGTCCACCTGTACAGCATTGATGCACATAAAATCCCTACACTTATCAACAAAAGGCAAAGAATGTACTCAAAACATTTCATAGAACCATTAGTCAACCAATAATACAGAGGCATATAACTACATTTCTATAATCAAAGCTAACTGGCATCACCCTAAACTAACAATAACATTGACTTTGCAATGACAGATTCCTCAGGATTTTGTTTTTACCTTATAATTGGAGCCCTTGAACAGTCTACGTTCAGCGGAGGGACAGACTCAAAGGATTCCTCCTTACGGACAAACTAGCTCAGGACCTGATTCTACGAACTACGCCTGCAGCATCTTCAACACTGTGAGTGAGAATGAAGGCAGCAATGTGGGACAAACATTAGCACTACAGAGGGGCAACAAGAAAGCTTGCAAACCAATGAAACATGAGCATACATACAGTATACGTCATTTATCAGTGAGTGCATTCATAGAGCTAACTCTGGATCATTTTGCATCTGCATGCATTGTGTAAGAGTAGAACAGAACCACACTAAACAGACTTACCAGGAAGCTAACAAATGAGCAAATCAAAATCACATTTGTTTCAATTAGAAAAAAAAAAAAAAAAAGCATAATTCTAGTTAGATTTCAACAGAGGAAAACATTTGTGAACTACAGGTCAAGGCCATGCAATTCATATGGAAAAAAAAAAAGAATACATACGTCTAAGAGATCTTAATTCTGACATGTGATGTACGTCAGTCTATCTACTATGAGAGACATCCTTCATTTAAACAGCGGCACAAATTGACCTCAGTTTCAAAGGTGAAAAGCATTACACTAGATCACAGGTTCAATTTCTTAGGATACTCTTACCTGTGTTATTGCTGCAGAACCTAAGGTGCAAGGTCAGGGATGACACTGCAAGATTAGACATTGCACTGCTCACTAATGAACAGTCGAAATAAAAAAAACTTGCATCAAATCGACAGCCTCAATGACCTTAATCACAAACAGGTCAGGCACAGATTTAGAAATAGGACATTAATACTAATTAACATTTGAAAGAGGCCATTTGCTGACGGTCTTAATGGGCTATGCAGCATATGAAACACTTGTCAATTCACAAAAAGACAATTTACATGTCTAGTCAATGTTAAACCACACATTCGCAGATGGAAAAAGTTGCCGTGCCTACAGACGGACTGACTTGAGCACAGTGGTACAGTTCACAGTTTCATAGGAGAAGTCTGAGAGACAAGTCTTAAATGACTAAAGCAGGTGTCAACATGGCAATGTCTCAATTTGTAAATATCACACAATGCTGTTATGGCAAAAAAAGTAACAGTCCAATGTGAAATAGGGTCAGGTCATTATTATCTTGAACATGTCAAATCAAAATTACAGCCCTGACATACTTACCCAAAAAAGGGCAACATTTAGCGATTTATATACATTGCGTTTCATTCGGTCAAAGACAATGCATTGACAGCAAAAAACAAATTGGGCCGCAAAATCATGTACATTTTGTACTTACAGTGGAGAGCTCATTTCACTGGTGAAGGAGGCCAGAGTCTCCAAAAACCTATAGGCCTATATTGGAGGAATGCTTAGACAATGGGGCAGACAAAAAAGTAGTCCATGTTCGCATTCGAGCTTTTTTTAATCGTATCAAAATGGTTTTTAAAATGCCAGCAATATTGGTAGAAATATATACACAATTTGTCGATTTTAGACATGTAAAATATAGGATGGGGACAAGTAATTTCGCAAGACATAACTGTTGATCAGAACACTTGACCTGCCCTGTAAAAAAGCAGCAAACTTGGAGAACAAACTAAAATACTTGCAACATGATCGCAGTCACAATATAAAAAGGAACAGTTTATGTAAAGACGCATACTTGCTTACCGCCTTCCTAATCTTGCCTGTGAGGGAGGAAATGTCTCTCATTAACAGTGCACACTACCTCAACAAACCAGGTAAAAATGCAATACAAGAATGAGCAACACTACAGCACTGAAGAGTTATTGCATGAGTCACATACCTTGCCAACACCAAGCCACCTTGCCTTAGATAACCTGCCTACACCTACATCCACAGCAATGACCAGTTAAAAAAAATGCAGCATAAAAACAGAGCTGTCCATGTGTCAAACAAGCAATGTCAAATGATCAATGATCTCTTACTTGTGACTTTAAAATAGACCAGGAATCAAACTAAAAATCAAGGGTAATAAGACAGTTGAAAGAAGAAAAAAAAAAACTAAAAAAAAAAAAAAACAAGAGCAACATTTTTGTTCCGGAAATCTGCATACCACCCCCAATATCCAAAACAGGAAATTAAATTTTTACAAAACATTCCCCACTTTTGCACCCCACTTACCAACACAGGAGGTTTCATTGTTTTATTGCAAAACACAACAGGCATATCATATTAAAACTGAGATGATTTACATGGAAAATGACTAAAGTTTAGTCTCAGAACTACATGAAATACAGGAGATACAGGAGCTGGAATGACCAAAATTACCTGACTAAAAACAAACCGTTCATTTACAAGAGTGGCAAAACAAAAAGGAAAAAATTATATATATATATATTTATACTTGACTTTGGAGCTGGTCTGCGATCTAGCTTAAACACTCAAACCAATGAAATAAAGATCTTCATCATGGCGTCTGCATCCAAACATTTAACAAAGGTTTTTTCTGACAATGTAGCATTTACTTTATGTCCACTTCACATTACTGGCCCTGTGCAGAAGAAATACATAAGAAATACACAACATGTTAAGAGCAGAAACATTTATCCAACACCCTCCCAAAAAAAAAAGATAAAAAGCCTGTTTGAGGAGGAAAGAGTTTGGTTATGTGTCGTATCGATGACTCTTCTGGAAACCTGCTGAACCTGTCGAAGTAAATGTTATGGGGGGAAAAAAAGAAAGGGGGAGGGGACATGTACACATGCACATCAAGTGAAGAGAGCAAAAGGCAAAGAGCCGAGTGTTTTAATGGGAGTGTACCTGCTGAGCCTGGGGTGCAGCTCCCATCGCCTGAGGGGCGCCTTGGCCATAGTAAGCTGCCTGCTGGCGGTAGTATTCTGCCCACGCTGCACTGTAATCTGGCTGACCTCCCGGCTGAGACGCCGCTGCCGCTGCAGCCGCCTGAGGTGCAGCTTGACCTGAAATGAAATAAAACCCAGAGCATTAAAGATGGTCTGGGCCTCTCGCTAAATCACCACTACGGGTTTAAGGATAAATTCCTCGATGGCAATGTTTGTAAGAGGGGGAACGACCCCGGCCACGCTACCTCCAAGTGGCGGGACAGAAACCCGCTACTTTACTCTAGGGCAGCCGAGACAACAGCAGCTCTACTGCAGAGGACTGTGAAAGAGCTGCAGCTGCCCCATACTTTCAGAAATAAAAGCTATTTCATCTATGACATCTCACCTTGTTTCTTATAGTACTCTTCCCATGCCTTTGTGTAGTCCTGCTGAGGCTGTCCTTGACCTGACGAGAGGAGATTAAACCGGAATTAATCATGAGCTTAAACGTTTACTCTGAAATTAACATTACTGACATTTCAGGTAAAAACATGCAACTATACTACATGCCAATCTACCACCAAATTCTTAAAACACAAAAAAATACATTACAATAACAACAGTTCATGAAGAATTACTTGGCATTAAAATTTAAACAATTTTATAATATTTACAAGTACAACTGGCATTGAAACAGACACAAATTTGAAAAGGTGTACATATTTATCCATTACATACATATACAAAACTGAGCAGTACAATCTTATTCATGGTTTTTCGGTGTGTTAATCCTACTCTATCTGAGACACTACAGCTCCTCATTCTGAACAGCAGGGTTTGAGACCAATATTTCAGTGGACAAGCACCAAAGACAAAACTCCCACGCCACTAATTTGCCTGGCTAGACTCCAAAAAGTAAAACAGGACTGATTGGCTATTCAAGCCCTGCTGCTATTTACCCTGATCTCTCAAAGAAAATAACCTCAAGCTACATTTGGCAAAATATTTATACCCAATTTCTTGTAATATTCCTCCCAGGCCTTGGTGTAATCTGCCTGTCCACTTTGACCTGGAGCTTGCGGGTCACCTGTTAAAAATGGTACAATTTGAGAAATTGAGAACCATTCTTTTAAAGGCTGCAGAAAGTCCTCCACCTGACTGGGTGGCTCGCTTTGCACAAACAGGTCGAGTGTCTCAGAAAATGCCCTGTCCATGTGTGCTAGTCGAAAAAGGCCATCCCAGAACTACTTTTAAAGACCATTGGAAAAAGCAACATTGTACTGTGCAGTGATGGCTACGCTGAAAGGCTACTAAGTACTAGTGTACAACAGACAACAGTACATCTAGAGTATAGGGAGGGTGACAGTTTTGTGGAGTGCAGGTTTACATATCTAAAAAGGAGTACCTTGTCCATTGGTTTGGGATGTGCCAGGGGCTGCCGACGTTGGTGTCATGGGGCCCTGGGGCTGCTGCTGGTACTGAGAATAATAGGCTGCCCATGCGGCAGCATTAGCATCAGCTGCAGCTTTATCTGCTGAACAAACAACAGCTTAGCCCGTTATATTTTTCCTCCAACAGGCAACTGAAGCAGCATTAAACAATGAAACAATGAAAACTGGAAAATCTGAATATCATTCTGAACTAAACCTAGTTAACGCTTAAAACTTACTGGGATCTGGCTGTCCTTGCTGCCAATGAGGATATCCGTTGCCCCAGCCTTGAGGCTGGTATGGTGCTGGGGGACCACTGAGAATAAAAATTAAAATACAAGTTCACCACAAGATGAAAAGGAACTTAAAAACCCAGTAAAAAGACTGATAAATGCATCAAACATTGACGAGGAGAAGGTACTTACTGTGGTCCAGGAGGGCCCTGACCATAGGGCCCAGGGTTGTATGGGCCCATGGGAGCAGGTGGTCCTGGTGGACCGGGAGGGCCGTGAGAAGGACCTCCATGGGGCCCAGGAGGACCATGAGGACCACCCATAGGGCTAACTGGACCCTATGACAAACATTTTTTCAATAAATCATGCAAAAAGCAATAAAAAACTTGCAACATTTTGTTAGGCCTAATGGACCACAATACTTACTCCAATCTTTTCCTCGACTAACTGTCTGGCGTAATCAATCTGTTGGGGTGATCCACGGACTGTAAAGATCTTTATATTAGGGTCTGAATTAGGTGGAGGGTTTCTTTGTAACTCTATCCTGGCTCCTGACTGCTGGCTGATGTTCTTAATGGTTTCACCGCCTAGAGGGGAAAAAAAAATTTTATAATTTTTTTATCAATTCAGGTAATGTAAAAATATCACTTTAAAAGGCAAAGCAAAAAGTAACCTTTGCCAATAATGAGGCCTGTCTTCATGGTAGGCACAGTGAAAGTGAATTCCTGCAGGCCTCCAGGAGGGCCCATGTTCCAGTTTCCCTGTCCACGGCCCCTCCCTCTGCCCCCGTGACCAGGGGGGCCCCCGGCCTGCACACTTCTCAGCAGGTCAGATATGATATCTGCTGCATGCTGTGACCTGTCTGGAGGCCCCATAATCTGAGCGATCCTCTCTGGTGTGGAGCCATCATCTTAAGCAAAACAACAAGTATGTGTGTCAAGGGCTGGTGTGTTAAATGCTATGCTTACTTCCTTGGCTATTTTCACTATAAAGACAATAAAGTTTTTTTTCTTTTATATTAAAGAAAACTTCAAATTTGCATATTATTATGCACCTGGTTTGAACTGAATCCTCACACCAGTGTCATTCTGAATCTTCTTGATCATTTCACCATTCCTGCCAATCACAATCCCCACTGCAAACCTTGGCACGGGAACCTAACGCAATAGCAAAAAAAGAAAAATTCAGTCAATGGTCTTTTAAAATTCCATTTCAACGTAAATCACAAAACAAAAACAAAAAAAAAAAAAAAAATCAGAAGATAATTAAGCAGTACTAACATCCAGACTGTCTCCACCGCCCACTCTAGAACCATACTCTCCTCTCTGTTCCCGGAAACCCTGATCTCGGATCAGATCCATCACCATGTCTTTAGCTTGCTGTACAGACCAAACAATTCAAGAAAAATTTAATATACAGTCCATAAACTGCAATGATTCAATACAGAACTGCAATGGTTTAAATGTATTTTCTACCTGGACTTTAAAAGGATCGCCAGAGATTCGAAGTGGTTTATCAGCCCCTGTATTTTGGGGTCCATCTTGAATCATGACCATTTTGACCCCTGCACGTTCCTGTAACACAAGTGTTGAGCAATTACATTAATTAAAAAAAAAAACCTGACTTCAAACCAAATAACTGAGAATATCTGGTTTAACCACCTTACCTGTAACTGTTTGATAGTTTCTCCTCCTTTTCCGATGACCAGACCAGCTTTGGAGGCAGGGATCATCATCTCCTGAACAGACATCCCTGGTCCATCATTGTGGTGGAATGCTGGAGATGGTCTACCTTTCTCTACAATCTCTGAGAGCAACCTCTTTGCAGTCCTATAACAGAAAATTATATTTTGATTTCACCTAGTTCTTAAAGAAAAGATTTCTCAACTATGCGAAATATCTGAATGTGCAGAGATACTCACTGGATTGAATCAGGTGAGCCCGTTAATGTCACTGACCTCTCAGGCATGCCACCACTGTCTGTTGGGAAAAGTGCAGAATAAGCATTGCATTTTTTTCTCTCTCCAGAAAGACTGATACAGTCAGGACACAGCAATCTGACTCACCAGGAGCAATCTGTATTTTGCAACCTGAGTCCTGTTGTATTCTTGAAATCTGTTCTCCTCCCCTTCCAATTACTGAAAACAAAGGTTTAATTAAAATTGTATTTTTAATGAGATTTAAATACAAGTCCTCCGAAGCATGTAGCAATGGATTTGCTTTATTCACAAATCGACTTACTGAAGCCAACCATGCCATCAGGAACCTTGAACTCCTCTGATAAGGTCCTGCACAAAGATGTCATAACATCAGAAGAAGAAATGCTAAATTTGTACAAATTACGTGTTGCATTAAATATATTGTTTAAAAGAAATTAAATGGTTACCTTGGTGGGCCACCCATGCCTCCCATTACAGATGAAAAAGCTAGTGAAAAAAAGCATGAACTTATGAGCAACAGACATCTTAAATTGTTAAAATACATATTTATTAGCTAATTAGTTTCTCCCAATAGACAATAACAATGCTTACGATCGCTTGGTGGAACCTTCTTTGTTTCTGGTTGATCTGGAACGAGAAAAAAAAAAAAAAAAACACAGTTAAGACCCAAACAATGCCACTTAAAACATCTAGTACGACTAACTATAGAAGTACTACACACCAGACCAAAACACAAAAACTAAAATTCACCTAATATTTTGTATGCAGAAATAAATGGTGCGTATTGAAGGAATGAATATTATTTAGCCACATGAACTTTGACTAAAATATGGCACTTTAAAAAAAAATAAAAAAGTTTGATTTATGGCATATGCTAGGATTACAAGTTATGAATACCAGTAGATTAATATGGTTCATAATGTGTCTTATGTGGACCACTTCGCACAATAACAAAGCCACTACACGAACACATATGATCTTACCGCCATCTTCAAGAGGTCTTTTCTGTCCTCCATAACCAAACTCATTGGATACTGGAGAGGGGGGTACACCATCACCTCCTATTTTTGCAGCAATCTAAAACAAGTGAAACACCCGGTCAAAACTGTTTTAACTAAAGAGTTTTCAAATAACATTGTACGATTATTACAACAGCGTATCGGTGTGTGGCCTGCACTGTGCCCACGGCTGTCCCGAACAAAAACTAGTACGAGTTATTAGCAGCAAAAATGGAGGAAGTTACACGCGGCTTTTTATACATATGAAAAGAAACACTAACTAAAACGTATTTATTAAAATCCACCAACGTTTAGAAACCTAATTCTAGGTATAAGAAAATGTATATGTATACGTAACTTACAGTTCACGTAAATGCCTAATAATGCGTGGTATAACGTACTAAATTTGCCCTTAGACTTATTGGAACGTGAGCAAAACACACGTATAATTTACAAAACGCATCCTGCTTCAGCTAAGCTATAAAATAAAACTAATAAGATACAATAAAAACGCACACAACGGAAACCTCTTTGTTGCAACGCATCAAGGCCTCGGGTTAGCATGTTAGCTAACGAGCCGATTGCGTTTCGTGTTAATCTTAAAGGCAAACTTGAATATGCGAATTACTTTCGAACGTTTTCAAAGCACTCACTTGTCTGGCTCTCTGAAGGGCGTCTTTAAAAGCATCGTTCATTCCTCCACCGGCGTTTGAGGACGGTGGAGCCACGCTAGAGTAGTCGGCCATGACTGCAGAAACTATCTTCTCGAGCTGAAGGAAGATGGCCGTACGCGCGAGAGTGATGAAGGAAACTGACTGCAGCCGCTTCGATCCTGATTCCACTTCCGGTCGACGCACTATCGCGGAAATAGGATAAAAGTCCCAAGAAGTACTATTGTTTCTGGCCAATGCTGTTTTTACTACAGTTGACACCATAATAATTATATCTCTCTCTCTCTCTCTCTCTCTCTCTCTCTCTCTCTCTATTTATCTATATATCTGTGTACAATATATGTATTGTTATATTTTTAAACAATGTATATAAGAACCTATAGAACCTGCGTGTCATATACTTTACTCATATTTCAGAGGTTGGCTTTTTTTGATAATTGAAAGTATGCATGCAAAATGCTTATGAGATATATAATTAAATTATGTTCATTTCACAAGAGATCAAATCATATCAGTCTTTTAGAAAAATGTTTTAAATGACACGTAGAAGGTCGCCCCCTCTCGTAAATGTTGAAATCGCAAGATCCTACTGGTAATAGAAAAAAATGTAAGTACTCATTTAATATATTTCTTTGTGAGTTTGTGCTACCTAAAAAAACTAAATAGAAATTCTGAAACTCTTTGCCTCTCTATATCGAAATAGTTCTTATTTTTTATATTTGTTTTTCTCCCAACACAGTTAAGACCCAAACAATGCTACCTAAAAAAAAACTAAATAGAAATTCTGAAACTACACATTTGACAAAACACTCTATATCAAAATATTTCTATGCAGAAATAAATGGTTTTTGAATATATATTATTTAGCGACATGAACTTTGACTAAAATATTGCAGAAAATGGTTGATGTTTTTGTTGTTGTGAGTTAAATCATTTTTTATTTATGTTAAAGCTGTTACTACTTCTAGGCTACCACTAGGCTCTGATAATAATAGAGCAGGAGATTTAGCTGATGGGGAAGTGGAGCCACTCCTTTCCGTTTTATTCACAGTGAGATAGAGAGAGGTCCTTGAAATAATTGATAACTACACACATGTCTGTGCTTTAGGAAGTTATAACATGTGGCTATACTGTTAGCATGATACAATGTTAAAATTTTAGGAGTGGAAATTTCAACAATAATTCTTAGGGCAAGTTGAGCCAGTTGTTCACCCCTACTTTCTAAAGTACTGTAATTTTACTGTAATTAATTTTTTATTTGTTCTGATTTTTTTAAACAGCCTTTGTTTATGAGAACTGGTGATTCATGTCACCATTTAAATTATTTTACATTTTCAGAACAAAATAAAGTTCTAATTGAAGAATTAAAAAAAACTAACTGACCTTACATTAATGGGGTAGCATTCCACTTATAAGTTTTGCAGTGAAAAAAAAAAACGATTTCATAAAAACCGGAAAATGTTGTAATAAAATCTTTGTGCATAAACATTTCTCTCTCTCTGCGTATGAAATTTAATATTGAGGTATTGAACAACCCGAATTCCAGAAATGTTGGAACATTTTTTAAAGGCACAGTGTGTAGTATTTAGGAGTATATATTCGGGTTGGGGGGAGGACTCTAACTGTCATTTGTGTCTATGGGTCGAATGGCAGCGCAGAGTACCCGGCCTTCTTGAAGTCCTTGGGAGGGGTGCTGGAAAGTGCTCCGACTGGGGACTCTATCGTCCTGCTGGGGGACTTCAACACTCACGTTGGTGATACTAGTGACACCTGTAGGGGCGTGATTGGGAGGAAACGTTTGGGAACGTTTGGCAGAGACCCCTGTTAGGGAGATCTTCAACTCCCATCTCGGGCAGAACTTTGACCGGATCCCGAGGGAGGCTGGAGATATTGAGTCAGAGTGGACTATGTTCTCTACCTCTATTGTCCATGCGGCCTTCTGGGGCTGTGGTCGTAAAGTCTCTGGTGCATTTCTTGGTGGCAAACCCGGTGGTGGACACCAGAAGTGAGGATTGTCGTCAAGCTGAAGTCCTATCGGGCCTGATTGGCTGGTGGGACTCCTGAGGCAGCTGGAAAAGGACTATCAGACGGCCTCAAATTGGTTCTGGCAAACTGTCCAATGCCTCAGAAGGTGGAAGCAGTGCCCTGCCAACACTGTATACAGTGCTGGTGGGAATCTGCTAATCTCGACTTGAGACATTGTCGGGCAGTGGAAGGAACTCTGGACTGGCGGTTCCCCTTCCTAAAAAATGGAACCACCAACCCCCACCAGCCATCCTCCTCAGCCTTCCTCTTGCCAGGATGCTGGAGGGTTCTGAGATTTTGCCCAACCAGTCCACATGTGTTTTGTGGATTTGGGACCAGGCATTCAGGATGCTGGAGGTTCCTGGTTGCCCAACCTCACTGTGGATTTGGAGAAGGTGTCCTCTCTGGGGGTGCTCTGGGAATATGGGGTAAGGGGCCCATTGCTAAGCGCTGTCTGGTCCCTGTATGATCAGAGCAGGAGCTTGGTTCGCATTGCCGGCAGTAAGTCAGACTTGTTCCCAGTGCATGTTGGACTCCGACACTGGTCTTGTTTTTTATTTTTATGGAAAGGATTTCTAGGCGCAGCCGGGGGCCGGAGGGGGTCTGGTTTGGTGACCACAGGATATTGTCTCTGCTTTTTGTGGATGATGTTGTCCTGTTGGCTGCATCTGACCAGGACCTACAGTGTGCACGGGGGCGGTTTGCAGCTGAGTGTGAAGCGGCTGGGAGGAGAATCAGCACCTCTAAGTCTGAGGCTATGGTTCACAGGAGGACAAGGGTGGGAAGACCCCCTTCACACGCTGGAGGGGATTTCCTGCCTCAGGGCAGGCCTGGGAGCAGTATCTGGTCTTCACGAGCTGGAGGAAGTGGTCGAGAGAGAGATAAGTTGATGCAGCTCCCTGCAGTAAGGCTGTCACTGTCCCCATCTGTCATGGTGGAAAAGATTAACCAGATGGATGGATGGATACTCTCACCTATGGTATTGAGCTTTGGGTTGTTAACAAGAAAGGATGAAAGTGATAGAAGAGGCGAAATGAGTTTTAAACTTTATTTATTAAAAAGACAAAGTCCATAAGAGAAAAACCTGTAACAGAATGATTAAACATTAGAATTAAAGATGAGAATACTGAACAATATCAAAGGAAAAAAACTTTGGTATGATTTTTGACTATCAGCTAAATTTTAAAAGCCATGTTGTTTAAAACAATGAAGCCAAATCTTACCAGTTTTGGAATAATAAAAAAAATGCCCAAATTAAGTTGATATGTTTCTTTATGGTCTTAATGAAAATATACTTTATATATGTTATAAATGTCTGGATGCCCCTTTAAGGTTCTTTACCGCCGAAGTCACTCTTGTCATAATAAAGACACAACAATTTGTTCAATTTAAGAGCTTGCAAGAGGCGTCTTCAGTTGCAAGCGAGAGCAAAACCGTCCAGTCTGCCTTGGTTTGAAAAGGCATCTGAAAGCCCCACCAGAAAACCTCCTTTTTATTGTGAAAAGATAAGAAAAAACACCATGTTACAAAGTGGAGCATCACATCATCATAGCTTGACTCGTCCAAGGTTGAGTTCTGAGATTAAGACTGTCTTCCCAAAACTTGTGAGAAAGTGGCCTTGGTACGCTATAAGCAGGAACTGAGTCCAAGATATGAGAGAACAAGCAATCCTTGAAGATATGCACACACATCTACTCTGGAAATTTCCATCATGCATTCACTTAATGTCAACATTAAATCATAGAAAATCATAGAAAATCATGTTTCATCTAACAATATACTATAACATACTTTGGTTAAAAATTCTCAAAATTCTATTTTATTGATTTTACCTCAAAAAAAACTAAATTAATCCATTCTAGTCCATGTTGCTCTCTATATGCTAAATAGCTCTGCTAATTATTTTTCTTCCATATGTTTTCCCCATATGGTTGACCAGTTTGTTGTTGTTTATTAGGATAGGATATTTGCAAAGATTTATGTTATAAGCCATTTAGCGCTTATAGGCTACCAAATTTTAGGCAATTTGCTTGGGCTGTTCTCTTAGTGAAAGGTGTACAATTTTGGAACTCATCTGCAAAATCTATTGCAAATTTTAATAATGAAAAAAACCCTACAAAATCTTAATTGATAAATGTAAATCTTAAAACCTTCCTAGGGACAAGTTTAGCTAATTAGCTTCAGCTACAAGCACTGTGATGAATGCGTGGAATAACTCTCATTTCAGTTTCATCTATGTTTATTCTAACAAATAAAACATGAAGTAAATAAATAAATACAGTATATACATATAAGCTGATATGCAGCAACAAAATAAAGGTAAAATATGCCTGCAATTGTTTATGGCATATTTATTTACTTACATAAAGTTAACAGAATGATAATTAGAGCACAGAACATTTCCGGACTGTTAAAACAAGAAGTAAACAAACATGAAAGTAGGTCAGAACCATGCCCTGCTCAACCACAGGCATCATTCTGGTGTCTTAAAGTACTCATTGTATGCTCTAGAAACCCCCCCCAAAAACATTTATTGTACATCACTGCCACTTTCTAACAGACGATCTGTATCTCCCTGGTATGTATGATATAATTCTCAATATATAGAACAATTTGAAATAAAAAAATGGAAATAAATCATGTTGGAGTAGTTAAATGTTATATATTACCCATTAAGAGTTGCTCCTTTTAAAAGTAATATTAGTAGTTATTACTTTCTGACAATTGCAACTACCTACACTTTTCATTCACGCTTCAAGGACATAATTGCTTATCTTCCACTTAATATTCTTCTAAAATGTTACTAATATATTTCTGCCTCATCATTTGACCAAAATCCACATTGGATCGCAGTCAGAAATGGATGTAACACTGTATGTAAAAAACAAAAAAATCTGTCTTTCTTTTTTTCTCAGATAAATTCAAATATGGAAATGTCAGGTGAGTTTGTTAGACTACAACAAGCACTTTCTAGAGGCAAGATATGTACTGTACACTTGCATATTTTTAAAATGAGTGCTTAATGCAGAAAAATGTACTTACGAACATACTTAAGTGCAAACTGTTATTTTCAGATACTTAATTGCTTGTTATTTTGTCACGTCTTTGGACTCTTTTGTTGTTGTTTTTGTCTTTTTCCATTTGCCCTACCTTCCGTTCCTGTTAACTGTCTTTATCGTCTTCAGCCGTGTCTTGTTAATTTTGTCAAATTACGTTGTATATTTAAGTCCTGTGTGTTTGAGTTCACCTTTGTCCTATCGTCAAGGTTTTTTTTACGTGTGGTTTATGTTCTGTCTCTCTGCCTGCCTGCCTACATATTATTATTTTGTCCGTTTGAAGAGAATTAAATCTGTTTAAGTTTGATTATTCGCGTCGAGTGCTCCTTCACGCCAAACCACACCCTGACATATTTACAATTAAATGAAAATTTATATCTCTTTTAATAATATAGTTTATAAATGCATTTAGCTAAATAGTGTTTTTTTTAGTCCACTGAAGTGGGATTTAAGTAATTGTTCTTATAGGGTGATCATTTGTGTCTTTGCCAAGATTTCTGTATTGCTTTTATTCAAAGTACCTTAAGAGAAAACATAAGGAACCGATGCCATACACTGATCGGTCTGCAAGCAAACAAAGCCAAAACCTAGATATTTTAGGCAATATAGAAGTCCTAGCCAGGACGTGTAGGGGAAAAATTGGCTCTTATATCCTATATTCTGTATTTGTAATTGCTTGAAATATTGTTATATTGTACTGTTTAATTTACTGATTTACTGCTTTATAGTTGTTGCAAAGCATCAGTAGCATGATCCATTTGCAGCTTTTATTATAGATAGGTAGAGATACACAATACCAGCAGAGCCGTGACAAAAGGGGCAAGGCAGAGAGGATCAGAGTCCAGTAAACGAGTAGGTTCGGCGCAGGCAGCAACCAATCGGTAAACAGAATGTCACAGACCAAAGTATACAAGCCGGAAATCAAACACAGGTAGAGCACTCAGAAATGATAGCCGCAGCAAATCTAGACTTTGCACTGATCTCTTTGTGAGTGTGGCTTAAAGGTATATGCAATAAAAAACCTTGGGAGAAAACAGGATCAGTTTGGGGGCCAGTTCTCCTCTAGCCGGATGACCAGCACTTAAATTCCAGTTCAACTTTAAATACAGCTGTGTCAGATTGTGTATAGCACTTATTGTGTGTGATTCCTATGGGGCTCATCTATGTGTTCTGGTCTCTGATGAAGGTTATCTCTTGGTGGTGATCCACCATCTGATCTGGATACAAACTGATAAATAGAATAATAGCAGACTAATATTAGCGTAGATGCCATTCTTTTTTTACAATGTTACAAACACATTGTGCGTTATGAGGAGTGTTCCTAGTTCCGGCTGATCTAATTAATGTAGCCTAACAATCCTTTAACAGATTTGAATAGTAGAAATGTATTAGTGCGTTATGTGTAAGCCAGTTTAAATCTAGATTTAAACTGACAGAGTGTGTCTGATTCCCGAACAGTGTTAAGGAGATTGTTCCAGAGTTTAGGTGCTAGATTGGAAAAGGATCTGCCGCCTGCAGTCGATTTTAGTATTCTAGATATTATCAAATGGCCGATAATAGTCAGACGTGCAGGATTATAATGTGATAAGAGCTCACTCAGGTATTGAGGAGCTAAACCATTTAGTGCTTTATAAGTATCTATCCGATGTTTAATAGGGAGCCAGTGCAGTGTTGACAGAACCAAGCTAATATGGTCATACTTCCTGGTTCTATTAAGGAGCTGCTGCGTATTGGACCAGATGAAGTTTGTTTATCAAGCGTGCAGAACAACCACTAAACCACGCAATTAAGCATTACAATAGTCTAACCTCGAGGTCATAAACGCATGATCATTTCTGCATTTGATGTTGAGAGCACAGGTCGCAATTTAGATATGTTTTTGAAATGGAAAAATGCAGTTTTACAGATGGTAAAAATCAAAGAAAAGATTGCTATCAAACAGCACACCTAGCTTCCTAGCTTTCAATAAGCCAACTGTAGAGCAAAACTACATTAGATAATTATCGAATAAAGAGCTAATAAAGAGACTTATTTAATACCCATAAACAGACTTTTATATTATTAATATCCTTCTTATTGCCTTTATGTATTGTATTGTAGTCTTGCTCGTTTCAAACAACAGCCGCTACTATCACTTTGTTTCATAGATAAGATAGTTTATAGATGCATGTTTATTCATTAAACATTACAGATTTAAGTGTATAATAATTTATTGAACAAAGCTGTTTGAAACATACTGTACAAATGGTATATTTCTCTATGCTTCATTAGAGTGCACTGCAATGATTTCTTCCCCAGACCAGTACCACTGTCCTTATCATCTGGAAACCTTGTCCAGGGTCAGATAAGACAAGAAATACTTTTTCTTATTCTACATAATAATAATAATAATGTTTATCATAATGTGTCTGTTGCTCTGATTTAGGCTACATCCACACAGAGCCAGAACTTTCCCAATCCAGTCCTTTCCTTAGTCTCAAAAAATATTAGGGTCCAAACGAAACCATAAAACCAACACACAACTATATAGTATACATGCCAGACCAGCATGCGGTGCTGTAATTCTGCCACAGAGATACACTAAAAACTTTGCATCAGAAGTTTAGTCAACGCTCCATGGGACTGCTCACAAATAAATGACATATTTCAGATATAAAATCTGAAATGAACTTCCCTTTTTGTTTTTTTCTTATGCTTTCAACCTGCTTATGACTGTGCATGCTGCAGTGATGCAATCGCTTTTCAACAATTGGCTCTTTCATTTAGAAGGCGGGACTCCTAGCACTGTCTCCCATTCATAAGTATAGGAGTAAACTGTCTTTGTATTTCTATAGTCTTTGCCCCTAGTCAGACACCGCTACATCACATAACAGCAATGTTTAATTAATTAACATTAACATTAATTGATAACGTATTGTTTCTTATTCCATCAGTGCACATAGTCGAAGTCTTCTGGACTGCTTTTAGTGTATCTCTGTAGCAGAATTACAGCGACACATGCTGGTCTGGCACGTATACTGCAGTACATAGTTTTGGGTCGGTTTTTTGACGAGGAGGAAAAAAAAGATTGGATAGGGAAAGCTCTGGCTTCATGTGGATGCAGATGTATTATGCAGCAATTTTGACTGCAAGAAAACTGTCATTTTCATTTTTATTTTAGATGGATCAATTGTTTGTCTTCAAAGAAGAATCCATGGAAGAATGTGCTGCAGAAGGTTTGTTCATTGGCATTTCATGAATGAAATACAGCAAAATCGAATAAACAACACCCTTACCTTTCTTAAATTTCTTAAAGTTTGCTGTGGAATAAGGCCTTCAAAGAAATTTAATGTGAATGATGACACCGGAAAGAAGGTCTTCAGTATTATTGAGGACAGCGAGTGTTGTGAAAGGCAATGCTTTGCTGGTGGACGTTTTTTCATAATGAATGTTACTGACCTCACTAATCAAGAGGTCATCAGACTGGTGCACCCATTTGTTTGCTGCAGCCAGAAGGTATAGTATGAATGTTATCCTCATCTTCTTTAGTCCTTAAATATATTATGTACTGTATTATATGTTCTGTGCATATTTTAGTTGGAGGTTCAGTCTCCACCGGGCACTACCATTGGATATGTTGAACATAACTTACATGTTTGCCTGCCTAAATTCACTGTTGCGAATGAACGAGGTGAACCAGCATTTAAGATAGAGGGACCATGTATGGGTTGTACCTGCTGCACAGATGAAAACTTCGAGGTGAAGTTTTATTTCCCATTGACTTATTGTTTTAATATTGATGATAGTGGCATAAAGCTTTAATGTGTAATGTGTTAATGTCTGTCTTGTACTGGGATCACAGCTGGTATCTTTGAATGGAGCAGCACTAGACAGATCATTTGGGAAAATCAGCAGATCTTTCTCATACAGTGGACCAAACGCAGGTGCAAAATTTGTGCTGAGCTTTCCAAGACACCTGGATGTCAAAATGAAAGCTACTGTACTGGGAGCCTGCATGCTTATTGTAAATATTGTTTAAAATACTTAATACTTAATAATTTTTTTTTCCTATTGTTTTAAGACTTGTCGACTGTTTATTGTCTTTTAATTAGAACTCAATTCATTTTCAGGACTGCATGTATTATGAAAAGCCATCATAAAAAGAAACCGTAAGTGGCAACCTCTTTATTTTGATAACAGCGTGGTCAGTGATATTCCTATTTGCACAAAATATATGTCTTTAAGGCAATTCTGTGCAACAGTAACACCTTTCCACTTCCTTTTCAGTTACTGTAGGCCTGCTTGAGACAAAAGAAAGGATAAAATACACACGTCTGACTGCTTGCCATCCTCCAATAAAGGCTGAAGGGAGAAGTATATATGACCACCTCTTAAGACAAAAACATAAACTAAACCAAGAACACTGCAAGCGTACCTGTTTAAACTAATAAAAAAATAAAACATTTAGTTTTTGTCTTTCAGTACATTAATGATATTTTCATATTCCACTTTTAAGACATCTCACCCAACCACAACCTACAGATCCCACAACACAAACATAACATTCACAAACATAAAAGCAAGCAGGAAGTGCTGCAAGCGTGCAATAACTTCGATAATTCTTACAACTGTTGAATTAATGGGCAAAAGGTAGATATTTTGAAGAGATAGAAATAGATGGAAAAACAGCCAACTCAAACTAAATATTATAAACATCGGTGTAACTATAATGTTTAACAGGGAGAGAGATGAGATGACGCTAAAGTTTTACTTTACAACCGTATTTCCTAACTGTTTCTTAATAAAAAAAAGAATACATCTTCATTACAGATAATATTTTAATGGTCACAATGTTTTAATTGTCACATGGTCATTTTAAAACAGAATAAGTACTAAAAAGTTTATTTATAATAAACTATTTATAAAGATTTATTTATTACACTGAAAGCAGTTACCTGCAAAAATGACCAGAATGATAATTAGCCCACAGAACATTTGCAAGCAAAAGTAACTAAGGTGTGGGTGACTAAAAGTGGGTCAGACCCCTACTCAGAACCACAAACATCCTTCGGGTGTTTTCATGACAGGTATTTAAGTATATGTGAGTCATGAGAAAAAAAGAAATGCTATATTCATCAGCGCTACTGCCTAACAGACAAATTGCATCTCAGTGGTATATGACGTATATCTCAATAACACAATTGTGAAAAATATTTTTAACATTGTGTTTCAAGAATGTGTCGTTTTTGAAGTTTTTAGATGATGTATAAATAAACAACGAAGTAAAAGAAATATTAATTCATTCATTAATTCATTCATCCTCTTCCCAGAAATATATTTGTAAAGGGTGGGTGTCTCTCTTTTGTTTCTTTGACTGCAACAGCCAAGACATGACCCCTTGTGAACAAACAAGTACACTTTAGCAGACTTACATAATGCCCGAAAAAGTACTTTAAACGAATATACTCAAGTGTGAATGTTAATGTATTGTAATTCTTGATTTTTACAATTAATGTATTGTAGTGTAAATGTATAATAAATGCAGTTAGTTTAACTAAAGAGTGTTTTTGACTCAATAAAGTAGGATTTAAGTAAAAATGTATAATCTATGTATTGCCTTTGATGTACTGATAAGTTTTATAGTAAACAAAAATATACTTTCGCATCCATTTTATTGAAACTTGTATCATGCATTTAAGAAACACGTTCAGAATTGCACATTTGTAATAATGTTGCAACTTTAAATATATGAAATGTGTTTTAAAAATGCATTAAAGATACAAGAAAGAATTATGCTTTCTAAAAACATATTTGATCCTAACAGAGTATGTTTTGTTTTGTTTATTTATTTATTTTTGCATTGTATTGTATTGTATCTATGAAAAAATGAGCAAACCTGCAAAATGCAAAGTCTTGAACTGTACATTCTTTGATTCAAAACTACCAATTACACATTATCGCTTATAGTTTCAGTTTTTGGCACAGAGTTTAATGTTCCATCTGTAAGTGAAGCAAACACAGCAGTAACCACAAACACCTACAGACGAAGAACACCACAAGAGACACATTAGTTTTGCTCGACATCGCCGATGTAAAGAAATCTACTATAATACATCATGCGTTTTTCTCAATTCAGTCTTAAAGTTATAGGCAAGTAATCGTCATATTTAGCATGTTTAGTGCTTAAAACATCAACATCACATACTTTATTCAGCCAGTAGCTTTGCAACCTCCTTAAGTATAGTGTTCTCGAGGTGCCTTGATGGTGAAACGTGGTTTGAGGCACCAGTTATGGATACAGTGCGTCTCATATGATTGGTATGACAGATAATCAAACCACGAATTATAAACTTCAAAACTGCCACACTGCACAGTTTTTATGAGATTCTTTCAATTTAATTGTCCTATATTATGCTTAGTTAGTTCACCCAAAATTATAATTCTGTCATTAAATACTCACCCCCATGTCATACCAAATTTGTAAGACATTTGTTCATCCTCATAGCACAAATATATGGGAAATGCATATCTAAATATGCATATCTATAAATGTATATCTAAATGCATCTCTATAAATGGGAAATTTATATATATATATATATAGGCTGACATGCAGTGTAAGGATAAAAGCAGGCAAATATACTTAATATACAAAACCTGTGCAAGTAAATGATTCTTTAATTAGCAATACTTTTACTTAAGTACAATTTCTTCTGTCCGCAACTGCAGGTCATGACACACATACACACAAACACACACACACACACACACACACACACACACACACACACACACACACACACACACACACACACACACACAAGAAGGCAGATGAGAAGAAATAAACTAATTATTAAAAAATGATTTTTGGTGATCACTATGAGATAAGGGTGTTCACAGGTTAGTGTGATTTATACACCAGTGTGGGAGGGACGGTCTGATGTGTTTTCAAGCTGTTAAAACCAGAAGTAAATTAAAAATGTAAACTGAAAGTGGGGCAACCACAAACATCCTTAAAAACACCTGACAACAAAAAACCTACTCTGTGTTATGAGGAAAGCATTTACTGTATTCTTCAGCATCACTGATTCTCTGGTATCGGTACTATTTCACTGGTATGTACTGTATAGTATGTTGTCATATTAAATAGTTTGAATTAAATTGTGTTAAATTATGAAATGTGCATGAATATGTCGTTTTATAAAGAATTGGAATTGTTACAAGATTTAAAATGATATATTGATAAACAAGTAAAAATAATTTAAGACTATACTAAAAAAGTCATTTTCTTTTTTTTTCTTTTCTTTTCTTTTCTTTTCTTTTCTTTTCTAGATTAAATTCAATATGGAATTGTCAGGTGAGTTTGTAAAGGTCTGGGTTGTCTGTCTGTCCCCATTTATTTTCAGAATTACTTATTTTGTCTTACAATATGTTTACAGTAAACTAAAAATACTTTAATTCTATTTAAACTTGTATGCCATGTATTTAATAAATACAGTATTTGATCATTATGTTTCTTATAGGCTTGATTTCATAGACTGGCCTTAGCCTAAACCAGGATTAGGATATAGTTCAATCAGGACATTTAAGCAATTTTAATAATCTTGCCTTCAAAAAACAAAAAAAAAAAACCATGGGTGTGCATCTTAAGACAAAACAAATGCACTGACATATTTTAAGATCAGCCAGTGCAAGTTTCTTGCAGTAAATACAGCTCAAATTTAAATTTTATAAGACTAAGCCTTGTATGTGGGGTCATCGCATTACAATAAGTGAACTTTGAATGATGACAAAAAAATATTTACGTAATTATATAAATCATTTTTATTTTAAAGTGTTCTGAAGTGTATTAAGAAACAACCATAAGTACACTTAAGCCGTTTATTAATATTAAGTTATTTTTCAATGTTTCATGAATTAAAATATAAATCAACTTTAAAGTGTGAACATAAAAGTTATGATCTGCTGATAAGAAGTTCACGACTGATAGTTATGTTGGAAAGATGGCGTCCATTTGCAAAGTTTTAAACATATGCATTTCAGCATGTTACAATATTTTTTTCATGATGCTGTTTGATACATATGCATGGTATGTCTGTGTATTCTTTACTAGAGGGCACCGCAATGATTCCTTTCCCAGACCAGTACCACTGTCCTTCTCGTCTGGAGACCTTGACCAGGGTCAGATATGACTGGAGATGCTTCTTAAAAACAATAATGTTTATCATTATGCACGTGTTTTACTCTAAACATAGACAGATGCGAGGAGCCTGTAATTTTCCATGTTTATTTTAGATGGATCAATTGTTGGTCTACAGAGAACGAATTACGGAAGATCGTCTTGCAGAAGGTTTGTTCATTGGCGTTTCATGAATACAGCAAAATCAAAGGAACGACTTGCTTATCTCATACCTTTACATTTTTTTTAGTTTGCTGTGGAATAAAGCCTGTAAACAGATATTTTGTGAAGGATGGAATGGGGAACATGGTTTTCAGTATTATTGAGGACAGCGAGTGTTGCGACAGGCAATGCTATGGTGTTGGGCATTCGTTCACGATGCATGTTACTGACCACTCAAACCAAGAGGTCATCAGAATGGTGCATCCATCTGTTTGCACCGCCTGCAGTAGCCATGAGGTATGAATGTTATCCTTGTCTTGTTTAGTCTTTCATTATGTCTATATGCTGTGTATAAGCCTATGTGTTGTATTTATATTTTAGCTGGAGGTTCAGTCTCCACCGGGCACTACCGTTGGATATGTGCGTCAAAATTGGCATGTTTGCCTGCCTAAATTCACTCTTGACAATGAACGAGGTGAACCGGCAGTTAAGATTGCGGGACCATGCATAGGTTGTACCTGCTGCACAGATGAGAACTTCGAGGTGAAGCACTTGCACAAGTTACCCATTGACTTTCATTGTTTTATGATAAAACCAAATCAAGGATATCCTTCACATAAACATTTTAGTTAGTGCTTGAGGTAGAGTTGTAATACAACCTTATATCATATAACATACCGTATAACATAATCACATTGTAGTACATAAAAAGAGCAGCTCTATAACAGAATAGTCAGCTCCCTAACTCCCTAAGCCCATGCACTCCTGTTAAAAAGCTGAGTTCTATCATTCTTGAACCCACTTCCACATTCTTGGCACTTTAGCATAGCTTAGCATAGATCATCAAATCTGATTAAACCAGAAGCATCTAGTTTAAAAATTGACCAAAGAGTGTTGATATTTTTTCTATTTAAAACTTCTTTCTTTCTTTTCTGTATAGTTGCATTGTGTGCTAAGCCCGACGGAAAATGAAATGTTGCAGTTTTCTAGGCTGATAGAAT
This sequence comes from Puntigrus tetrazona, assembly GCF_018831695.1. Lineage (NCBI taxonomy): Eukaryota > Metazoa > Chordata > Actinopteri > Cypriniformes > Cyprinidae > Puntigrus > Puntigrus tetrazona. The sequence goes on from NC_056700.1 coordinate 1,029,639, forward strand.
TAGAAACTATACTCTCATTCCGGAGTAATAATCAGCAGCAGGAGCATTGATGCAAAAATATAAAACATTTTAGGTGCATACCAGGCCGAGACTGACGCATAGACGGTACCATTGATGAAGAGAACTCTGAGAGCTCTTTTAAGAACTCTGGCAGTATATACACAGTAGCCAGAGCAAAAGATCAGAGACATTTCTTTCCGTATTTGACAGTGTAACTTTAAGCAGAAGTCATTTTAAATAATTAAATCTGCAGAGTTTTGCTTCAGCCCTAATCAAACACACCCGAACAAGCTAATCAAGGTCTGAACAGCTACTTGGAAGCTACAGACAGGTGACTTTTAATTAGGGTCGGTGAACTCTGCAGGGCTGTGGCTCACCGGAGCGTGCCACCCCTGTTCTATGGTACCATGTTGACTCAAGGCAACACATTTTTTTTCAATAAAACGAGACACTTATTCAATTGATCAGTGCTGTCTTAGGAAAGTAGAAATTAAATACTAATAAATGAACATTAAAAATTATCACATGACCTACAGGGGTCCATTTTAGGTTTTTCAACATCAAAGTACCACGAGAGCTTTCGACAGCTGATGGTTCCATATGCTTGTTATAGTCGTTCTCCTGGGACTTTGATGTCATACATCATTTTTTCAAGGTGAAAACACCTATTGTTCATGTCACGTGACTCCAAATTTTGTCCAAAGAAACTGTACAATGTCTTTTCAATAAATAAATATATTTTTTTCTGCATGAAAATTTCTAATGTTTAAATTTGTCTGTTGTGATGCAATGTTGTTGGTAGCTGGTTCAGGTGTGTTTGATTAGGGTTGGAGTTAAACTCTGCAGGGATCGACATTCTCCACCCCTGGCTTAATGTTTTCATTGTGTTATTGTCTTTCACTGTGACCACAGCTGGTGTCTTTGAATGACGCAGCAATAGACGGATCATTTGGCAAAATCACCAAACATTTCTCGTGCTGTGGATCAGATGCAGATTTTGAGATTAGGTTTCCAAGAAACATGGATGTCAAAATGAAAGCTACTACTCTGGGAGCCTGCATTCTTATTGTAAGTATTGTTAAACCTACCATGATTTAGTACCTTGTTTTAAACCAGTTTTTATTAAAAAAAAAAAAAAAAAAAAAAAAAAAAAAAATATATATATATATATATATATATATATATATATATATATATATATATATATATATATATATATATATATATATATATATATATATTATTTTTTTATTAAATTATTTATTTATTATTATTAATTATAATATAACAATTCATTTTCAGGACTCCATGTATTACACATCACAAAAGGCATCACTCTTGTGTGTCTGCTTGTCAGTGGCCTTAGGTTATTGGCAGTGTTTAAATTGGGCACAGAGACATCAGAGGTTGATATGAATGCTTCATTAATGCCAGTATGTGACGAATATAGGATATAGCATACGCATTTATTGATGGTATAAAATTGCACTGCTGAGGTGAAGCTCGTGCTGCCTTCCCACGAGAAATCAAAACATGCAACACAAAGAAAGCCAGCATGCTGAGGTAAAAAAATCCAAATGTAAAGTTTTTATGTTTTAAATACCATTAGTTAGCAACCTCACACGGCCTTTCCACCATTACAAAACATTTAGTTGAGCAAGGAGCTAAACCACAGCACATTTCATAGCAACTAGCCAATTCGTTAATGAATGAATTAGTGTTTTGAGCGAATTAATCGAATCAAAGTTTCATAAACGCATGCAACAACCGATGAATCTGTTGTTTAAATGATTCGTTTGAATGAACTACTCAAAGCCTAGTCAAAGCTCGTTACTGGCCCCTATTGGCGTTTTATTTAGTTAAAAATAAATAAATAATTTCTTGTTTGTGTATATATCTATAGCTATATCATCTATATCTATCAAAGAATAATATGATTTAATGCAGTTGTATTATTCATTGTAAGTGATTTCATTTTAAAATAATAAATGGATAATAACAATCACATTATTATAGGTCAATTGAATTTATAGATCAAATGTAACAATTTGAAATGAAAGATGAAGTATTAATTAGATTAATGAAAAAGCCTTCTATAAAGGTAAAAAAAAAGTCCTTGGAATAATAATAATAAAAAAAAACATTGAGTTTATGTCAAAGCTCATAGAAAACTGTAGAAAATATTGTTTCAGAATAAATCAAAATGGCAAAATAATAATAATAATATGTTTGTTACACGTTATGTTGATTTCTGTTTTGCGGAGCCTCCAAATCTTGCTTGCACTTCTGTAGCAGAATCTGAATTTCTTTTCCCAAACCGGTTAAATGGCCTCTCTTTCAGTCTACTACTATAAGCCGAGAGCTATATTGGACAGTTACAAAGAAAGAAATCAAAGAAAAAAAAAAACAAAGCATCAATTAGTTATACTATTTTTACTTACTTTATTTACACCTAGATAAAGTTACCAGATGTAAATGAGCCCATGGAACATATATAAAACCAGAGGTACCTAAACAGGAAAGTAGATCAGACCCAAAAACATTATTCTGGCAGAGAAAAAAAATTAATAAATAAAATGTCACAGTCATAAGAAAAACACTGTGTTTATCAGAACCACAACATATCTCACTGGTATGTATTTTTCTCAATATACAGTCATTTAAAATTGTTTAAAAGTGTATTTCATACATGAATATGTAAGTGTTATACTATTACATTTACAATGATTTCTATATAAATAGCAAAGGATAAGATCATTTTAACACAACGATTGTCTATTTATTTATTTATTTTAATCTCTTTTCATATAAAAAAATAAAAATCTAATATGGAATTGATAGGTGAGTTTGTTAAGAGTGGGGTGTCTTGTCAAGTACACCGCAACATACTTTTAAAAAAAAATAACATAATATGCTTCAATCTAAACTGAATGCGATCTTTTCAGTTCATTGAAATAGTACTCTCTGTGTCTGATTATGTCATTTGGTTCAGGTGTGTATTGCTCATTGATATCTTCATACCTGTGTATGTAAGTTTCTGTCTGTTCAGTCTCAGTTCGTTGGGTCATCTATGTATATATATAGTTCAATTCAATTCAAGTTTATTTGTATAGAGCTTTATACAATGGCTATTGTTCCAAAGCAGCTGCACAAAAGCAAATCATTACACAACAGGAAAATTCAAGATAGAATTAGTCATTTATTAGTTAATGACTAATATATATAGTCACCAGTCTCCCTTGTTTTTGGAGTGACCTTTATGTTGTGTTCTTAAAGACTGCTGACTTCATCTGTTTGTTTTCGTCTACTGCAGTCTAATGTGACCCATGCGATAATTCAATAAAGCTATTGGATACACACATGCATGTCTGGTTATATTCCTTCCTCAGATCCATACCACTGTCCTTCTCATCCGGAGACCTTGAACGGAGTCAGATTGGATGCTTTTTAATAATGATGATGATAATAATGTTTGTAATTATGTGTATGGCACTCTAACTATACCAATGCATGGATCATAACTTTGAGGTGAGGCACACACACAAAGTTTTTCACATATTTTCTGTCATCTACATTGCTTTTACATAAACCTTTTTGAATACGATTCAGTTTAGTAGCCATAGTAAGCCATTATGGGTCGGCCTCATTGCCCGACCCACATTAATCACATGATTCAGATATTATTCAGTTATATTTTCCCCCACAATGAAGGCAAAACCTGGCCCACAAATGCACATTTCGTAAAATACATTTAAAATATCAAAAACTTTTTTAAAACAATGATCTTATGTCAAGTGAAAGAATACTCTAGAGTAGCTAGTAACCAACTTTTTCTGAATTTTGTTCGTGTGTTATTATTACTTTTCTTACCGCTGCTGTCTTTGAATGAGAAACATTTCTCGTGCTGTGAATCAAATGCAGATTTTGTGCTGAAGTTTCCAAGCAACCTGAGTGTCAAAATGAAGGTATCTCTACTGGGGGCATGCGTATAAATATTGTTAAAAAAATATATTTTTGTTTACATTTTCAGGACTGTATGCATTATGACATATCACAAAGGAAAATTATTTGTAACGACTATCATGATGTTTTTATGGGCACAAAATGCACACTATTTAAGACAGATTTTATCTTTGTATGCATGTAGCACACATTTTTTTAGATACAGTTATTGTTGCACTTGCACAGCTTTTTTATTACCTGTCATAGGGCACAGAAACCAGCAGCGTCTGCCTGTGGGTAGAAGCAGGCTGCGACCTAGATAAGGGGGATCTGTGATAAAGTTACCAGCCTGTTTATTCATTCTGGAGATATACAAGTCCTGAAGGTCAGGCAGGTTCACGCCAATTTTCCCCAGAGCTGTTCTAACACTCTAATATCCCAAACCAGACAGTCCTAGAGTGCACGAAACAGACTCGATAACAGCTGAACAAAACGGTGTCAGCTGCACTTGTGGAAGATTGCACTATAACACAGGCATTCAGAAAGATGTAAAGTTCATTCTAAAATGTTCAACCAAATAACTATTGCAATTATGCCAATCTACATCCCTTCCAACAGCTGAAAACTCATCTCTTTCGAGCATACTTGACACGATCAACTTCTATCTGAGATTAAGATTCGATCTGAACGGCGAAACCTGAGGAGCAGAATTCCACAAAGAGGCCCAAAATTAGACTCTGTCACAGGATGGCTTGCAACATTTACACAAAAGAACACTTACTGGTAATCCCAACTCAGGAAGGAGGTTAATGGTCAAGACACAGCACATCATGAGCATCACATGGGTACAAAAGTGAAAGACTTCATGGATCTTCATCCCCCCTCTCAGGACTCAGACGCTAATATTCCTGATAAGACCTTTAACCTCTGGTCTTACGTTTACAAACTGGCACAGAAACTGCCTTTTTCATGTACTTATATGCATAATTGCATATTTTATGTAATAGTTAATAGTTTAATATCCCTGTTTGTCTAGTTACTTCTATTGCTTTTCTTTAGTTTCTTTTCTTTCCGTGAGAGTTCGTGTAAGTAGTTTTGCCTGCCGTGTCTCCGAGTTCAACTCCGACGGCGCTCGCATCAAAAATTCAGCCAAAACCGACGCCCAATCATCTGCCATCCAGAACTTCCAGCCAATCAGCAACCTCGGGAAACCCCTTCCTGCAATTTTGACAACAAGGGAATCCCATAATACGGGGCAACAAGTACAAACCTCTAACTTAATATTAATTTTAACCTCATTGAAAAACTCGAGGGTTAATCAAGTGATCGATGGTTGTTCAGGTCTATGCAATTGCAAATATTGCATATTCGTTCTCTTGAACTCATTTTCTCTCTTTCTTTCTTCCTGTAACTCTGAATGGGTGAATACCTGCGTTTTTAGTTAGGTCTTATGTTTATCCAATAACGCCATATTGATGCTGAAAAGAGAAGCGCCTTGTGTTTTGTGCTTAAAAGTTAAGCAGAGTTGATGTTAGATTGATCCGCTGTAAAACTGATTCTGAAACTTTGATTCCGTTCAAATTCCCTATAAAATTGTTCGAGCTAATTCGCTACATATTATTATCATTACATATTTACAAATTGCACAAATGTGAATAGACTGATGCCATTCGTATGATGCATTTTTTAAAATGTATTATTAGTAGTAGTATTTTACTGTATTAGTGCTACGGTTGTGGCAGGAAGGCCATTGTCAGGCTCTGATCAACGAGACGGACTCTGAATACAATCGAACCCAGTCAGTTTAATATCAAAAAGCATACAGCGGCATCCATCCGAATAAAGGAAACTGAAAATCTACTACAGTACAAAGTCAATGTACAACTTTCCTTAGCAGAGGATTGTAGTCGTCAGAGAGTTCGGCGTTCAGGCAGACAAACAGGTAGAGAATTGCTCAGAGCTTGTGGATAGTAACCTTGAGAACAGCCCCTGGCTAACTGAGGCGCACAGGTATATGAAGGTGTGGGGAATCAGTACTCTGGAGATGGGGATCGTGAACAGGTGGTGGGATCGGTTGATGAGGGGAGTGACGGTGTGACAGCCATTCAGCATTAACATGCCAAACCATTTTAGCAACCACTGACAAGAATGGGAGCAAGCGAAAGAGAGAGAGCAAGAGCGATTAGCGCCACTGCCTAACAGACAAATATCATTGGTATGCATAATATATGTCTCAATATTATTTAATTTTAAGTTTTATATACATATGTGTAGTTTATATATATATATATATATATATATATATATATATATATATATATATATATATATATATAAAAATGCACACAACACGTACAAGAATTAATATATATTAATTAAATAGATTTTTTTGTTGCAGATAAAATCATGGAATTGTCAGGTGAGTTTAAGTGTGAGGAGTCTGTTTGTCACCATTATGTTTTTTTTGATTAGAACATGCTCCCTTGTGAAAAATACGTACACTTTGAAACAAGTACATAATAGAGAAATAACACATAATATAATTAAGGGTAAAATTTCTGTCACTTAATTGCATGTCAGATGTTAATTGTTAAATGTATTATAGTTTATATTTATAATTCAGTAGTTTTACACTAGGGTGTTTTTTTCAGTATTTAAGCACATCTTAGTATTTTTAAAATGACTTCTATTGCCTTTAAAATTTGTTTCCAGTGTACTGTTGAATTTACCAAACTTTATAGTAAAATAAATTTTAATGTCTTTTTATTGAAACTTGCATGTTTTAATAAATACAGTATATTTGTAATTACACTTTTTATAATGTTGCAGTGTAAAATGTAACCTTAAATTAGTATAAAATATCATACTATACATTTAAAACGATAAGGAGTTACTTTCTGTAGTTAGTCAAAACATCAACATAAATGGACTTTAAATGATGACAAAATAATAATAACATCATCTAATTTAAAATCATTTATCTTAATCATTTATCAATTCTTTAATTTAAAGTGTACTAAGGTCATGAGTACACATTAATATTCACTTGTCATGAGTACACATTAATATTAAAAAAATGTGTTTGTTCACAAAAGATTGCTTATGAAAAACCAATTTAAACCAGCCTCGTGAATCATTTATTTCGTGTAATATTTCTGACAATGCATTGTTTTATTAAAGAACTTAAAACCGTGAACAAGAAAGCTGTTATCTGCCAATTTCAGCGTGTAATAATTTAACAAAGCTGTTTATGCTTTACTAGAGAACACCGCATTGATTCCTTCCTCAGTCCCGTACCCATGTCCTTCTCATCTGGAGACCTTAAACACGGTCAGATAGGACTGGAGATGCTTCTTAAAAATCATAACAATGTTTATCATTGCGTGCTTGAACAAATGCATTCATTTAGCAACGCTGCAAACATCTCGCCATCCTTCTGTTTGTTTTAGATGGATCAACTGTTTGTGTACAAAGAAGAAACCGTAGCAGAACATCTCGCAGAAGGTTTGTTCGTTAGCATTTCATGAACGAAGCAGAGCAGAATCAAATGAATGATACTTATCTCCTTTCATTTCTTAAACTTGATCCAGTTTGCTGTGGGATAAAGCCTGTTAACAGTTATTTTGTGACCGATGGCACTGGGAACAAGGTTTTCAGTATTCTTGAGGACAGCGATTGTGGTGAAAGGTGTTGCTGTGGCGGTGGACGTTTTTTCACAATGAATGTTACTGACCACTCAAATCTGAAGGTCATCAGACTGGTGCATCCATCTGTTTGCTGCTGTGCCAGCCATGAGGTATGAACGCAGCGGTGGTTTTAGACCATTTCTTGGTGGGCTTCACCCCCCTATTTGTCGTCTCAGCCTACCTAAAACTAGAATCAGCTATTGGAAATTACCGAATAGCAGCCTGGTCTCAATGGCACGTTTAAATGACACGATTTTCTTTTTTTTTTTAATTTGATGTGCTATTTATACATTGACGTGCTTATGAGATGCATCAGAGTTAGTTTCTGCGCATAAATAGCACAATCAAGTAGAAAAAGAAAATAGTGCTATTGAACACATTAGATCGGCTAATTCACTTTCGCGTCTTCTTGAACAAACAAACAAAAATACATTTTTATGGCACAATGGTCGTCTTGATGAGATTAAATCAGAGTTGGTTATATAAACATAAACAGTTAAGAAAATGCCGAATGTGTTGGTATAACGGATCCATGCGTTTCTTTTATTATACTTATAATTTTAATCCAACAGCGGAAGAAAAACATGAGAATCACTCACTGCTCTTAACTTTAATAGGTAATTGTGTCAGTTTAGTTCATACAGTAGGCCTAATATAAGCACAATAAAATACAGTTTATCTAAGTAATTTTTGTTGTTGTATATAATGGTCTCTCTGAGTGCTAATTAAGACCCCCAAAAAGATAAAACCCTAGAATCACCCCTGTATGAATGTTTTTATCGTCTCATTTAACCATGAAGTTATGTTATGTGAATGAATTATGTGTATATTATATGTTGTATTTATATTTTAGCTGGAGGTTCAGTCCCCTCCAGGCATTGCCATCGGATATATTCGACAAAACTGGTATTGTTGCCTTTCTAAATTTACTGTTGAGAATGAACGAGGCGAACCAGCATTTAAGATCAATAGACCATTTGATTGTTGCATCAGCTGCATGGATCATAACTATGAGGTAAAACACATTTTTTCAAATTTTCCATTGACTAGTAGCCCATAATTGTTTTTTAATTGACCGACATTTTCAGTCCTAACATAAATAATTTTTAGATTATGATTAAACTACTGTTTACTGTTTATGCTTATTACACCGTTTACCACATTGCCTGACCCAAATTAGCTGTAGGGTATTGCAGGTTGTGTTATATTTCTGGGGAAATATGATTCCCACAATGAAGGTAAAAACTGACCCAAAACGTGTTTCTTTGGTTTTAAATATCAAAGCTAACACGGCCTTGTCTTATTTAAACAGCAGCAGAATGTCCAGTGATGTTTTTGTTTTTGAAAATGTTTCTGAGATCATTAAAAGTAGTCTTCTATATAATGTTACTGTGGAAACAGTAAACACTGTAGATGAGGAGCTAGTAACCAGATCATTGTGTTAATGTGTGTTGTACTACCGTTCTTATACCGTGACCACAGCTGCTGTCTTTGAATGAGGAAGCGACGGAAAGACCATTTGGCAACATCATCAGATCTTCCTCATGCTGTGGATCAAACGCAGATTTTGTGTTGAGGTTTCCACGCAACCTGGACGTCAAAATGAAAGCTACTCTAATGGGAGCCTGCGTACTTATTGTAAATATTGATAATAGAAAAAAATAACTTTTTTTTTTTTTTTTTTTTTTTGCAATGTAGAATTTGTTTAGAATGAATAATTACAAGTTTTAATAGTATATTAATTTATTTTTATTAATATTAATTATAATTAATTTTCAGGACTATGTGAATTATCAGACGTCACATGGTGAACCGCTCATTGCTACCTTTATATCCTTGGCATTTGGATATTTGAAAATGTACTAGGCGTATGATTTCATGCTAAACAGTTAAGGCTTTTTTTCTTAAGTTAACAAAAGGAATAATTGCAAAATATATATATTTTCAAGCCTCTAAATTTTAACATTAATGTGCTGTTTGCGTTCTAGATCACGATTCAGCTTCTCCTCCTCAAGGCCATCCCCTGGATCTTGGCACTGGATGCCAGACTTCTGCAGGGGATGGAGAGTTATTAATGAATGAATGAACTAAATGAATGAATTAAATGCTTTTGTCTGTTTTCGTCTCGATCTGCCCCATGAAAAGCTTTTGCGTATCTCTCCCATGCTCGGCACACTTACTACTGCTTTTTTTTGTAAGAGTAAGAGACCGTATGACACTAGCCACGTTTCCATTACAGATTTCCGCAAAAATATGGTGACAAAAGTCATTGGTTTCCATCAACTAAAAAGTAACCCCCTTATTTTTACATACGCCGTGTGACCTGTAAATGCGAAAACACTTCCATTGCAGCTTAGCGAATTATTCCTTTTTTAAATTGCCTGAAAAATCATCTCACGCGAGTGTGCTTTTTTGTGGTATTTGGGAGTTTTTTCAAAATCGACACGTTTCCATTAAGCATATTTTCAATTGATGTAACATGATTTCTTTTTGTTTTACATAAAAAGGGCAAAAACGCACTGCATTAAAAGAAATGAACATTTATGTTGTCATAACCGCTGGCCAAAATCAAAACTAAAATTAAATATTTTTAGAGCAAGGGGGGCCCCTGGTGTTTCAGGGGCCCCTACAAAGGTTGCGTATTTTGAGCATAGGGAGGATCGGCTCTGTTGCCTCCTATCTTGGATTGTTTAGTTTCACCCCTCTCTCGGACACTCATCTTCCTATATTTAATTTCTCGGGGTGACCTTGTGCCTTTCCGGGATGGGTGTAATATCTCAGTTAGTCACTCATCACACTGCTTACGCTTGTTTTTAAGTTCCACCTTTTCAGGTCATTATTGTCAGGTATCGACTTTACATGGTTGTACTTGCTTCTTTGCTGGATTTCTCTCGGTAAATTATTAAAGACTATCAACTATTTCTGATCTTCATCTTTCAGTGCAACTTAGGCAACACGGCAACACGATAACAAGTTACAAACCAATTCCTACAAAGAGTAAAAACAAAAAAAAACTCAATATCTGAAATTCATTTCACATTCTGTTTACATTTTATCTCTATGTAGGATCTATCTTTATGTACTTGCTCACTTACAGAATAGTTACTGAACTGGAACTTGACTAATATCCAAAGGACAAATATACAAAATACAAAAACGGCTAACTTTAAATTATAGAAATCCATATGAATGTTTTAATTTCCCCACAATGAAGGCAAACAACTGACCTACAAACACGTTTCTTTGGTTTTAAATATCAGAGCTCACACGTTCTTGTTGCTACTTTAAACAGCTGTGGAATTAATCTGAAGATGTAAATCCAGTCATGTTTTTTAAGATAAAAGGCCACTAAAAGTAGGCCTGTTTTAAAATATTATCCTTTTTAGAGTAATGTAGGATATGTTTGTAATTAATAATTACATCTTTAATATTAATAAATGATTAGAATATTAAATTAAACAATTAATTTTCAGAACTTTTGATTATCGAATTATCATGTCACATGGTGAACAGTTTATGGATACCTTTATGACAGAGGCACCTGGCTTTTTAAAATGTCCTATGTCCTTAAGTCTCTCAAAGTCTTTGTTCTAGCTGCTCCTGCTCAAGGCTATCCCTTGGATCTTGCCACTGAATGGATCAGTGCTTTTGAACACGAGTCACTTATAAAGACAGTTGGTATTGAGTAGTTTACATTTTAAACACAATTTTTCACAGTAACTTTACCTGTAATTGTCCACCAAGGCCCAAAAAGCATAGTAGTCAAAAAAGAACTATTGCAACACACAGTGACAGGGCAGGATTCAGGAGGCTTGGCACCCTGATTACCTTATTAACACTAGAACCCTTTTTTAAGGGGTCATATGATGCAAGTTGCATAGATAAGATCCCTGAATTTGCAAGGACTAAAATCTTACAACCAAGCAGATATTCTTTATAAAAGTTATGAATTCTCCACACCCCCTGTTTTTGCCGGCATTATGTCATGGAGATGCTGTGTTTCCAAAAGATGACACAACTGGAAATTAATGGTTAAATTGTATATACAACATTGTAACAGTGCAGCTTAAAACAAATTTTAGAGTGTATGCAGTGCATTTACAGAGAACTCATTCTTGAGCCTGCTAATAAGTAGAGAAACTGCAAGGACAGTATGGTGATTCTGACTCACAATTTGTAATTACACTTTCTTATTAAAAGAACCTGCTACTTATGAGTTGCTTGGAGTAATGCTTGTTGTTTCTCTGTCATGAATGCATAATGGTATTATGTTTACGAGGAGTGATGCAATACAATGCGTAAAAAGACAGCACTAAGTCATGATAATCAGAATTATGTCCCCACTGGATACAACAAATGCTTCATTTGTAATGGCTTTTATTGTTTTTGTGGCATTTTGTTATGGTAAAAGATGTAACATTACCCTCAAACACTTGAGGTATTCGGTCAATCACAACACACTGGACAGCTGGCCAATGAGAGAACACCTCACTTTTGTACAATTCAACCCGTTTCAGGAAGGCAGGGCTTAGAGGAGAAACAATATACAGTATGTGGAAAATAATGTATTTTTTAACACTTAAACCGCATAAACACATTGCATTGCACCAAATACACAAAATAATGTTCTTTTTAGCAACATCATATGACCCCTTCAAAATGTACATGAAAGATTTTTAAAAGTTTCCCAAATAGGTCATTTATACCTATAAGCGCCCATGGGTCAGATTTACCTGCTACATAATACCTGTGTTTTTGTGATGTCAGTTTCTTGCTGCTTATGTTTTAACATTGCTACTTGAGTAAAAGTACGGATACCTTGCAGTGAAAATGACTCCACTACAAATTACAAGTCACTAATTCCAAAACAACTTAAATAAAACTATTAAACTGTCTGATTTTATCAGTAGTCAAAGAGACAAGCAGTGAAAAACTAATGTTGTGGAGAAGCTGGCAAACAGGCAGAGGCAAGTATCTATGCACATGTAATGGAAAAGGAGTTCTTTAAACAAGTATTCGGATGAAGGCTCTCTCTTGTGGTGATCAGAGGGGCCAAAGAGCATGATTTGTTGATACAATTTTGGTACAAAAGGAAAAAACAACAAATGCTATGATTGGTTTCTTTTAATTAATTTTGAACAGACAATAGTACATATTACAATTTTTCTCACTTAGAAAATACTAAATATTATATTACATGATAAGGTTATGCATAATCTTTAGTAAAAATACATACAAGGTATAAATTCTTCAAATATATTTGATTTAGTTAACAGATAACCAAGGGAGAAAGATGTAGGTATTATAGCCTATCAGTTCATTTTTGTGATTGCTAACTCATTGCTAAATGAGGGAGGTGGGATACATGAGCACAAAGCTCCATTTTACAGTTGACAGTTGAGTATGCAAGTCTTTAAAGTATACTCTTTTGTCAGTCTTTGTAGGAGACGCATTCTGAATTAGCATGTGGTCACTGTCTAGGGCAGTGGTTCCCAACCGGTGTGCCGCGGCACTAAGGGGTGCCGTGAGATCTTTTGAGGGTGCCGCCAAAATTTCAACAAAATTTTTTTATTAAGGCAGAATCAGTGTAAACAGTATTCTCATATCATCTAGGACTAGGTATAAGGTGTTGTTGCATGCAAACTCTCGAAATGAAACAAATAAATAAATAATAATAAAAAAGCTACAGAGATTTTAAACATCTATTTCCTTATAAGGGTGCCGGGAACTTTTGAAAGGCTTTCCAAGGGTGCCTCAAACAAGAAAAGGTTGGGAACCACTGGTCTAGGGGGTTTTGTTTTCATGTGTACAACTCACGGCATTCGCTGTTCTTCTTCAAGGCCAAGAAAACAGAAAACACTGGCAAAATACAAAAACAGTAAAGATAGAATAAAAAATTTAGCCATTTTGTGTATAGTAATGAGGGCTTGTGCTGATTAGGAAAAACCACCAGCTGTGTACGCACGCACGTGGTAAAACAAAAACTCAGACATAGACAATGAAGGCAGGAGCATCCTCAATCATCATCAGAGGAGAAAAGAAATAGAGGAGGACAAAGAAGGAACCTGGGAAGAACACAAGATCACTTTGACAACAGCATATGGACGATGAACCTAAACGCCAACTTACTAAGCCAGGACTTGAAGCGGCACGTCCTTGGTGGAAAGCCAAATCTGTTGTCCACAAACATACCTAGGAGCCATCATCTGGCTGCAATCCACTGTCATTTTAGTAAGTCCCCTGGACCAGATTAGCGCATTCCTGGCCCTCTGCCAGGTATGACGACAATACTGAATAAAAACCTGGACCAAGGCAATGGCCACTTTGGAACCCTGGGAAGGAACAAAGTAGGTTGATAACCCAGGCAACACATAAATGGAGGCAGCCCAGTCAAAGATACCGGCAATGAGTTATGAACATATTTAGCCTAAGTTAGCTGCTGGCTTTGGGTTGTGGAAAGCCAAACATTGGAACATCCGACCAAGATCTTGGTTATCCCTCACTGACTGGCTGTCTGTGGATGGAACTGGCAGAGACTTCAATCTGCCCACAGAACTCCCTCTAAAAGTAGGAGAGGAACTAGAGTTCCCTATCAGAGACCACATCCTCTGGAAGACCATGGATCCTGATGATGTGTTCATAGATCACTTGGACCATCTCCTTAGCAGAGGAAAGTTTAGGAAGGGCAAGTCTAGAAGAATGACCCCACTGGAGACCCCACAAATCACTCTCCTCTTTCTGAAACACAGAAGAAGGAGCAGAAACAAGACAGTGTACATAAAAAAATTGGCTCCAACTAAAAACAGAAAGAAAAGCAGAAAGAGGCAGTCGGCTAACCTGCTAACCAGCTCAACTTCAATGGATGCATCAGGTACCCAGAAAACAGAAGGGAAATAAGGGAGTTCTGCTAGATGTCTGATGGACTGACCCTGAACTTGATGATGCAGCTCCATTCTTGTGTTAAGACAGATGGAAAGATCAAAATATCATTTAGATCTTCAAGATTCTTCAAGATTCTTCAAGAATGAGCATAAATCTCATCTTTGATGTCCTCAACAAGCCAATGCAATATCCACGTGGCCAGTTCCTCATGATTCCTCTGACTCATAGCTGCGAGGGTCCTGAACTCAGTCCTGGATTCTCAAACAGCAAGCTCGACCAGACACAGTAATATGATATATTGTTCTCTGTTACATAGATCCACAGCTGAAGAAAAAAAACACACATTAAATAATAATAAAGCAACAGTTAACTAGACTCGCCAGCATAAGCAAGTGGATCATTGACCCAAGGTTTGTCAAAGTCTCCAATGAAAAACAAGCATTATTCAACTCCTTCAACTTGTAGCTCCACAGTTGAACGTAACAAAGATTATTTTTTGAAAGAAAAAAGACCCAAAAGCATAAAAATGCTTTACTTCACTATTAAAGCACAATAATAAACACAATATGAGCCAAACATTGAAGTCAAATAACAGGATTCAACAAGAAACAGATACTGAAATAACACAACTAGACAAAAAAGAAAATCCATTAAACCAAACCAAATAAATTTAGCAAAAAGAAATAGACTTGACAGTGGCCAAGAAACAGAAGAAAAATTATGCCATAAAAGAGAACTGGTGTGCAGTGAGGGATCATGCTGATAAGGAAACATTATCAGTTCAGTATCATCTGTGCACGAACCACATGGAAAAACCAGAACGAAAACACAGAAACAGTCACAAGGGAGATCAAACAAACAACCTTTGGAAATAACTCAATAATCTCAATAGAGCGGGCATACAGATTGTGAGTGATGCTGCAGGGGGATTTGCAGAATCAGTGGATCTTTAGTGGAGCAGAAACAGAGTGCTTTGAGCTGGGGTGATAGCAGGGGTGGGTTTGGGGCAACTGTGCAGAGGCTCTGAAGTAGATGGATGTACTGTTATGTGCTTTGCAGTCAAAAATCTATATGTTGTCTTTTCAGCAACTTGTCTTTTGAAAATCATATTTCCCATGCTACAAAACCAACATTCTTCCATCTTAGAAACATTGCCAAGCTACAAAACATATTATCTGTTTCTGATGCAGAAAGCTAATTCATGCATTCATGACCTCTAGACTAGATGCCCTTAATAGTTTAACTCCTGCGTATCTAACTTGTCTTCTACCACACTACAACCCAACCCACTCCCTAAGGTCCGAAATCTCTGGACTGGTAGTACCTATGATCGCAAAGTCCACTAAAGGAGGTAGAGCTTTTTCATCTTCAACTAATACTGTGCAATCCAGTAATGTTTATGACAAAGCTGCAGAGACCTGCTCAACCACAAACATCACGTTCTTCAAAAATAAAAAAAAAGATTCAAGGTTATGTATCATGACGATTTTTCTTGTGTGTGTGAATGAAAGATTTTTTTAAATGTATTAATGTCAATGTGTGGGAATGAGTGCATGTGACCGAGCACTGAGGTTATATGAGTCAGTACAGTCCCAGTAAAATGTGCCAAAGCGGCTGTACGGATTATTCAACTGTGGCAACCACTGACAAAAAAAGGAGCAAGCCGAAAGAACTGATTAGCACTGCTGTCTAACAGACACGCTGTATCTCACTGGTATGTATAATATATCTGTCCATATTATTTATTTAAAGTAATACTAAATTGTACATATTGAAGTGGTATGAAGTTTTTACTATTACATTTACAATGACATAAAAAACTTGACATTGTGTATATGTATATGTGTGTGTGTGTGTGTGTGTGTGTGTGAGTGCATGCGTGCGTGTGTGTATATTCATTTATTCATTCTCTCTCCAGATAAAATCCAATATGGAATTTTCAAGTGAGCTTGTTAAGGTTGGGTTGTCTGTCTATCCTTGTTTTTATTCTTTGACTAGAAGAGGCAAGCTAAAATATGAGCACCTGTGAAAAAACTTTAAAAAACAACATAAAAGTAATACATATAGGGGAAGAATATGCTTTTTTTACATTTCTAACAATACATCATTATAATATAGCACACTGAAACTTGAAGTTGAACTTAAAGTTGTGATCTGCAATGTGCAATAATTTTATACATACACATGGATGTCTGGTTATGTTCCACTAGTAGACACTGTAATGATTCCTTTCTCAGTTCCGTACCACTGTCCTTCTCATCTGGAGACCTTCAGCAATGTCAGATAGGCCTGGAAATGCTTCTTAAAAAACATATTAATGATTATCATTGTGTGCGTGTTACTCTGACTCGAACAAATGCATTTATCTCACAGCAATTTTCTCTACAAGGAACCATTTTTTATTTTAGATGGATACAAATCTACACACCCTCTAGAAGTCTGAGATCTGCTAGCGAGCGACGCCTCGTGGTACCATCTCAAAGAGGCTCGAAATCACTCTCCAGAACTTTCTCGTTCTCTGTTCCTGGCTGGTGGAACGATCTTCCCGTACATATCCGGAATGCTGGATCTCTGTCAATATTTAAGAAACTGCTGAAAACTCACATCTTTCAGCAATACCTGACCTCATCATAAAAAAAAAAAAAAAAAAAAAAAAAAAATACTCTCACTGTCTCTGTCTCACTTCTCCTCCCCCTTGTTTATTCCTTCCCTTCTGGCATGTACTAATTTGAACACTCCCTGTGACTGGGTGATATAAGCACTTACTCTGTCTGTTTGTCTCTCAAAAAATGAATCGCTGTTGTACTCATGTTGTACTCAATTGTAAGTCGCTTTGGATAAAAGCGTCTGCAAAATGACTAAATGTAAATGGAAATGTGGATCGTTTGTTTGTATACAAAGAAGAAACTATGAAAGAACATTTCGCAGAAGGTTTGTTCATTAACATTTCTTGAACGGAATAGAGCAAAATCAAATGAATGACACACTTATCTCCTTCGATTGCTTTAAGTTTGCTGTGGGATAAAGCCTGTTAACAGTTATTTTGTGACCGATGGCAGCGATTGTGGTGAAAGGTGTTGCTGTGGCGGTGGACGTTTTTTCACAATGAATGTTACTGACCACTCAAATCTGAAGGTCATCAGACTGGTGCATCCATCTGTTTGCTGCTGTGCCAGCCATGAGGTATGAATGTTTTCTTGTTTAACCATGAAGTTATGTAAATAAATTATGTGTATATTATATGTTGTGTATGTACTTTAGCTGGAGGTTCAGTCTCCTCCGAGAATTGCCATCGGATATATTCGACAAAACTGGTGTTGTTGCCTTTCTAAATTTACTGTTGAGAATGAACGAGGTGAACCAGCATTTAAGATCAATAGACCATTTGATTGTTGCATCAGCTGCATGGATCATAACTATGAGGAGAAACACATCAACTCAGACACAAGTTTAAATTTTCCTTTGACTATAGCCCATTGTTTTTAATTGAGCAAACATATGTTCTATCATCTAACCTTAAACGGAAATTTACAGAATTTTATTTTGCTTAATAATCAAACTGCTGTTTAGTATGACTGTTAAGCCATTTACCTCATTGCCTGACCTACATTAGATGTAGGATATTTCAGGTTGTAATATTTCTGTGGAAATTTGATCCCTACAAAGAAGCAAAAAAACGATTTAACATACATACAAACATACATGTTTCAACTTCATCAGACCTTCCTCATGCTGTGGATCAAATGCAGATTTTGTGTTGCGGTTTCCACACAACCTGGACGTCAAAATGAAAGCTACACTACACTGGGAGCCTGCATACTTATTGTAAATATTGTAATGTATATATATATATATATATATATATATATATATATATATATATATATATATATATATATATATATATTACAATATATACTTATAAAAATGAATAATTATATCTTATTTATTATTATTAATTATCATTAAGAATTATCAAAGGTAATTGACCGCTCATGTTTACCTGCATATCATTGGCATGCAGCTATTTAAAAATGTTCAAGGAGAGGCTGAGTCACATCCAATAATTTCAGCAAATATAGCAGTTAATATATATACATACAAATATAGCAAGGAAACAGAAGGAATGATTTTTACAGATATATTTTTTCATAACTCTCAAATTCTATTAATAATGTCTTGTCTGTGTTCTAGTTCGCTATCCAGCTGCTTCTGCACCATCTCAGACCAGAATGAGCAGACAGAGAGATTCAGAGCAAGGCGGAACCAGTGTAGAATTAGCTCTCCAAACTAGACAATTAAATCTTACTTAAATGTGCAAACATTCTTCCAAATACTTTCAGAGGCTTTTAACATCCCATCCACCATGGCGGGGTTATGGTTGGTGGTGGATGACTTTTCTCTGGTCATGCTGGAGTGGGGTGTATGCTGAACCAGACACCAGACAGACATGCCCGTTTCTGTTTCCACCCTTTAACCCTACACTTTCTCTCTGTTTTGCGTATTTACGTGAAAAGATGGGAGTGTTTCAATAACATCAGCACAATAAGGCTATGTGCATATTGTATGATGTTTTAGACTTAAAATATCTGCAGCACATTCAAGAAATCTGGCTTCTTCATTTACAGCAGCACTACTGCTTTTGCATAAACAGTAAAGTACCGCAAATTCACAGATACGGTAAGTTACTGTAGAATTAATAGTCATTACCCATAATACAGTGCATGTTACAGTACTTAACTGTAATTTTTATACATAGTATTTTACTTTTTACTGGACTTTTTTTACAGTAAGTAACTGTAAAGTTACAGCCTAACAGTGCAGATAGAAATTCAAATTATTTCCTGGAAAACGGTGTTGACGTCATGGTTGTGACACTCAAATATTAACATTTTAAATATTCTAAAACTATAAAACTTATCAGAGCCTTTCTGACAGTGAGGGTGAACTGTGGTAAGTGGGGCCTTTAGAGTGACAGCTACCTGTTACATCTAATAGCAGTTATACTTGCTGGACCTGTTTTATAATAAATATTAATAATAAAAAGATAACGAAATTAGTGCTTTGTTTCCAGTCGTCCACTAGAGGTCGTTTGATGACCAAACAGCACATTAGGCTACCATGTTTAAAAAAATTTGTTTACAAAACTGAAAAAAAAAAAAAAAATTTATGTGTTTGTGTACAAATTACTGTTTATTTTCTATGTGGTTTCCTTAAAAAAATGACATCCATCTCCTTATTTCTGTTTTCTGTCTAATGTCTCTCCTAATTGTTGCTTGTTCATTAATATTCATAATATGATTAGCCTAATGGGGAGAAATGCAAATTAAAAAAGCACTATTATCTATTAAATTAGGATATCGCTGGTCTAAAAAGTTACTATTAACTAAAATATAAGAACTAGTGCTATTTTGTCTTAAAAATTAGAGTATATTCCAATAGTACTACTCACTATTGGAATAAGTACTAGTATCTAATGATTAAGTACTAATAACTTTATAAAAGACACCGGTACCTAAAGAATAAGCACTACTAGTTAATGAATAAGTATTAGTACTTATTTGAAAAGATACTATTATCTAAAAAATATGTACTAGTAACATTAAATATATACTAGTGTGGTTTATACATTAAATGTCAAAACGGCTTGCCATAATTAGCATTTTATTGTCAATACATTTTTGTGATATTCTTTAATGGAATAGTCCAGAACCTCAGAGAAGTATAGATGTTCTTAGGCCCAGAGCGATATGAGATGGTGAAGAGTGCCTTGTAAAGAAAAGTGCCCATCCGGCCTGTAGGGAATTCAATCATTTAGCATCTCTAAGATATAGCATACTTTTATGATCCGTCAGAACCTGAAATAGATGAGCCGCTTCCTCCAACCAGTGCCTCCACTCTTCCAAGGCTAGTTTGACAGCCAGCAGCTCTCGGTTCCTGATGCTGTAGTTCTGCTCTGCTGGGCTGAGCTTCTGGGAGAAGCAGGAGCATGAATGGAGTAGAGCTGGTTTCCCCTGCCGCTCTGCTTCCACGGTGAACAGGAGTTCTGGATCTGGATGGATGCGGAGCGGCGCACTGGTTAAAGCTCATTTCAGGGATTCGAAGGCTTCAGTGGTTGCTGAAGACCAGGGCCGAGACTTGGGTTTTTTCTTTTAACAGATTTGTTAGAGGATTGGTAATGGTACTGTAATCGTATTTGAAACATCTCTAGAGGTTTGCAAACCCTACGAATTGACAGTCACGGGTTCTGGCCATGTGAAAATTCTCTGGTCTTGAGTTGGACATGGCGGCGGATGCATCAGCGGCAGTAAGCGTTACACAGGTTGCATCTTCTTACAAGAACACTGAATGACACTCACCATGGATTGTGGGAGATGATGGGGACGTAATAGTCTCATAAGCCCACTAGCTCCACAATAAAGACAAAGACCCTGTGTCAGCTGCAGACAATTTTCCATGTCTATGATCGAGTCTATGATCATGGGTTCGGGTGCTGGTTCTAGAGGTCGATGTGAAGGGCATTTGCATTAAGACAAAGAGCCAATAGCACTTCACAACCAATCTTATAGTGTGTACATAACCTACCACAGCGGGTTGTTAATCAGTTTCAGGTGCGTGGACCAGATGGGCAACACTGAAATGGTCCAAATGGTTTTACAGGTGGAGGCCAATGACAAGTTTTCCCTATTCATCTTTCTATTTTACAAATGCAGAACTATTTTATAATAGTTCTGCATTTGGCTAGAGCCAGTGTCACTGCTAGTAACATGAGGTGCTACCTGGACTGAGGTTGCACAGGCAGGAACATATTATAATTATAAGGTTCTATCTGCATTCTGAGCAGTTCAGAGATATTGAGTTTTTTTATTTGATAGACTTGTGTAGATAGAACCCTTTTTGCTTTCTAAAAAAAGGCCAAAAATGTACACAGCAAAAGAAACATAATATAATGTAAATAAGATGTCACATAATAAGAATATGCGAACTCCATTTTGACAAAAATGTCATATAGAACCAAACAAAAGATATAACAGGCAGATATGACTACAGTAATAATGTATCTAAAAAAGTTATTATTATTCCAACTCTTCCCAGGCAAAATGATTGATTTATGAGAGGAATAGACACAATCGTCATCTTCATTTGCCATAAAGCTCAGATCCTGTGTGCACTGCAGTCTGACTCTGTGCACAAACCACTGATTTATATATAATGTTCTCTATTATAGATCAGTGGCACAAATTCAAAAAATGGTGCCAGAAGAAGCTTTAGGTCAGCCTTAGCTCTGAAATGTCATTGGATCTTGTGTATCGCGGGACCGATTGAGGCATGCTACAGGAGTTTTTTTTTAATGAAATGTGATTATGTTAATCGAGCGGGACAATTTTCAGCGATCAAAACTTTATGTTTTACTCTTTTTGCATGAAAATGTCTTCAGAAGATGGAATATGGCTTGTTTGTAATGTTTTACAGCTTTTTATGGTCGGTTTTTGCAATAAATACATGTGCCTGTGTTTACATGTGTATTGCAGTACATGTTTTATATTGCTCAGAAATGGGTAGGTTTAGGGTAGGTGCTCTGGTGAAATTTATTTAAAATAATAATTTTTTTTCTTATATATTTTTCAAATGTATGTTTTTAAAAATTTTGTGGGTTTTTTTGTTTTATCTTTTTCAGGACGTTCGTCAAAATATGCCAGTTTATCAAATTCATTATGCATTGAACATTTAGAAATTATACTTTTCATATCATAATTTAAAAAAAATATCAGACCTATGAACATAATAATAAGCGAGTTCAAGCACTTGCTTTACATTATAAAGACTGTTATAGCCTATAATTTAGACTAGATTTACTATGTACATAATGCACTATAAAATCTTGAAGTAATCAGCAACCGTTATCATACAGTAAATGTTTCCAGTTTTAAGCAACATGTAGTGCTTGATGCTCCAACAAAGAGCCATGCTTTCATGTAGAGGTGTGTGTTGTTGTTAACCAGTAGCCAGGCAACCTCCCCAAGTACGGTGTTCCCCAGGGGTGTAGAGTATCACTGGTGTCTTGATGCCTCGCAATATGTCAGACAAAGGAGTTAGCAAGTTCATTGCCTTTTTATGACAGGAGGGGCAATTCCAGTGAATGAAACTGACAGACAATAGCACGAGCGAATGAATTGCAAATATCAATGCCAGACAAAGACTGCACATCTTTGAAATAATGGAACCTTCAGTGAACGTAGTAAGTGCTGTCAGCATTTAATCTGGTAAGTAAACAAACAGGCGGTGGTAGTTTTACATCAATTGCAAAAGTTTGCCTTAACAGTTAAGATTTTGTGATTTATTAATACATTATTTATACAAAGCATGGTGCATGTAAAAAAAAAGACAAAAAACTGCTTTTGTTTCACACCAGATGCTAATGTTGACTGGTTTGTAGCCTAATAGCCTCTGTCACGCTGCTTATTATAGGCAAACTGTGCACATAATCTGACACATGATGATGCTATTCTCTCCTTATTACCAAATCAATCTGCATGCCTGCTTTTATCTGAAGCTCTAGCAGCATGCCACAGCAATTTAATCTTGAGCCGAGCTAAAGCTCATGCGACCGCAGTATATTCACATCATGCATTTGTGCCATAGCCTACCAACTGTGTTGAAAAAGCTTGTAACAATGTGTTTTGAGTGAAAGGTCATTTTGTGCATCCAGCAAACTTGTGTCGCCATTTATAGTAAAGGCTAAAAGTATGACCTTTCCTTTTTCTAGAAAAAAGTAAGTTAATGGTAAATGGTTGCGGTTCGAAACAGAATACGTTCACACCTTCAGCTACGTATATCGACACCCTCAGCAACTTTAGTCAAAAGAAGGCATGAATAATTTATGTTGCTCACAGTTTTGATCGCTGTTTAATTGTTTCGTAACGGTAGCAAAGAGTTTCAACGATTACAGGCCAAAGAGTCAACACAGCAGAATACTACTGACGTTTAGTGCATTGTTTTTTTCATGCCTGCTTTTCTTTGCTCATGCAGTACCCGCAACCAGTGCCTGTCCTACACATCTGGCGGCCCGGAGCAAAAAACCCAGATCAGAAAAAAAAACGTAAGAAAATTACAAACATTAAATGCAACGAATAGAAGATACGAGCTGAATACGTTTCAGTCTAATAAACGAATAAAGCATGTTAATATAAAAATAAAACACTGCATAGTCTTCACGGTATTAATAAAACATGGATTATAACGAGTAAAGTTATTTATTGAAGAGAAGCGAATTTTCTAATTATCTTTCTTTTTCTTTTGATCAATATTTAATGACAGAGTGACAGCAACAGGTATTAGTGGTTGCTGTTTGTTGGCTGCTTTTGCTTTAAGACTGAATGCGCTCATATACCGTCAAGCTTGTTGATTACTTTCCCAACTGTTTATGTTCACTTAAGACATAACTCACTGCTTTTAATTAAAATCCGCCAAGACGGGCATTTGTTAGTCGAGACGCATACCTGAAGCCCAAAATAGCTTATACTTGTTTCTCCTCAGATCAAGAGCATACAAGCTCTTGCATTTGCAGATCAATAAATTCGTAACCCTTTTTAGTACGGCGCATGTCCACTGGCAGTGCAATCTGGTGGGTTGCGGTCCTTGACAAACTTGTAGTACCTGTTGTGCTATCAGTCAAACCTGTTTGTGAGGTTTGTGAAAAATATAGAAATAAACAACATAATACTTCCCTGACTGTACCAAAAACAGGGATGAAACAATATTAAAAGAAAAAAGCATTCTTTCCCTACAGCTTCCCTTTTAACTTACACAATACACTGAAAAAAAGTACTACTGGTACTTATGTTTAGCTTTTTAACAGAGCAGTCGAATGCACACGTTAGAATCTTGCCTGAAGCAGTATTGTACTTATTGTGTACTTTTTTATCTTTACTGTGAATTCAGACATACTTTTTTTGTCACTTACTGTTATTTGCTCAGCCGTGCTGTTACTAATGTCGACTCACAATGAAATTCTGTATTTATTTCTCGCTGCTGTGTTTCATTAGGCTATAGAGGAACATTATTATGTCTTTGCAAGGTGAGTGATTACCCATAATTTTGAACCATCTTAAATTATGAAAAGTGCGACACATTGCATAACAAATGTAAAACGTAACGTAGTCATCCTGGGTCCAAAGGTGCATGATTTAAACAGGTCGACTCGTGAGCATGACAGCAAGGTGATTTATAGAGTTCGTTGATCAAAAAGTTAATATTTAGTAACCTAAATTTTATTATTGTGTTTTTGTCTCGTGAACAGTAACAAGAATCAAACCACTGTATGCCTCCAAGCAATGGATAGTATATTGCCATTACTAAATGAATCATTGCTTTTAAGCATTCAATAATTCAGATATTGCTTTTTTTACAGTTGATCAGCAGGAAGTTTATATTGTGTAACTTTTTGCAAGTTTTTTTCTTACTTCCTGAAATATGTAAAGGTTAGTAATGTAAATATACATGTATTTGCAATGTAAATACAGACTAAATGCAATTTCAAAGGCAACTTCTGTAGTGCAGAGAGAGGGAGGTCTGATTTGAATAACATCCTTGCATAACACTTGCATAAATGAATAAAGAATGATGCCATCTACTGGCATAAGAATGTAATAATGCAGGTAAAGTCACCTAAAAATAGCCATTACTGTACAGACTTATCCATCTGGAACATGCAAACACAGGAGGAAAACATATGCTGATTTTCCACTATCAGGCCTGTCAGGTACAGTCAGGTACAGTTCCAGTTGTGTTTCCACATGAGCCTGGAACAGCAGAGCACGATTACAAACCGTTCTCGGCATGGTTAGACATCACTGATCTCGTTTGTCTGTTGTCTGGCTGCTAGTTTCTCCATAGCTTGCTAAGTGCGCCATTTTACAATATAAACACAAATTAATAATAAAATCTAAAGAAATGTGTTCTTATCCTCCATAACACTGTGTATTTACACCTCATATCATATGTAAACATTTGTGTTACCACAGTAACTGTACTTCGAACCGATAGTGGAAAAGCGCCAATACTGCACTAACCATTAAAGCCTATAATGCACACTCATTGTTGACTATGTAGTATGTGTTCATAAGGTTTATCTAAGCCTTTCAGTCTTATATAAGCGCATCTCAGTAAATTAGAATGTCATGGAAAAGTTTCAGCAATTCAATTCAAACTGTGAAACTTGTGTTCACAAGATGCACAACCAAGCAAGAGAACTATGAGGAATGTCAAGCAAAATCGATTCGAGAATTTGAATGAACTTCACAATGTATGGACTGAGGCTGGGGTCAAGGCATCAGGAGCAACCACACACAGACGTGTGAAGAAATTTGGCTACAGGTGTCGTGTTCCTCTTGTTAATCCACTCCTGAGCCACAGACAACGTCAGAGGCATCTTACCTGGGTTAAGGAGAAGAAGTCCAAAGTCCTCTTTTCAGACGAGAGCAAGTTTTGTATTTCATTTGGAAACTAAGGCCCTAGAGTCTGGAGGAAGGGTGGAGAAGCTCATAGACTAATTTGCATGAAGTCCAGTGTTAAGTTTCCACAGTTTGTGATGATTTGAATTGCAATATCATCTGCTGGTGTTGGTCCATTGTGTTTTCAAAAACCAACAACACTGCACTTGTTTACGAAGAAATTTTGGAGCATTTCATGCTTTCTTCTGCTGGCCAGCTTTTTAAAGATGCTGATTTCATTTTCCAGCAGGATTTGGCACCTGCCCACACCGACAAAAGCACCAAAAGTTGATTAAATGATCATGGTGTTGGTGTGCTTGACTGCCCAGCAAACTCACCAGACCTGAATACCATAGAAAACCTTTCCAGAAGGGTTTTTGTCAAACGGGAGCCTAAAACATCACAATTAAAAGAATCAAAGACTAATTCAGTCTGTGTGCATTGAATTTCTTTAATGCACAGGTTTTACAATTTAGGTTAAATTACTGAAATAAAAGAACGTTTCCAAGACATTCTAATTTACTGAAACACACCTGCCTGTTAGGTTTCATTCTGCAATAACAAAAAATAATGGCTTCTTGCCACAAAGCTAGACATAAATCCTTAATCTGAGTTGAAATCGATTGAGTTTGAAAGCTCCAGTGAAGAAGCCATTGCTAGAAGCGGCAAGTTGAAATGTTCAAACTAGCATCTTAGCACAGCGGGATAGCAAACCTTGGAATGTGGTGACGGACCAATCAGAATCGAGTATTCCACGAAGTTGTGTAATAAGTAATGATATAATGCTTTATAGACTAAAACATGTCTAGGTCATAGGTAGGTAGCTGCATTTTTATTGTTTAATATGAGTAAATACTTTTCTGCTGTACAACATACTGCTCTATGACCGTGTTTGTGCTACTCTGCTATACTCTAGTTGTCAAATCAATATCACACTTTTGTATCATAAAGGATTGTTTTTGGTATGTTGCAATTAGCATAGTTTTGGTTGATGATCTGAAGATTATCAAGAAACAGGTTCTGTCCTGATGAAATACCATGAGTTGATTGTTGATTGACATTTGATTGCTACCATGATGAGAAAGCACTTTTATGGTTTTCTTTAACTTAATGATCTAAACTATTTTAACGGCCTTCTTTCTGTAGATCAGACAGGAGGAGCAAATGTACCTTCAGCCAATGTGCCCATGGCACCTGGTGAGAGCTGAATTCAATATATTTCACAACCTTATAAAACACATTGACAACTCTTTAAGACCCTTAAAGGTTAAAAAAAATAATTTCAGTGCACTGACACATATGGGTCGCTTCTTCTCCCATGTTTTCATTCTCTTCACTTCATGCTGCACGTATCTATCTGCACAATAGTTTTTCAGCTTGTCCCTTTCTCCTTTAGTGTATACCATTGGCCCTCATTCAGTTTATCCTACATCAGCAGCAGGTAAAGACATAAACCTGAACAATGTGTATAGAGTTCACAGACTGTAATCATGTACATCTCTGCTGCAGGTTATATGCCTCCTCAGGTCCCGATGGTCATGGCAGTCCCAGACAGACCGCTGGGCTGTCCACCAGGTTTGGAGTACCTGACCCAGGTGATTCACATTATTAAACATGTACATTCATTATAGAGAAAAACTAATTGTTCATATATGAACCTTTCTCTAGGATCTGTGTTATGGAAATATAAGAACGGGAATCATGAAGAATTGAATGATTCAGTTTAATTAGTAATTTTAAACAATTCCAGTTCCTAACAATTTTTTAAGTGTATATATGTGTTTGTGTGTGTGTGTGTGTATATGTGGAGAGCCCCCATAAGAATATTAAACTAGATGCATATTTGTGCTTGTGTGTAGAAAAACAGCAATTTTATTTTTCGAATGATGAGACGAATGATGAGACTGCATGTAACTTCTGGGCTTCTAATAAATAAAAATAGGATTAAACTGCATGCGCTCTGCCTTACTGTAAAAAATCAAAAGTTCAGAAAAGTTAACAGCAACCAGCTTTTGGCTGACTCAACTTTTTGTTTTACAGACTGAATACAAAAATTTGACAGAACTCAAAAATCTAACGAAGCTGCTTTAAACTTTGAAGTCTTCTCAACTTTTGATATTTTACAGTGTTTTCCCTGTGTGGGTTATAAGCAAAGATGGACAAATAATACACTCTATTCCTATTTTCGTGTCGGTTCCACAATGCTGCTTATCACAGGTTGACCAGCTTCTAGTTCATCAGAAAATGGAATTAATGGAAGGTAATATTTGGTCACTGATTGCACTAGAAACTATTTTCTAAACCCCTGTCACATGATTACGAACGCTCTCTTTCTCTTACAGTTCTCATGGGATGGGAGACCAATAATCAATATGTGGTGAAAAACAGTTTAGGACAGCAGGTGTTTTTAGCTGCTGAGGAGAGCAATTTTTGTACTCGTATGGTCTGTGGACCAATACGCTCATTCCTGCTTCATATCCAGGATAATGTGGGACAAGAAGTGATGACTTTGTCCCGCCCCCTTAATTGCGGTAGTTGTTGCTTTCCTTGCTGTCTGCAAGAGGTACAGTACAACACTTCATCATGCATACCGTTTCATGCATATTAGTCCAATGATTTGCATCCTGCTTTGCATTCCTGTATAAAAAGTGCTTATAAATATGAATAAAAAAATCAATGTTTCTGTTTTAGCATGTCAGTAATGCCTCATATATTTCAGCTGGAGGTTCAGAGCCCCCCGGGCAGCCCTATTGGTTATGTAATACAAAACTGGCATCCTTTCTTGCCGAAGTTCACTATCCAGAATGAGAGGAAAGAACCTGTTCTGAAGATTGTGGGGCCGTTCTGTGACTGCAAATGTTGTTCTGATGTTAATTTTGAGGTATGGCGCATACATTACACCATAAACTATACTCATATGTTCAAAATATAATAATGTAACAATATAATATAAATACAAATGATCAGAGAACACAAAGACGGTTTACATTGAACAAGCTAACCATGAACAACAACTGATAACTGAATGGTAAAAAAGTAATTTAAAAACTAAATAAATGAGGAGAATAAGGGAACTAATGACAAAAATTTAATTATTAAGCATGACAACTTATGTGGCAGGAAACTAGAACAAAGGAACGAGAGACAAACCAGAAGAAACTAGAAACTAATAAACAATTGAAAGGCTGTGAGAATAATAAAATATATGATTAGTGCTGTTAAAAGATAAATCACGATTATATATGTGTTTGCACTGTGTATATTATATTTACATGCATTTACATGAATAGATTTATATTTATGTAAATTAGATAATATATAGATTTAATATATAAACACAACACATTTTTCCTACTTATATACATGCATGGGTGTGTATTTATGTAGGCATAATATATATGCAAAGAATACACAAATATATCATGTAAACAAACTCTTTTATTTTGGATGTGATTAATTGTTTGACAGCAATCATATTATATATTATCACGTAATATATTTTTATTCAGGAAGGATGCGTTAAATTTAACGACATTTAAATTTTTCAAAATGTTTTCAGCATCAAATAATGCTGAAAAATTGCATAAGAGTTTCTACAAAAATGTTCAACACTGACAATAATAAGAAATGTTTCCTGAGCAGCAATTTAGTGTATTAGAATGATTTCTGAAGGATCATGTGACAGACTTGAGTAATGATGCTGAAAGTTTAGCTTTGCATCACAGGAATGAATTAATAAAATAAGTGAAGTCTTGGTGATTTTAGTCTGTAATGTATAAAAATGTAAAGCATTAGATAAAAACATAATTATTTTGTTATTGTGATATTTTGTGCTTCCATAATGAAGTTTAACTGATTCATAAATTATATTCTACACCATTTAATGTTTATTTGATGCCAGGTGATGTCACTGGATGAGTCTTCAGTCATTGGCCGAATTAGTAAACAGTGGACAGGATTTGAAGCAGAAGCCTTTACTGATGCAGACAACTTTGGCTTACAGTTTCCAATGGATTTGGATGTGAAAATAAAAGCAGTTATATTAGGAGCCTGCTTTCTTATTGTAAGTAATAGATACTCTTCATAATATATTTATATATATATATATATATATATATATATATATATATATATATATATATATATATATATATATATATATATACACACACATATACACTCACCGGCCTCTTTATTTGGTACACCAGTCAAACTGCTCGTTAACGCAAATTTCTAATTAGCCAATCACATGGCAGCTACTCAATGCATTTAGGCATGTAGACATGGTGAAGACAATCTGCTGCAGTTCAAACTCAGCATCAGAATGGGGAAGAAAGGTGATTTAAGTGACTTTGAACAAGTATTTCAGAAACTGCTGGGATTTTCACACACAACCATCTCTAGGGTTTACAGAGAATGGTCCAAAAAAGGGAAAATATAGTGAGCGGCAGTTCTGTGGGATGCAAATGCCTTGTTGAACCACTCGTTACAACCGGGGTATGCAGAAGAGCATCTCTGAACACGTCGCACCTTGAGGCGGATGGGCTTCAGCAGCAGAAGACCACACCAGCTGCCACTCCTGTCAGCTAAGAACAGGAAACTGAGGCTACAATTCGCACAGGCTCACCAAAATTGGACAATAGAAGATTGGAATAACGTTGCCTGCACTGATGAGTCTCGATTTCTGCTGCAACATTCGGATGGTAGGGTCAGAATTTGGCGTCAACAACATGAAAGCATGGATTCATCCTGCCTTGTATCAACGGTTCAAGCTGGTGGTGGTGGTGTAATGCTGTGGGGGATATTTTCTTGGCACACTTTGGGCCCAATAGTACCAATTGAGCATTGTGTCAATGCCACAGCCTATAACAACAGTGTACCCATCTTCTGATGGCTACTTCCAGCAGGATAACGCGTCATGTCATAAAGCGCGAATCATCTCAGACTGGTTTCTTGAACATGACAATGAGTTCACTGTACTCAAATGGTCTCTACAGTCACCAGATCTCAATCCAATAGAGCACCTTTGGAATGTGGTGGAACGGGAGATTCTCATCATGGATGTGCAGCCAAGAAATCTGCAGCAACTGCGTGATGCTATCATGTTGATATGGACCACAATCTCTGAGGAATGTTTCCAGAACCTTGTTGAATCTATGCCACGAATGATTAAGGCACTTCTGAAGGGTCCAACCCGGTACTAGTAAGGTGTACCTAATAAAGTGGCCCTTGAGTGTGTGTGTGTGTGTGTATGTGTCTATATATGAAATTAATTTTCATTATTAATATTACTATTATTTTGTTTTGTTTTACATTATGTATTAGCTTTCCTATAGAGTTTTAAGAATATATTTCTAATAGTAAATAAGTCATGGTGCAATGAAACACATGTTTGCTTAAAACCTTATTTAGACCAAATGAACTGAATATGTTACATAATTCCTAATTACATTACATTTGTCTTTTTTATTTTGAATATACAGGATTTCATGTATTTTGAGCACTCTCAAAAACAAGATCGAAACCATCCTGGAGCTTTGTTCCCCGTTTGATTAAGTATATTTTCAACAATACAAACGATGAACAGTTGTCTCTTTAGCATCATAACTGGTCCTAGCGTAGCGTAACGCAATCTAAAACACCCAATTATCTCTCTTAACTAATATATATATATATATATATATATATATATATATATATATATATATATATATATATTTTTATAACAGAAGTACAAACTTTATCATACACATTTTTTTTTGTGACTCCACTCCTCTTGATTTTTTTTAAACAAAGAAAGGTGTGTCACCATAAACCTGCTGTAAATACAAGATGTCAGCCATCTAGATCATGTTCATGTTTAACTAATAAATAAAATGTTGATTTAAGGATCACAATGGCCACGAATTTAGCCGGATGCAGGATGACACATTTACAGAATTCAAGACAAATTCCTATTTAGAAACTTCGTCAACCGTTGTCGATCCGCTAGTAGTTCGTGACATTATTGTGTGCCCTGTGTATTTCTGAAGGCCTCACTTTCTCAGCGTGCTATTTTAAGTCACACATTCCTTTCTGCTCGACCCCCAGCCTTTCTCATACTTACAAGGGCACAAGTTAGCTTTGCAACAGATGTATCACAAAAGACACTACAGTACATGAGAATCTGTGTGAAAGTGCTGATCTGTGTTTGCACCACAAACTGGATTCTAGTGCAAAAGTACGTATGATGTTACATTGCAAGTTTGTGTTTGTTATTGTGTTTCTGTGAATGTAATTTGATGCATTTGTGGCTTTTGTCATAAACTAACGTGTTTGTCATGAAAGAACTTCACCATTGTGTTTATACCTTTTTTGACAATAGATTCAGGCTATGAATGTAAATTTTAGAGTGGTGCAGATCCACCATATAGTTAATTCATTAACATTTGTTTTAAAGGTACACTAAACACATATTGATCTTTATGGTACTTGTTTATGACTGACAGCCTACCTTGTCATGCTATGAAGTATTACTTTATATCGTAATAAAACCATTTAGGCAACCAGGTGTAAAAAGATACAGAAACAGGTTGTGCAGTCGTTCCAGAGGAACCAGTACCATTTGTCTCTGGTAAACCACTATGATTTTCTTGATAAATATCTTGTTTGTTTGTGTGAGAACTGTTAGCGATAAATAGCCTATGTTTAAAATAAAGAGTTTTATGTAAATACAAGGCTATGCTTAAGGGACGATGTTTTTATATAGTATAAATTTGCTAATTTTGGGTGGACTGTGAGATTGCATGCAATCTAATTTCTAAACATAACATAAAGTGAAACATCGGATAGTAAATTAAAAAACCTGATAAATGTATTAACAAGGTTTTTTTAAAAAAAAAAAAAAGCAGAAGAAACACGTGTTTCAAAATACACTTGAAAGAAAAATTTATTCAGTTTAAAAAAAACAAACAAAAAAAAAACGTCGCAAATGTTGAGAATTTTCATATGCATACATAACTGTCTATATCCATGGAGACACTTCCGTTTAAAAACCAAACGAGTTAGTTGACGTAACCTACTGAAAAAAGGGTTTTTCCAGAAAAAAAATAATAATAAAGAGATTTTCCTGCCGTCAGTCTCTTTCGGTTTTCAGTAAGGGGTGTGTTCGTGAGGAGATTGTTTCCCGGGAAGGAAACTCGTGCGCGGTGTGTGAGGCAGATAAAGAGCGAAGAGAAACACTGTAAACGTCGCCCACTAAAATAATAACAATATAGAAAAATACCGGCCTCTTTTCGAGCGGAATTGGAGTTAAATTTAAGTATAAAGGACTACGACACGAGACCAACGGCAACGGTATCCACAGCACTTCCCTCTTGACAAGTAACAGGTGAGTTGTTGTCGTATGAAACTAGTGCAGCATACACTGTAATAAAACGTTATTTTTTTCAGTTAACCTGTAACGTCAAAAGTAAGATAACTGGTCGTACTAGTTATACATTAACGAAGTGGCGTATTTAAGGCTTAAGTCGGCTAGAAATCGATCCTTAAAGTAACAACCTTTATGTTTACGTTTTACAGTATATCATTTCTAATTCTCTATATTCATAGCATTATCATGCTATGTATTGGAAAGTAGCCTAGTTACTAATAAAATGTTATTTGTTTTGTAATCATTAACCATTTCTATTATTTCCATAAAGTTATTTTTTAAGTACTGTATAATGATGTTCTCCCCGAGTAATCCAGTTATAAATCATCCAAATGTTATTTGGTAATATTTATTGTTTATTTGATAATTTGGTCTCCCTAAAATAGCCATACAATCAATATAAAAGTATGACTTTATGTTTTTTATGGTGTACCGGTTACTTTAAAACCCTTTATATATATCAATAATTACAATTATAAACATGGTATAATAACTAACTAACTTTATAAGCTATATTCTTTGTGGTTTGTCCTACAATGTGTTTAGGAAGACTGCATGTGATTTGCATTCTGTACCTGCAGTCCAACTTCCTGGTTATTTCCTGTGTCAGGTGTTCCAGATTTGAAAATTGCGTATTAATACCAACCTGTTTGTTTTGAGGATTCCCTGACTGTGAAAATTTTGGTCTGCTGAAAATCCATTCTCTAACAAGCATGGAAAAAAAAACATACAGACAAAATATTTGCTTGACTTGCTTTTCCGGTTTGCATGTTTGCAGAGCGTAGTTTGCAGCTTTCCACCATGGCGACAAATAATGGTGAGTGGGTCAAAATCTTATCATCAGCAACCTGATCCTGACAGCTCTCTTTTAAATTGCTGTTAACTCAAAGAAACACCCTGGCTTTCACATGACAGTGAGAACAATGTCAAATGATGTTCTTTGATACTATTTAAACCAGGTTACCCAATTGACCTCCAACCACAGAAAAATTCAATGAATCCCGCGCCTCCTTATAACCAGGGACCAGCCATGCCAGGCCAGGGTTAGGAAATCTAAAGAAATTTTGAATTTTCATAATCCTCATTTTTCTAGATCCTCCTTCCTAACGCGTCATCTTCTCTTTGAAAGGTCAAGTTCCCGTGATGCCAGTTCCACAAAGACCCGCTGGCTGCCCTCCAGGACTGGAGTACCTGACCCAGGTAGAGCTTTGCTGCTTGATACGAACAGCTCTGTATGCCACTGTGTGATTTTTTTTTTTTTTATTTATTTATCTTCCCAAGATGAGATAGCATCTTCTTAGGAAATGGTGTCTCAGATTCCTTGGGATTTCAGGCATTTAAAATTCCACAACCGATGCCACACAGAAACACATGCCATCCAAAGTCCTAAAGGTGGTTTTTAACGTTTATTTCCTTTTTTTACAACCCAGATTGATCAACTTCTTGTACATCAGAAAGTTGAGCTGGCAGAAGGTAATGTTGCAATGTTTTTTTTTTTTTTCCCACACTAATGTTATATGAATATTGCATGTGTTTAGATTAAATAATTATTTTCTCAACCTAACAGAAATCAGCTGTTCTGCATAAATTGTTCTCCAACTAATGCTATACGTATTTTATTATTATGAAATTTGATATGAGATATTTTACAAAACATGTTCTAAATCTAAAGCTGTCTTCTAAATCTGAGACTGATGTTTCGAGGGAAAAATAGTGCTTTCAGAAATCTCTTGTTTGGGCGCAGTACCAAATGTGTTCACTAGTATAAATTCTATTCCTTTTCCTTTCTAACGTGGTCATTTTTGACCATGAATAGAATTTTTTTTTCGGGATCATTTAAGTTTTTTGACTTTTAATAGTAAGTTTGTATGTTCAGTTGAAGTAAAAAAAAAAAAAAAAACTTTTTATTGCATCCAGAATATTTTAAGTTTTTGTAATCTGTAGTATTAAAACACATTTCCATGGAATTATTCTGTTAATATGATTGAAGGATTAAAAACAGTAACCAATGAGGGGCTTAATGGGCCAGTTAATGCAGTGCACAAAACCTAAAAAGAAACATGGATCTTTTTTTTATGTTTTTGTTTTATTTTATCATATCACAGTGATATTGGGCTGGGAGACCAATAATAAGTACACAGTGACGAACAGTATGGGGCAACAGGTGTTCTTTGTGGCTGAGGAGAACGACTGCTGTAATAGACAGTTCTGTGGGCCGCTGCGTTCGTTCGTCCTCCACGTTCAGGATAACATGGGACAGGAAGTGATGACACTCACTCGTCCTTTGAAGTGCGGAAGCTGCTGTTTTCCCTGCTGCCTGCAAGAGGTAACGCAGATTTTGGTTACATTCTGTCTCGTAGCTCTCGTTTTTAAGTTTCAAAGTCTTTGATTTGAACGTCAGGGTTAATATGATATAAGCTGCTTGGTGAAAGGTTGTAGTTTTAAACTAGATTCATGCACATTGTAGATCCACGAACCATTATCGTGACGTTTGTGTAGAAAAAAATACTTCTATACTTCTCTAACTAATAATGGCTCTTAAAAGTGCAGATTATATATTGACTCATACATATCTTCTGTGATGAGCATGGTTTTAAAGAGCCCCTATTGTGGGTTATGAAAGTTTCATATTCTGGTTTTGGAAGTTCCTAACAAGAACTGACATGCATGCAGGGTCAAAAAGCACTTTCATTTTCTTATGATAGTCTATGCAATTTATTTTGACCTTATTTGCACAATGACTCCTAAACAATTCATTTAAATGATTAATTTTTCAAAGACAATGAAGCCTGTTTTTGGGGACTCCCCAAACCAAAATATGAACATTTTATTACCCATAATAGGGGCACATTAAAAAAAAGACTTGTTTCAGTGATTCAGAGTTGACTCTTTCTTTTGAGAGACAATAACTTTTCACATTTAAATCACATTTAAAACTTTTCAGGAAGATTAATTCACTTAGATCTGTGTTACACACTGCATTAAAGGACATTTAAAAAAAAAAATCAATAGGGACACTTTACATTTAAATTTAATTAATTGTTGATTTCATGATAATATTAATAATTTATGATTCAACATATTCTCACTTAGGACGCCCAGCCTATAGCTTTACCAATGTACCGTTGTGAATGATGTGTTGGATTATGGGTACTCATTGGTCATGCTTGTTATTTAATGAACAGCTTAAATGGAACCTATAAGCTGTCAATAATTATACAGATCTGTTATATATCAAGAATAATTAGGCCTAAGCTCAAATCACCGTTTTTGTGTCTTTACTTTCTTTCTCTTAGCTTGAAATCCAGTCTCCACCTGGCAACCCGATTGGATACGTGATCCAGAATTGGCATCCTTTCGTTCCCAAGTATACCGTCCAGAATGAGAAAAAGGAAGCCGTTCTGAAGATCGTGGGGCCGTTCTGTTCATGCAGATGTTGCGCTGATGTGAACTTTGATGTATGAACCATACAAGAAATAGTGATGATCGTTTTATCAATTGACTAGGTTTCAATCTCAAGTATAAAACCACGTGGTCTTTTTACGTACCGCAAAACATTTTTTCACGATGATAAATAGTTCTTTTTTGTTTCCAAACAGGTTTTGTCTGTGGACGAATCAACAAAGGTTGGCCGAATCGCTAAACAATGGACAGGTCTGGTGAGGGAAGCTTTCACCGATGCAGACAATTTTGGAATCTCCTTTCCTATGGATCTGGACGTGAAGATCAAAGCTGCTCTTTTCGGAGCGTGTTTTCTTATAGTAAGCAAAAATGAGTTATTATACGTCAACGTATCACTGGTTGGACCAGTTTGTATTTGTTTAATCTTGCTCTATAAGCTTTGCGTGTTTCAGCACAGTGAATAATCTGCTGTTATCGTTCTTCTGTTGTAGGACTTCATGTTCTTCGAACACAATAAATAATTTATTTTCTGGATGTCATGTAAGTACACCAATATCGCCTATGGATATTTAAAAATGTCCACGACTTGATTTGTCAACGCATCGTTAACATCTGATCATTGTTTTACAATTAGTGTTTCAGCATTTCGAACGTATGAACTCCTCCTCAGCTCTCAACATGTTAACCGTGGATTCAAATGTGGATCACTCAGCTAAATTTTATATTATATCATACATATTATTATGTGCAGGTGTATTCTTTCACTACTGTTCCTGAGCCACCACTAGGTGACAGCAGTTCCCTTTATCATAATGTTGACATACTCTTTGTATTACCAAAGTACCTGCTCTAAAAGCTTCGCCAAAAACGAAATGCAAACTATTAAAATTATTTTTTTAGTACAATATAAGCAAAATGTTAACCGCTTAATTTTGCCCAATTTGTTTGTGTGCTTATAATAAACTGTAGAATAAAGTGTTATACATCAACATCTGCTTTTAGTGTTTGCAGTCATTGTAATGCGTTATAAAATTACCGTCACTTACAGATATAAAGGTAACACGTATTGTATTCAAACGTCTAATTCAGCAGAATAAATAAAATGGTGCAATTATTCAGATTATTCTAAACGACTTTCACAGTTTCATTTAGCACTTACGTTCCTTGTTCCTCGAGTGCTCCTCAACTCCTCATTATGCCTTCTTGGAATTAGATAATGAATAACACTTTCACTTTTTTACCTATGTTTTCTTGTTATTCAAGTTTTCACGTTGCTCAGCAACAACACCTCATTTACAGTCCCCAGGAAGCTGTTGCTCTACCTCAGAAGGAAACATTCGAAATGACGCTTGAAAGAAGCCCTTGGTCTTATCCCGATTCATTTCAGAGAAGCAAATTGATGTTTGTCTTTCCAAATTTGGATTTGTATTTTCAAAACTTGGTTTTGAAAGAGAAAGACCCCACAAAAGTCACCTTTTGCTTCTAGAATGCTGTACTGCCGCATTTTTATTTTCCTGTCTGTGCAGTGTGCAGTATATATGCTGTACATAGTATGCAAATGCATACAGTTTTTGCATGCATAAAAAATAAAAACAGGTTGAAAAAAAAGCTTGTCACTGGCTAACAGGATAAATAAGTACCTTTTAGGTTCTTTTACATATTTTAGTAATAGTATGTATTTAAATAGTAGTAATATGTATTTAAAATACGGTTTCTAGGGGTAAAAAATTACCACACGTGCCAAAATTTTAAGCATGCAAACTTTGTGGAGCAACATTTCGACTTTTCATTTCCAGTGTGACAAATGAATGTGAAAAAATATCAGCCATGATATTTATTTCTTTAGATGATAACTGGACTGCACTGAAGGCATGTGAAAACAGGCATAGCACACTGCCGGATGAAATGTATGCCATTGCATAATGTGTGCTGTATCACATACTATTATACGATCAAAGGCAGACACACAGAGAGAGCTGAAATTCACTGACAGTAAAGTCAGTTAAATGCATTATTCCTGTCTGCCTGCATTACTCTAACCCTTTTGAAGACCGAGGCATGTCATCCTAAACTTTCCAGTCTACACTATTAAAAAATATCAGCAGTCGCAGTGTGTACTGTGTATGCGCTAAGCTATTATTCTGTTCTGAATATCTGAATGGGTCAAAGCTTGTGCACAGCACTTAGACCTGAAGAAACGTGCAGCAGTGATGAAGCTTGTCTTTGTAAAAACAAAGAAAATTTAATTACTAGATTCCACTTCAATTTTCATTTCTGGGCTCTTGTCATTCATATTTCCATTTGAACCCTTGTCATCAAACCGCAAGGCTCTAAATAAGTATTTATTAAAGCCTCTGAAGTATATCCTGAAATTTGAGTTTATTTGTCATGTTTGCAACTTCATATGCAATCGATAATATTTGTGACTTAACATCCATGTGTGGCTTTATTCCTAGTATTTGCGATTATGACTGTTTCTCATATTTGCATATTTTACATCTCATAACGTGACTTTTTCAATTGTTACACACAATATTTCACGTCAAAGTCAGTTCCTGTCTTTTTTCTTTTGAGTGTTCAGATTTACTCAAAAATGGTAGATTACAGAAGTAAAATATGTTTTGCTAACTATATAAGTTCTGAAGTCTCTGACGTTCTGTCAGTTAACACATGGAATAATTCTGACTATAATAAGTCTACTGGACAAGGCACTTGCTGTTTTTTTTTCTATCCTAGATCCTTTTTACCATTTGAGTTGATTAGTATACTAATTCATTATTCATTTTTAGTCCAGTGTATAACACCCATGTAAGCCAGTTCTGCATCTTTGAGGAAGAACCCCTCTTGCTCCTCTGGAGCTGGCTGTAAACTTCCAAGCGGGGAGAAATAGTGGTAGCAGGGCTGTTGGATGTATTTGGTTTGATCAATAATGGAGGACTCATCTGCTGATGGAGGCGCTGAGAGACCTAGACAGCCTCTAATGAAAGGGCCTGATTGATGTTGTGCTCTGATGTGTCTGTGACAGCAGCCAAGGGCCTCACCTCATGCAGCTCCACCCACAACTCACCACCGTTCACACACACACACACACACACACACATTCACGTACAGCCACGATCCGCTGCTGCTCATAGGTGTCAGACTCTTTGCTCTGCCTCTGACCTCTGCACCCTTAGAGCATTTACTCCCTTGAAGCTTATTAATAAGGCATCATATTGGTGTAGAAGTTTAATACGCTGGGCCTCATCGTTAGAATCGTCAATTTGAATCCTAGAACTAGGACTAGACTCTGATGGGTGATATAATTGTGAGTTGCATCTTCTGATCCGATCCTATGAATGCAATGCGACTTTTGAAAACGTGATTATTACAACATAAGCGTTGCGTAAGCAGATTGTATAAAACATGCTAATGAAACTGAACAAATTCATATCATCTGGCTATCAGTTACCCCCAAAAAGACAGTTATGCTGTGAAAGTGCATTAAATCGCTTTTTGTTCTTGAATCATAATTTTGACTAAATTACTTTTTGTCACTTACAAATACAAGGCAGTGAGTGATGCAGTTGTATTATGACCTCTGATATCGCAGTGAAAAATGTAACAATTATCCGGATCTGCACAAACGAAATAGTTAGAAATTAAAACTACGGCACGATTTACTCACCCCCAAGACAATCTAGGTGTGTATGACTTTCTTCTTTCAGACAAACACAGTCTGAGTTAAAAAAGTATCCTGGCTCTTCCAAACTTGGTAATGCTTGTTGATATAATGGCCATTATAACGAATCTCCATAAATCGTATATATCTGTTGTTAGCCTTTGCCTTGACATTTGACGTAAACTGCCAGCCACATTTATTCTTATAGTGAAATCCTCTGACATTGTTTTTTTTTTACTTGTTTTCAAGATTAAAAGAAAAAACCCTCATATACACCTAGGATGAACTGGGGGTGAGTATATTGTGGGGTAGTTTTAATTTTTGGTGTTCCTTTTAAGCAGCAAAAAACGGTTTGGACTGATGGTGGAAAAGTATTTGACTCGTTCATAAAAACAGTCACTTGTTGCCACCTATTGGCATAATGATGTGCACTGCAGGAAAGTCACAGAAAAT
Organism: Puntigrus tetrazona; assembly: GCF_018831695.1. NCBI lineage: Eukaryota > Metazoa > Chordata > Actinopteri > Cypriniformes > Cyprinidae > Puntigrus > Puntigrus tetrazona. The sequence continues at coordinate 1,070,568 of NC_056700.1, forward strand.
TCCCCACCACTATAACAGCCTGTCTGGGACGGGCAAGCACAGAAAAACAGAGTGATACAAACACTCAAGCGCGCACTTATTAGTCACAGGTGAGTGACATGACATAGCCGTCATCCTAACACCACATAGCATTTTATAGAGAGAGAAAGGCTCTCCTTAACCAGTGTGCAGCTTCTACCTAGATGATGCAATGGCTGTCATAGTGCACCAAACCCCAGCTGCCAGTCGAGACAGGACAGAATGATGCAGCCAGTTCATGGCGGGTGCTTGTTAGGAGACATTAGCGAGAAGAGCCTAGAAACGCAGAGCGATTTCTAATGATCGCAGAATTAGCAGCTACCTTTCTTCTCAATGTGTTTTCCGAGCCAGGTACTGGATGAGTTCGGGTCTGCTAAGCTTCATTTCATAACCAGTAAAGAGCTACAGACTAATGGCTGCTAGCCAAACATTGCATTTAGTATATCGCCCGAAGTCAAAGAAAACCAAAGCCCATATTGAGTTTAGACTTCTCAAGTTGTGTACATGTTTTGTATTACTTCTAAATGACATTAATACATTTTTTATAGATTCTGCAGTTTGTACATGTTGAGTCAAACTATCTTTGTGAGAAACAAGTGTCCTTGAAGCTGGAACTAAATGTGCACTTGTGGTGTCCTATATATATATATATATACTGCCAACTTGTATAATAGCTTCATTTTTTATGATCTCTTGTTGGAACTGTATCAGATTACACACAATTTCGTACATTAAATCATACAAATTCAATAAATACCACCATAGTTGCATGAGTGAATGAAATCATAAAAATGCGTACAAAAATAACAATTAAAAAATGTATTTTTGCCCACGGCATTTTAATACTTATATGAAATGTTAGCTAAGAAGTATCCACTGAATCATTCACTTTAAGTGCTCTTCTTAGCACTGTGTTAGCAAAAGTATTTTGGGTTTGTGCTAAAGAGTGTTCGATTAATGCACGGTGAGTGACGCTTTATTTAAAATTCATACAGTTTGAGCATAAATATTTGAGGGTGAGAGTGTGTTTGAGCGCACCATGTCAGGATAACGGCACCCAGGAAAGAGGACAGGATAATGAATGAGCTTCCAGAATTCCAGTTCAGCTGGTCGTTTCACAGTCTGTGCCTTTTAGTTTCTAGCAGGACAGATTCCGGAAAACAAGGGTGGAATGACAATTATATTAATTTGTTTTAAAGGTTTTTGTCAGTGCCTTGAAAGTTTGCTCCGAAACATTAACGCTGGTGTCAGCATACAAGACAAAAACAATTGATCTCCTTTAGAAACGCGCGCATTCTCTCAATAGACAGCGTTCGGCTGACGGGACAATGAGGAGCAATGACACCGTCGTAGACGCCTTCAAGGACATGAGGCTCACTCTGGGTGTCCAGGACACGTGCTTGTCTTGAAAGCAAATTTACTAGAGTGAATTAGATGTTCCAAGTCTTCAGGGTTTGACAGGGTTTGAAATTGATCATCCTTGGTACATCAAACAAAAGATCCTTGAGGAAATTCTGTTACGTATAGCGTTTATTTTGTATGAAGGTCACATCCATGTTTTCTTTATAATATTATTTTTATTACATTTTTTTAAAGTGTCTTTTGTCATATAGACCATATGCTTTTAGGCCCTATACACCAAAAAAAAAAAAAAAAATATATGTATATATATATATATATATATATATATATATATATATATATATATATATATATATATATATATATATATATATATATGCGCTTGTTTAAAATAAGTTATCAAACACAAAAACACAGCAAGGTTTCATTTGTTAACATTTAACATGAACAATGCATTCGCTTTTTTTATCTTAGTTTGGCATTTATCAATTATTTATTAAATACTAATGTTTACTAAAACATTTCATGTAGAAGTTGTACATAGTAATAGTTATGTATGGTAAACTAACACAGACCTCATTTATCATCTAGCATAACAGGGCTGTAAAACACATTTCTCATTGTTAGCTCATCTTAGATATAATGCATTTACTAATGTAAACAAATGAGACCTTATCGCACCGACACCAATTATATATCAAATTAGTATGAAAGTGAGTGTATAGAGCGTAATTGCTTAAGACTGTCAAAAGAGATTTTGATATCTCCTGTGAAGAGATGTGGTATGATGATTGCAAATGGGTCACCGTAAAATTATTTAATAGAAAGATAAAGGAAAAAACTACATTCGGACATTGCAAAAATATAAATCTCTTTGCAAGAGTTTCAGTAAATGTGAATAAATGACTTTTAATAGCCATTCTTTGCAAAAGCAAGGGGGCCGGAGAGCCATTAGAGCAGTAAACTTTCAGCATATCCTCATTTTAAGGATTACTCACTGGCAAAATATAAGACAGGTTTGACATATCTTGTCGCATATGCAGCCCACTCTCTACTGGAAGTGTACAGGTTGTAAAGGCATTCTGGGTACAGTGAAGTAACTCACTCATTAACTATCACAGTATTATGCAGCATTAGTGAAACTAGCCAACTAGTCATGACTATTTACTGAAAGTATAGTAACATGGTTGCAGCGCATTTATTTGTACAATGTACAGTGCACACATACGATATAAGGCCGTTGATAATGACGTTAAGTGCATGTGGTCTACAAATAACACATTTATTAATAGACGAGATTTCCATGAGGCTGCTGTAACAAATATGGCATATTCACAGCTTTCGGTTCTCTGTCAATTTGCTTTATTTGGTGTTTGCTAAAAGGGTTCACTTTTACATCATACCAACTCTCCATCCAGCCTGGTGTTATGAAAAGGTGTAGAAATAGTACGCCAAATAAAAACGAAAACTTTGGCATATATATATATTTTTGGCATGTATAATTTTTATTTGGCATGTATAATTTTTATTTGGCGTACTGTTTATATGCACATCCACGAGATCGGATAGCTTTATCTCACATACAATTTGTATATATTTCACGAGGTGGCTAATTCGAATGAATTCGTACCACCTCACTTGTATGATTTTTGTATAGTTTGTATGGGTAGGTTTAGTGGCGGGGTAAGGTGCAGGTCATTAGTACAAATTAATATGAATTGCGCAACTGGTAAAACGTACAATTTAGCACAAATTGTATTCAATCGTACAAGCTAGGTTGCACAAATTCATATGAATTAGCCAAATTGTAAAAAAGTGAGATCTGATCATACTCTGCAGTTGCCTTATGCACATACGCGCTCTTCGTCTCTGATGATTTTGACATGCTTATATAGCATGCATTCAAATTGAATGAACAGTATGGAATGTACTGCCCAAGGTCAATGCTAATAAGAAATTATACTTCTAAAGACATTGAGAATGCTAAATTGGGATTACCGATTGCTAATTTTTTTTCAGCGGTTTGTTTGTTGTATGTTGAGGCCAATCAGACACATGTGACCATTATGAGTTAAAGTTACAGCACCACCAACTGGCAGCAGGAAGTGTGTCACTTTGCAACAAACCTCATCAGAATAATGACAAGACATGGCAGATGTAAAACTGTAAATAGATTCTTGATATATAAACAGGTCAAGGGTTGTATTGCCCACCATTTAAGTCTGCTATACTGTTTGCAAATGTTTGTTTGAGCTATGGTAAACACAGAATTATTGCCGATAATGATAACTTACAGCTGTTTCGGGGAAAGGCATCCCCTGGGTGGGTGCTAGGGTGTGATAGGATATTCTGGGTGGTTGTTTACAGGCCCTAGTCAAAAGAGCCCCCATCCTCATGTTTATATGATTTTTATAGACCTGAGATCTGGCTGGGTAAATCATGAAAAATACCACATTTATACTCCTGGGCTAAATATTTCTTTCTTTTTCAGCCAGGACTGGAATGCCTTAAGTGTCTGTAATACCTCCTCTCCAGCTCTGCTGTAAGATCCCATCAGTCAAGCGAACTTTTTTTTTTTTTTTTTTTTTTTTGGGGTCCTGTTTTGCTCCGAGCGCTCAAAAACCCTCATCCTATGCTGTCCACGTAATAAGGAGTAAAGAAAAAATGTGAAGAACGAGGGATGGGAAAAGTTGCTTGGCGTTTATTTATTAATCGCATTGTGCTAATACAAAGCAGCCAGGCCTTCGTTCACCGTCCATTGTAGACTTGCCCACGGCATGGATCTGAGCGATATAAAATATGTATAAGCATTCAAAGTGAGACCTGCGCTGCCAGTCAGCCAACAAGCTTTTGGGTCCATCTCCACAAACCAGCCACCCACACACAGCTGTCCGTCAAAACAGCAGAGCGGGTCAGCGGCTCTGTGGACTCATAATCCACATTAATATGCAGAGCGAGGGATGACCAATATGAACGGAGGATACGTGAATTTATTTAGCGGGCCTGTTAAATGGGGAGGTAAATACGAGGATGTTACCCAGGGTTCACACTTTTGTCTGAGCTTGAAGAAACGCTGGGGGGCATGCGGACAGGGCGAGAGCTTCAGCTTATGTAAACAGAGCGGAGCCAATTAAAACAGCTTGTTTTTTATTGCCTTTATTTAAGCATTCATGAATTCGTGAGGTTGCGTATTAATGTGTCCAATGGTCGTTACATCTCTAGATTAAGTATAAAAATCAGGTGCGGTTCTGGGGGGGGATACTGAACAAAGCGAATGCATTTAAAACAGATCCCGTTACTTTAACTGGTAGTCCATTCAAATTAATCCAGGAGATCATGAAAGTTTATCAGTAGTGCTAAAGTGAGTGAAGATTAGTCATTTATGTCTTGATGGCAAGCTGGCTGACGTATATGTCAGAAGACTTTATTTGTTCTACACTAGTGGTTCATAAGACATAAATAAACATAGGCTATTTTTAAATTAATTAAAGTTAATTAATTTAAATTAAAAAGTATTTTTAAATCAGATCGACTGAGGCATTTCGATCTGACTTAATTAAATTAAGTTAATTTAATTAAATAAGTTAAATTTTTAACAGATTATTTGGTTGAAATGGTTGTAGCTAACGTCATCACAGTGATGGCTAATTTTATATATTTATTCATTTTTTGCCTATTTGGCATCATTGCACTAATTGCAGAAGGGCGTATAGATAATATAGAAAATAAATCAGGCAAAGTTAAGTAATAAGGAATAAAGGAAACAGACGTAAATTAATCGATACAATAAAATGAAATAAAAACAAAATAAAAAAAAATAAAAAAACATTTATTGACATGAATCACCCAATACAGGAATATTCCAGATTTAGTCAACCCGATTTCATTAGAAAATAATGTTTAAATTTTTGTATTTATACAGCCCCCCCAAAACCTACTCTTCAGCTGTGCATTTAGTTTAATAACTTAAATGACAGCTTTTGTAGCATAACAACAATAACAACTAAAATTAGAACAATAATAATAAATAATAATAAAAACATTTAATAGACCAATCTGTAACTGTCACTTTCAGCACAGTACACCAAAAAGCATACAGTATATGTATTTTTAGTATGAAATAAGAAAAATCCCTTGCATCTAAACATCCTTACTGCTCATATACAGCGTTTTAACCGAAGAATTCATGTAAGTGCATTCATAAAATTATAAGCATCTCATTTCTGTTTTTACGTCCTTCAAAAATTGGCCAACCTGAAAGAAAAGGGACAAACAAATGCTGTTGATTGAGTTAAACTTGAGGTGAATCCACAACATTCTATTAAAGTAATAAATGTTCATCACGGCTGGAGTTTTTTTTTTTTTTACATCCGCTGATGTGATGTGTTTGTTAAATTAAGGTTTGATCAGCATAGTTTTTTTTTTTTTTTAATAGTTTGTAGTTGATGAAGTTGGTGCTAATGAAAACCTCCTCCATATTTCAACCTCATAAAAGCATTTTTTTAAACAGTCCAGTGCTCCATGAAGGTCCCTGAAGGACATTCTGACTGACTGCATTTATCAGTGTCATCTTTTGTGGTCCTGTTGATCTTTTTTTTTCTTTTTTTTTTTTTTTGCGGTGTCAGGCATTGTGTCTCGTTACCTATAATATCAGAGGGGCTCATGTCCTTTTAAGCACATAGGGAAAAAAGGCCAGACTTTCTTGGAAACCCTTCCGACTCTGCGCTCACCAGATGTTTCTCCCACGCTTAGATATCTCGGCCTGTTTGATCCCTGCGAGTGTGAGAATCCAAGAGGGACAATATGAAAGGCACAGATGCTACGTTTGAAATTTCAAAGTGTAAATATTATTAATGATCTGCTGTTAATGCCGTTCCACATTCAGTTAAATCTGTGCTACATGAACTTGCAAAAAGTGTTCGATTCGGCATTCTGCTAAAATTACAAATGAGTAAATTAATGCAAGGCGTGAAAAAAAAAAATAAAGTTAAACAAAAAGCTTGTAACGTCTTCACTAAAACAAGAATGTTGAAATGTAAATTTGCATACATTTTCCTATACATGAACTTCTAATTAATGTACATTTATTCAATGCATACACTAAAAATCCTTGTATCTTTTCAGATTTTGCATATAATCGCTTATAAGTTAGTATCTAATTTCCTAGCTTTATATACATATATATATATATATATATATATATATATATATATATATATATATATATATATATATATATATATATATATAGTCAGATTAGTCTGTTTTAAAACTAATTAGTCTGTGCATCATGAGAATTGTTTGATTAGGTTACATCGTTACACACCTTTATAAGTGAATCACTGACTGATTCTCCCGACGTGTTTGTTCATAAATACATGTTCATTTAGGATTGACACATCAAAGTCTCTGAATGAGGAGCATAAATTTGTCTACACCTAGGGCGGCTCGGGGGTGGGTAAAATATGCTTTAATTTTAATTTTTGGGTGACCTGTTCTTTGACAACGTTAGATGTGACACGCAACCCTAATAAACATAACCGATAAGAAAAAACTAAGAAAACATCCATTTCGATTTTTAAATGGGAATTCTGGGAATGCCGGTTTATGTTTCTTCTCTGTAAATTCTACAAGAACCTACCATTAACCATTTAACAGGTTTTTACCATAGCATTTTCACAGTTTTTTTGGAACTATGTACCACTTAATATCGATAGTCCACTTTAGGCGTTCTACTAACAGTAAATACATGTCAACCTGCAGTCATTAGAGTATTGATGGACTGTCTGCTCAAGCTCTTCTAACACTCTATTATGATGGGTTCACAACGTAGTGACTATGAGAAACCTTGCAAGTAAATGTCAAATTAAACATATTCTACTAACCCTGAACCAACCCCCACAATCTACTCTGAAAGTTAATAGACATCAAGTTGCAAATGAATGAGAATGAGTTAATATGTAGTTACTTACATTTAGTAAAATGTCTAAAGTGAACTATCCGTATTAAGGGTGACCTGGAACTGTTTTCAATGGTGAAACAAAGCGCACAACTGCCAATATGCAAGTGAACGTCTAGTTAATTACTGTATAAAAGAAACATCATACAATAATGCTGTTGTGATGATATTATTAGCACAGCTGTGATTCAGATGCGCGATCCATCCCACTAATATTCTCTAACTCTAATTCTGTTCATCCATTTAGAAGTTTTTTTTTTTTTTTTTTTTTTTTTTTAGATGAATACACGGCACCGATTTTTAATTGGTTATGACGAGATATCAATCAACCTGTCAACACACCACCTCACACCTCATTTCCATACCCAGACGATTTTTGTAATTCACAAAGCAAGACGATGCATATTTTTGCACATTTTTAGACTTTAAAAGATCTGCTTCTCATAAGATGACAGGCAATCATCAGCACTGGAAGTGCTTTTCAGTTGTGTGACACACTATGAGCGGGGCTGTTAATAATGCAGCGCTGGCGGATGAGCAGGATATATCTCACTGTTGCGTGAAAACACACTGACAACCTCTACTTATCTGCAAGCAGCTTTTGACAAAAGGACACTTCGGTTACATAGTTCTGCAAAACTGTTATGTACCATCGCTAGTTTTTGTATCAACACAGATGCTGTTTTTCTTAAAACAATAAAGACATTGTATGGAGGACTTGATAATGCGTTTGCATTCTGAATTTAACTAACATGTTTATGTCCGGCAGTGACCCTAACACAATGGTGATTTGCATTAGATCACGAACAGTAAAATGCTGTATGTTCCATTAGGATATGAGGCTGTATTTGCGGTCTCTAAATTTCTTCGCACTGCGTTTCTTTCTTATCTCCAGATTTATTACATTCGGAAGGCATGGCCAAGTTTTGCTATTAAGCAATAAATTGTTCACCGGTGTAATAAATCACCCATTAAAGTAATAAATGCTCATCACTTTTGGCGCCTATTGACATTTTCCTATACTTCCGCAGATGTGAAGTGTGTGTGTGTGTGTGTGTGTGAAATAAAGGTTTGCTTTTTCGGTTTAATAAAGGCACAAAAGCTTCTGCGGTTTATAGTTGATGAAGTTGCTGCTAATGAAAACCGCCTCCATATTTCAGCCCTATAAAAGCTAGCAAAACAGTTCTTCTTGTTGTTAAACAGCCCAATGTCCCACGAAGGTCCCTGAAGGACACACGGTCTGATTTCATTTATCAATGTCATCTTTTCACGAATCTATTTTATATATTTCAAATTCAGGTTTAATACGCGAGACTTGCTGTCTTCTTGCAAGTGGTGAACTGAATGAGCGCGGTGGATTTACAGTCACTGTGCAATGAATGCAGTGGGTTTTCCTTTTTTCTAAATAAAATATCAGAACGTAACAGAAGTTGCAAGTTGTCATGGCAACCTACTGTTTTTATTTTATTTATTGTATTTGTTTGATAAGAGTCAAATACAGAGAAAAGACCATTTAGGTAATGCAAGATAAAACACAAAGAACCACAACAGTAATACTGAGTAAATATATAATAGTAGTAAAATAAAATTAGAACAGTTTTTTAGCAATTTGTTTTACTTTTTCTGTTCTTTTTGGAATAGTAAGATCAGTATATATATATATATATATATATATATATATATATATATATATATATATATATATATATATATATATATATATATATATATATACACACACACAATATATATATATATATATATATATATATATATATATATATATATATATATATATATATATACACACATATAATATATATATATATATATATATATATATATATATATAAAGTAATAATAATAATACTGTATATATTTATGAATATTTATGAATTTTTTTAATTTATAAAAAAAAGTAAATGTTCAATATCTTCATGACACTCTGGAAAATGATGGGTATGCCAAGATGCACATAAACGAAGGACTTTTTTCATTGATTGGGTGTGATAAGCAGGATAAGTCAGGCTGCTGTCACAAAATAATCCGCTTCAGGCTGATAGGCCAAAAAAAAAACCTTCTAGCTTGCAGAAGGAATGTTTAAAACTTAATGTCCATTTTAAAGTCAAATGTGTAAATCAGTCATTCTTTTGAAATGGATTTTTGGTGCACACAAACACCTGCGCACGCATCTTTTTATACCCGGTTCCAAATCAGCATGCGCTTGCACGTCTTTTTTTTTTTTTTTCCCCCAACACACACGGTTATCATTTTGTGAGGGATCAACTGTTTTGAACCTTCTATATTGCGTGGCCTGTATGAAAGTCAATGAGAATCCGATAGCTGAGGAATAGGAATAGAAACAGTGTGTTCAGGAAATCGGTCACGAATTACAATGGACAGCATGTCTCCCGATGCATCAATAGCTCTTAGAATGCTGTTTATATGCAAATCAACAATAAAGCCCAGAACAACGGAGCTGCGCTGTCACTGAGCCCTTCAACAAAATGCTGCAGGACAAATAAACAGCCACTGGAGATCTGAACGCTTGAAATGACCAGAAGTTGCGAGCTTTAAAATGGACACGGGCAGCTACTGTTCCAAATTAATATAACTGTTTATAACAAATGAAAAAGAAAAACGCAACGTGCCGGTTAACGTTCAGCGTGCTGAGAGAACGTGGAGCATCGAACAGAAAATGGTCACGCATTCACGGAGCATTCAGGTGTAAGAGTCGCAGCAGGTGACGGAATGGATTCTGAGACCGCAAAGCGACAGAAAAAAATGAGTGCATGATTATATTTTTTGACCTTTGCTTTTCTGTTTCCCCCAATTTCAGTTCAATTTTCATGCGAAAAGCAAATATTTTGAATGTCCGTATTCTCGTACCGTCAAATTATTATACCCTGGCCCGAGGCATAATCTGATATGTAATCTGCATGCTACCGACTGGAATAATCTGCATTGATTTGCATTATGGGAATATCATAAGCAGCCTTATGGCAGTGTTGTAAGCAGAAAATCCAACAGTTGTCTAGAGGGATCAAGATTTACTCAGTCTGGCCTCTTCAGCCGTGCTTCGCATTTATGAGCACTTTAACCTTCAGAGACCCGCTGTAGCAAAACTGCTAGACTTGTTTAAAGCAATTCAGTCAAACATATTTTTCATTAAACTTAGGTTAGAACTGCTTATAAAAGCAGCTAGGTCCACGATACGTGTCATACCAAGGCGTTTGGCACAAAGAATATAAATAATTTGAATGTTCAAGCAAGTTAAAAACAAACAATACGATCACAACTATCATTGCTGGCCGCTTCGAACCTGGCCTCATAAAAATATGCACCTCTGTGTCAGTATCATCTGAATATATATCTATCAGTCAGTAATATAAATACAAAGAGGCCACTTTGAAACATCTTCAAACCACATTAATACATTTATTGGACGATTTTACAGAGGAAGAGAAACATCTTAAGGCTTTTGAAGTAATGGTGAGGAAAATGAGTCCCTCTCTACTCCATCAAACAAGATGAACTGCAAATACAGGCTGAATAAATATACTTTATGAGAGCAAGGATGTAAACATCACCATATTAAGGCAATTACACGTTTAATTCATTAAGTCTCGTTACCAAAGCAACAAGCCTTACTGAGTCATGGCCAGTTTCTTTGTTACTCCAATTTCCCAGAAACGGATCTTTGTTTAGCATATTATGTGCTCAAAGACGTTGCATAAATGTTTGTTTTTCCATGTTTTGAACTATGAATAACGTATGTAATGAGATCTGTTCAGTGGGACAAAAACAAACAGTTCATGCACAAAACATGGAGCATCTGCAGAGCTGTGGTAAGAACAAAAACATACATACGTATATAAGCAAGCAAGCACAATACATTATTATTATTACTAATGTACAATTTATCCCGTAGATGTAGGGGTTTTCAGAGTTTTTGATGTGTAGATGCTGCAAGTAGCAAATACATGCTCTTCCTGATTTTTATTTTTATTTTTATTTTAATACAGAACTGTTTGCACATTTGTACTGAGATTTTCTCTCGGAGCAACAGGCAGCAGCTTATTAGTGAGTCAATCTGTATCGATCAGGTCAGTTTAGTGAATTATTCAATGACTTACTCATAAAACCGATAACAAAGTAACAAAGAAAGGATCAGTGAAAAATCTACCACTGATGCACAAAGCGACTACATCGCTGCTCACCAGTTGTGTCATCTCAGCAATATTTGAATAAAACATCACCAGCGAATTTGTTCATTTAATTTGAGAACGTGCATTTTTCATATCTGACACACTTTCCCTGTCCCACTTGTTTCCACTCTGTGACCCACAGTTGCCATTGTATTCGTCCTTAATTTTTTAATACAGATAATCAAACAACAACAATAAAAACAAGAATAATAATAATAACAAACATTAGATCCTTAGTCTTGAGAGTGCCGTTAACGTGGTGCTGTATTACCCTGAGCTCTGTATTTAGTTTAGTGTGAGAACCAACATTGTCCTCACTGCTTAAATCAATAGTTTTCCTTGCACAATAAATTGGATTTAAATCTGTTTAACCAGTCAACTGGATAAAGCTAAGACTGTCAATGAGCACTAATGGCCGCTGTAATTTTGGTAAGGCTATTTCACACTTGGTTATCTCAAGTAGCACACTTCAAGAGTAGTTTATTTACTTGAGTAAATATTTTTAAAATGCTCTGATCGTGGACAAGGAGTTCAAAACTAAACAGAAAAACTAACGAAAACAAGCATACGGATGGATGGATGGATGGATGGATGGATGGATGGATAGATAGATAGATAGATAGATAGATAGATAGATAGATAGATAGATAGATAGATAGATAGATAGATAGATACACATTACTTTAGAAAAGTAGGAAAGTGTTTGGATCCTCAACCAATTCTGTCCAAAAAGAAAATTCAAATTTATTATCACTGTGACCCTGAGGGCTTCCTCGCTTATGGTTTTGTGATATGCAGAACTCTTCATATGCCTCATATGGTGCACCTTTACTTTCTAAGCTCTCTGAAGTCTGCAGCTCCTTTAAAGTGGTCTGCCTCCTTGGGACTTCTTTCAGTAGTCTCCTTCAAAGAATTTCTTAGGTAGTATCTAGGTGGTTTCACTTAATTTCACCAGTAGGTTCCACTAACACAACAAATCCTTGTAATTGATCTCTGTACTACTCTGAAACACTCTAGTTTTCTTAAATTAAAGCTTCAGATTCACATTTGAATAATAACCTCCTGTGTGTGTGCCTGTGTGTGCGTCTTTAAGTCATTTTAATTATTTACTAGTAGAGGCCAACTGTAAGGCAATTGTGTCTTCATTAATGATTTTCATCTATTTAAACTTGTGTGCTTCTGCACCACGAGGATTGAATATTTATGAAAATTGCATAACCTTTTTTTTTGACAAGAATGTATTTTAACATAAAACCTGTTAAAATGATCAGTTTTGAAGTATTTTAAAATATTTGTTCTATTGTAGATCTTATTACTTTATCAAGGTTTAGAGACCATCTGCAAAAGGTGTTTTTATTTATTTGCTGTTTTGCAATCGAAATGCATCTTGAACTTTTGAATGACATTTCTGCATTTATTATTAGTTTATAAGCAGTTTACAAATTCTAACCTGTGTAGATAAGCGTGAAAATGTTGTAAATGTTTTTACATTCATCTTTATAGTGAATTCTGATTTCAGTTCTGGCGCTTGCACATGCAAAACTTAATTATGCGACAACTAAACATCATTATGCTACAGTATTGCAATATAGTTGCTAGGGTGTTTGCGTGTGTGGTTCCGGTATACCCAAATGTGCCTGGTTGAACCTAGCAACTAAGTGTTGGTTTTTAAAAACGGTTGACTATTTGACAATGACAACATTAAGCCATTGAAGCTGAAAATGCTGGTGGTAAAATTTTCCATTTGTGTTATTTTACTCTACTCAACTGCACAGGAAAGTCATGATGTGGTTTTATGCGTAAGATACTTTACGACAAAGCATAAAGGACCCTCATGAGCTGGCAGGGCATGAAATAGAGTATGCTTGGCTAACAGTTTATGCCGCCGGGGTTGAAAAGGAATTCAATTTGACTGTTATGATGGGTGCTTGTCGATTTTATGCCTGTTTGACTTTTATTTTAGGATTTGGATGTGGAGTATTAAAGGAATAGTTCACCCAAAAATGAAAATGTTCTAAAAGTGTACTCACCCTCAGGCCATCCAAGAGCTTGTTTCATCATCGGAGAAAGAGCATTTCATCACTTGCTCACCAATGGGTCCTCTGCAGTGAATGGGTGCAGCAGAACCTGATTTTACCAAGTGCTACATAATCCTGGATCAGTATCTTTGTTTAACCCTGGAACAACGTTGTGATTAGCCAATCAGATTTGAAGGACCGTTTTATAGTTTTTGTGAAACAATCAGTGTTTGCTGTTTACGCATTCATCTGTCACTTCCTTTGATGTTAGGCGTTACTAAACTAAATCTTTCAGTTAAAATGTTGTTCTAAGGTCAACAAAATATGCTGACCTAGGAACGCATCTAATTTAGCAAAATCAAGACGTGCATGGGTGCCATCGGAATAAGAGTCCGAACAGCTGACAAAAATATTACATGTAATCTACAAGTAATGTACCCCAGTAACTTTAGAACTCTGCTGGATTATTGCTGATGAAAAAAAAATATATTTTTAGGGCAACTGTACCTTTAAAGGAAAATTCGAACGTAATTGGACTGTAATATGAATTATTCTTCTTTATGTCTCAAATGTATTCAGTCACATGAATCACATGACAGTCATTTGCCTATATCATATATGAAAATGATTATATTAAGTGCCTTCTCCTATATTCTCATTGATATTTAGTGCCACAGTTAACCAGGAAGTGACTTTTTTGTTCTCTTTGACTCATTGGATGAAAACAGTGCTTTATTCGCATGTGTTTTATGCGATATTTCATACGTTTAAATCGAATCTTTGGATGGAAACAGCTATTGTATGACTATCATTCCAATGAACACACAATCATATTTTTCCATGTTTCATTTTATCAAGTCCGGGCTTACTTTTTTCGCTTTCCTCATATGATAAGCCGGTCTCACAAGTTATTCACAGCTTTGTAAGTGACAGAACCAATTTAACTCAGCTCGACTGTTGAGGAGGGAATGTCAGCGGCATTAGTGTGTTTGTCCTTGACTAACCCTCAGCTGTTGTCCCTTTATTTCACAGTTTAGGAGCATCATGACACCTTACCGCATTTCGGCTTGAAAATGTGTGAGGAGGACAGTGGAATAATGGGTATGTAAAATACAGTCTATAATGTTTATATCACATAACAAGACTTTGTCTACCAATACAAGGAACAATATGATATCCAAAGCTATTCCTTATATTAAATTACCAACTTTTGCGTAACCAAGAAAAAATGCTATCTGAAGCACATTGGCTGATTCCTTTTGTCTGAAGAAATACATTTCAGGTGGGAATATGACGTAGCATTTTGTTCCCTTTTTAGGGAGCTGGGTTACACATGTAACCTAAGACATACCCTTCTGAAGTGGAACTTTGTTTGATGCTGTCGCCATTGATGCTATAGGAATGATAATAACCTGTGCACTGAAGAAGAATGTCTGCCCAACAAAACTGTGAAACACATACTTTCTAAGGCAGAAAAGACTGAAGTCCAATCCGGCACCTCATTTTGGGGGCTTCCCCTCCTCAGGCGGCAATGCAATGAAAGAAGTTCCTGCTGACCTATAGTGTGCATATAAGAAACGTAGTGTATGAAAAAGAGAGTTGATTATTTCATCTCGAGTCATCGGGTTTGGGCTGTAGTAGTCTGTCGGGTTTAAGCTTCATCATGTGAATCCCCTATAAGCTTTATCCAATGCTGTATGATCCAGAAAGAGAATTGATTAGTCTTTCAAATTAATTTCAGTACAAAATCTATAGGATATTGCAAATGCGTGAGTCAACGAATCACTCCCCGAGACGACCCGTTTTTTCATTAAAAATCACTCATGAAAAATTTATCTTAAAAATGAATCTTTAATCATTCAAGAACATCCCATCACTACTAACCATTGAAATTCTAGGAGTGACCATTCAACTGAGTGTGTGCTACTGTCAGTCACTGAAGGCTTGTGGATTGCAAAAGTGGTTTCCAAATCATCAATTCTTATTTTTCTGGATCTATCTGCCACTTTTAACACCGCGAGTCATCAGATCCTCCTGTCCACCCTTTCATTACTGGGCTTCACAGGGATTCCACTTCACTGGTTTGAATCCTTTCTTACTGGTAGGTCCTGGAGATGGGAGGTATCCAAAGCACATCGACTGGCCACTGGGGTTCCTCAGGGGTCAGTTCTATGACCCCTCCTGTTCTCTATATACACTGCATCACTAGACACATCGTACTCGTCCGGGCCCTTGTCATTTCTAGACTGGACTACTGCAATGCTCTTCTAGCTGGACTTCCATCATGCACAATTAAACCTCTACAAATCATTCAGAATGCACGACTGGTCTTCAGTGAGCTCAAAAGAGCCCATGTTACACCTCTCGTTATCTCTTCGCACTAGCTACCAGTCGTGGCTCGCATAAAGTTCAAGACATTGATGCTTGCATATAGAACATCCATAGGCTCAGCACCCGCCCACTTCGTCTTCTCTTTTTCTCTTCCTTCTCTTTCTAGCTTGTACTTACTTGAAAAATGCTTGAACCACGATATTATGAGCACACCCTGTGTCTGTTTGCCTCTTTAAGATGAATCACTCGATGCATCTGCAAAATAAATAAATGTAAATGTAATACCTGGATACCCTGGAGTCACAAAGGCTAGGCTGAAAGGAAAAACCCAATACTGGTTAGTATCTTGAAATCAAACTTGTTTGAACTTCCTTTTGTAAGGAGGGATGAAATAGATTTGTTCAGCGCCCTGAAACATATCATTGGCAAGGAAAAACTGAATACATTCGACTGGGGACTTGTTTTTGGAAACTGTTATGACACAATGCCAAATGCTTTAATCTTTCGTAGTTCATTTTGAAAATATAGTCATTCACTCGTATACTAAAAGACATATCGATGCAGTCTCGATTCAGTAATTTGTAGTTTCCTGACTTCATCCGTTCCGTTTGGGGTTCAGGACAAATCTCTCAGTGAGCTATGCATATTGAAAGAGCAGATATTCTGGCAGTGATTTCATATCTGTCAGCTTTATGACTCACCAAAACTGGCAATGATCTGCAGAACACTCAGCATACAGAGAATATTATCACTTTTTTATCTCTGTGGGGTGATGTTGGATTTGGATTTAGTGTAATCATTTCTGTCTCCATTTACACATACCAGCTTTCTTTTAGGCCACGATTTCTTGATTTTTTTGACTAAAAACTGTAAGCATTTGACACCAGAAGGAGCTCACTTAAAATGTTTTGAAAGTCATGGAAGCTGTCTTTGTAGATGACATTTTTAAAACATGTTTGCCTGTTCCCTCTGATGCGTCATATCTGCCATTTTAATATTCAGCTGCTCAAACCACAGCTCACATATTCTGAATTTACCGGTTCCTAATAATTACACCATATCCTACCATGGAACACTTATAATATTTTATGTATTATCACATAAACAGTTTTACATTGAGTAGTATCTGATAGTCCTACAGCTGATTGTATCTGAGTTCTAAATTTATGCTATATATGATAGGAATCAGTTGCAATTCATCATACTGTGATAAGTGTGTAGAATTAGAGGTTGAACCTGAACAAGGACGGTCATTTAAATTTGTCATGTGTTGACAAAAGCGTGCTAATGCACAAACACACACACACTGTTTCTGTTTTCTGTTTCTAAAAACTGTATTAATTCCTTATTGGACTTTGAAGAAGCTTTAACTTCTAACTGTGAAATTATCATGCTGTATACGTTACACACACACACACTTATTTGCAAGGAGTTATTTCAAGCAATGTTATTCTATTCATTTACAAATAATAGATCAAAACCTAAGGCCTAAACTCTACATCAAACCCATACAGCTTAAAGGGTTAGTTCACTCAAAAATGATTATCAAAACTATCCTGCCTTTTACTCATCTTCAAAGCAAAGGTGTATGTGACTTTCTTCTTTCAGATGAATCCAATCAGAGTTATATTAAAAACTGTCCAGCCCCCTCCAAGCCTTTCCATAGGGATAAACAGGTGTTTGCTATATACACTTTAGAAGACGTTAAATAAACACACTCTGATTTCAGGCAATGGCTGTATGAAAGAGTCGAGTTCTGACTTGAAGTATGACATAAGCCGCATTTGTAGCGTACGCTCAGAAGAGAATAGACGAACAGTGGTAACTAATTAAAAGTCAAAAATGAGAAGTCAACGGATTTCACTAAATGTCTGTAAATCAGACACTTAAAAATGTTAAAAGTTGCATTTTTTAGTATATTGTCTTTATTTACATTTAAATGGCTCAGTGTTATGTGTTTTTTTTTTAAGAAACAATTTTTCCAGTTATTTTGTCTGTTTTTGTGCTGCTAATGAAAAAAGTTGCAAACAAAGCCAAAGCAAAACTGATGTAACATGCAGTAGTGGTGATATGATGCCGTGAGGTTAATACATGACATAAATAAAGTTTTACACACACACACACACACACACACACAAACAAATAAAATACTCTTCACTTGTTTCCTCACTTGGATCCTTCTGAAAGCTATATGAACGCTAACATGTTGTTTAAACCAGACGTGTCAAAGCTAATGTTTCTGTTGCTTTTCTCTTCCCACATTAAACATGTGAAGTGTGAGAAACTGAGGCAGTTATTATATTGGATTTTGTTTGCTTTTGCTTTTGTTTGCGTCCAGTGTGACCAATGGTGTAATAATGCAAAAATATTTGTTGATGTCCTGCTCTAGAGGCAGTAATATGTGAATGCTTTTAGCTTTGTGACGTCACAAAAATCCCAAAATATCCAAAATAGCTTGTTTGGGAGCTTGGTTAAAGAAATTGTTTTAAGCTATAAAACTTGCAGGATGTTGTATACTGCTACAAAGACCCCATTTCCTATTTGCCAGAAGGAAAAACCAAGGAAAATTAAATGTCACGGCCCTATTAATGATATGTTTTTGCATGAATACACTCAATACTGTTCACTAACGTGTCCTATTTAAAAAGAAATATAAATAGTTTTAAAAATTCTGATTGATTCAGTAATTAAACAAATGACAATCACAACCTTAACCCTTAAAGGAATAGTTCGTTTACTCACCCTCGAGTAGTTCCAAACCTGTATGAATTTCTTTGCTCTGCTGAATACAAAGGAAAAATGTTTGTAACCAGGCTGCTTTGGGTCACCGCTGTAGAAAAATAATACTATGGAATCAGTGGTGACCCAAAGTAGCTTGGTTGTTTGGAACTACTCGAGGGTGAGTAAATACTTAGCATTTTGGGGTGAACTATTCCTTTAAGGGTAGGTTGTGATATCAGAAACAGTGACTGTCATCCAACAAGACATTTTAGGAAAAGCATAAAATGTTAGATTAAGAAATTAACAATAACTGTCCTTGACAAATTAATATGAATGCAAAATTATATTACTGGATTTTACCCTCTCTATTCTCTATTTTTTATTATTATTATTATTATTATTATTATTATTTTAACTAAAATGACAAGAAAACATTATGATTTTCAACAATGAATAAATAAATAGCCAGTGAATAACCATATGCTAACATTAGGTGAATATTCTGTTTTTGCTTGTTAAATCTGTGTCTACTGAGATCATTTAATAAATAAAGTACAATTAAAGAAACAGTTCACCCCCAAATTATTTATTTTTTATCCTTCTAACCTTCTAACCTCGGTAATGCTGGTGGATAGTGGCCATTATTTCGAAGCCCCATAAATCATATATATCCATTGTTAAACTCTTTTTTTTGTAGCAATTTTTTTATTAATTTGGTGCATTTTGGGGCTTTGCAGACTCACACCAATTACAAGGCCGTTTGAAAGGCTTTTTCTAAAATGACAGATTTTTTTTTTCTCATCAACCTTTTAAATTCAATTTAAGTCAAGATATTTCCTAAAGTAAATGGATTTGACCTAAACAATAAAGATTTGGTCGATTGTGAAATTCGCTCCAATATTAGCTCTAAGAAGTCCGGAGTTATTTTAAATTTCATTCAGTTTTTATCCTACGATCAATAATGATTATTTATTTATGATAAATGCTGAATGATCATAAGCCAATACTTAGTCAGAACGGCTCCCCAGAGCGATGACAGCTTCACGACAGTAGCTGACTTCATTTCTCATTTGGGCTAAGGATCAAGGGAATGTAAAGACACTGAATGGATTATCAGTATTTTATGCTCTTTCTGCCTAGGCTGCTTGTCCATCTGCCTGAGACGGCAAGAAATTGAAAGTTGAAATCTTCTTGCACTGTCTTGCTAATGAGTCCTCAGGGGCTCTTGAGTGAGTCCTGAGTCAGACGCCAGTAGAAAGAGAAGTCACTCTAGATAGTCATAACCCGTGGGCTAGATATAGAGGAATCGGACTGGTTTCCCAGTGGGGCCGAGCATGCAGGTGAAAGACCCTATCCATATGTTAATTAAACACTTGAGGCAAAGGTTGTCCATTATTTTGCTCTGCTTAAAATTCATGCATTTCGTGACCAGAGGATGTCCTCCAAAAACCGCCTGTCAGCCTGGCAGGAATCCTGAGGAGAGGACTCGTTGGACTTTTTAGCGAGCGTATTCACAATGTACAAACTGAAAAGCAGCATTATTCAATTGTGGGCTTATTTTGTGAACGTTTGAGTGGTATAATATAGTGCGGGTAGGGAAAATCAGCTGGCATTGAGATGTAATATACTATAAATTTTACAGTCCTTGATAATCCTCTTTAGATATTCTACTGACAGTTAATAACTTTGCAACTACATGTATTAGTAGACTGTCTGCTTAATAACTTCTAACACTTTTTTCACAACATACAAGATACTGACTATCAGAAACTTTGCAAGTATGTCAACTTATTCTACTAACCCTAAACCTATACCCTATCAGTCTACTCTGAGAGTTAGTAGACATGTAATAACAAATTAATAAGAATTAGTTGACATGTTGGTACAAATATTCGTACAGTTAGTTGATTATTTAAAGTGGATGCAGTGGAACCGATGCAGTGTACAAATACAAATACAAATGCAGTGTAACCGAATTTTATGAGAAATATTGTCACAGCCATATCTGTGGCTTTCTATCAGAGTAAACTTGCTTGGTAGCTCACCTGATACAGTGTGGCGCTCACAATGTAGAGCACTTGGATACAAGTCAGGTGAAACACAAATCATGTTAAAAGGTCAAAGCGAGCTAAAAGGGCATGCTTGCCTCAAAAAGTGCTCCCGCAACACTACCGTTTAGTGTAGGTGGTTCTGTGTTATTTCCAAATACAATAAATCGTTAACCTTTCAGAGCCACTTACCAGACTTTTTTTTTCAAAACTGCGACAATATGCTCAACAGCCAGTGTAATAAATTGTTATTAGGTTCAAATTCATCAAATTTCACCGAAACTCACTACGGTTCTTTCTTCAAAACTTTCTTCGGTCATATCAGTGTTCGCCAGGGCACATGAGACACAAATCTAATAAGTATCCTACATGTCGTCCACAGCTTTAATTATTACAAGAAAGTTGTTAGAGGTTCTCAGCCCTGTTCCTAGCAGACTACATTTCACACATGACATTTAGACCACTTCAGAAGTCAAGATGTTTTAGCTGCAGAGTTATTACAGTGTATCCGACCTGTCCTTTTCCTCCAGGCCACAAAAAAAGGGGCTACATGGACGCACAGACAAGGTGAAAGCTGGTCTTGTGCAGCTTGTGGTTTAGATGCATCCATCTGTAACACCAATTACCGGACTACTGTGTACAGACCTAGGTGGTCACAAGGATATATTGCGGCAGAAAGTAGTAACAGTTTTCTTTTTACAAAATGAGATAAAAAATGTCATTCGGTCACAATTAAATAGAGCCCTTGCAATTCTCCATGTTCCCTTTTGCAGTGTTGGGGTGGACGCAGGTGGTTCCAGCAGCACTTCCATGTCTTTTCATCCAATCAGTTTTTTCATATCGGTCAGTTTTGTGAGGTCACTGGCAGGAAAGACCGCAGTATCATCTTCAGTACTCCGAAAAATCATGTCAGTAATATGGTAGCTGGCAAAATATCCCTAGCTTTATGATGTGGCTTTGTCAGGATCTAGCTCTCTTAACAAGCATGGATGAGCCAGATCAGCACCTTGGATGAGCCCTTCTGGGCTCTGATGGGGGCTTAAGGCTTTCAAATTAGGAGTTAGAGGCAGGTCTGACGCTAATCCTTTAATCTGTAATACATCTGTCTCTTTCTCTTCCTGGTCCAATGATGACGAAAAGGATTTAGGTGAGATCCTCTTCCGAGGAACATGAAGTGTTTGTTAGTTCTGCAGCTGGTGTGGACCCATGAACCTATGATGAAAAATTGCTTAGGTTCATTTGTTGAAGTGCATTTTTTGGAGCAGAATTTTTATATATATATATATATATATATATATATATATATATATATATATATATATATATATATATATATATATATATATATATGCATGCCTGTATGTATTTGTTGACTTATTTTAGTGCTGTGAAACAATTAATCACAACTAATCACATCCACAAAAAAAGAAAAAAACTGTGTACTGAGTAAATTTATTATATATATATGGTTAGTTGAGGTATCAATGTATCCTACGGTGTAACAAAAAAAAAAATAAATAAATAAAAAATTTAAGATAAATTTTTCTCATGTTCTCTTAATTTCTCTCTCTCTCTCTCTCTCTCTCTCTCTCTCTCTCTCTCTCTCTCTCTCTCTCTCTCTATATATATATATATATATATATATATATATATATATATATATATATATATATATATATATTCAATTTACTGCATTATTACTGAAAAAAATATTAAAGGGCTCATATTATGCAAATTTCACTTTTACGAGTTTGAATATAAATATGCGTTGGCAGTGTGTGTACACAACAACTAATGATAAAAATTCTTATTCTTATTTCTTCTTCATTTATCTATTTATTTATTTATCTCCATAAATCATAATCAGTGCATCAAAACAAGCCGTTTGCAGAATGTGTGAGATGTGAGGTGAATGCGTCTCAGCACCTGCCAAAGCGAAACGTGGATTAGAGCGTTCTAATACCACTGGTTGCTTTATATATGTATATAATATGCGGCTATGTTTTGTCGTTTGGAAACTGTGTCAAAAAAATATCTTTTTATTGCAGCTAGATATAGGTATTCATTCAAGAGTGGTTTGTGTCATATTAATTAGAGATTAATTAGCCAGCAGTAGGTATTTTCATTAAATACACACATATAATGAAAACGTGTAGCTTCTCTTCTCTTCTTGCTTAACATGGAAAAGCACGTTTTTTTTTTAACTCCCATTCTCCATTCTATGAAATAAATAAATTCATTCATTCATGACAAACAAATTTTGAACTTTGTTTAAAATTAAACTGTCGCTTTAATTAGCACCGAAACGGTTTTGCCTTCAAAATCTAGACGTGCTAATTTAGCACATGCGTCGTTAAAAATGTCTCTAATAGCTGCTCTTACTATGAAAAACAGCGTTCTAGCAACTTTTTGTTTAGAATTAATTGATGCTTTACATTAGCATACTCGCACTGACTTTTCGATTTTCAGCGCACATTGCAATAATTGCCAGCAACCCTGTTTCAAACACCGTTTAAGTTGACCTAAGTTTTATCTGCCTAAGTTCCTGTACCGGTTTCCTCTCCTGCATAATTACACAGCGAGGCCCTAGAGGTGTGAGGTGTAATTGGAAATCATGCCGCCCCCTCAGGTGAAGCCATACATTATAAATGACACCTGTCGCCCACCCACTTTGCCAGTTGTGTGTGGGCGACAGTGTTGCCAACGATTAATCTGACTGGCAGCAGTTGGTGGACAAGTGTGCAGCCACGGGGAGCGATAGTGGAACATGGCAGAGGGCACACCGAGGTCCTCGTTTATTCATATTAGAATGAGCTGAGCAATCCTCATGCAATATTTCATCCATCATGTTTTCTGCGGCGGACGAGGTTATTGGTTGAACTCCGCAGAGTGAGCGACAGAAGACTGAGAGGCGCTCTTTAATTACCGCACTATGCATGCACGCGCATACGCCTATGTCTTTATTAATAGGCCTACCTACAATTAATGCAGAACGTGAGCGTCAACATCCAGATGAGATTTGATTTCCTCAGAGATGCATCGTAAATCGACCGCGACTAGGTGGAGGATTGTTTCTGAGTGTAATTCAGAGCTCGTGAAGGGTAAAGTGATTTTCATAGTTATTAATGCATTCTACTCAAACGCAGAGCGCGCTCCTTGGAGAGGACCACTGCAGTACACAAAGCCAAATGAAGCACAAATGCTGAAATGTTATAGCATTTAATATTATATATATTTCAATGTTTGGAGTAATTATTAGATTTTTTTTTCATGCATTTAAAAGTATTAGGCTCACCAGGGGGAATTTCATTTATTTGGAAAAAACAATAATACTGTGAAATGAATAACCATTGATAAAATATACTTTATTGATAAAATGTTAATTATGCCTTTAATTCGTTATTTCCTGTAATGTAAAGCAGAACTGGCATTTAGTTATTTGTAATGGCGTTTATTATTATTTACATATTATAAGATTTGCTTAAACCTTGCAAAATTTGTGTGTGTGTTTAATATTGGAAATAATCAGAAATGTTCCTTGGCACCAAAAATGTTATAATACAATTTCTTTCTATACGGTGAAAGACATTTTATGCAAAAAAAATAAAAATAAAAAAATATATATATATATATATATATATATATATATATATATATATATATATATATATATATATATATATATATATATATATATAATTATATATTATATACACTACACACTACACACAATAAGATTTTGAGATATTTTTACCTTTTTAAATAAAATAAATAATTTAATTTAAAATATAATTTATTTTTGTGATGCAAAGCTGA
Organism: Puntigrus tetrazona; assembly: GCF_018831695.1. Lineage (NCBI taxonomy): Eukaryota > Metazoa > Chordata > Actinopteri > Cypriniformes > Cyprinidae > Puntigrus > Puntigrus tetrazona. Next base: position 1,095,049 of record NC_056700.1, read on the forward strand.
ATTTACATCAGTCATTACTACATGATCCTTCAGAAATCATTCTAATATGCTGATTAATTATTAGAATTATTACTTTTTTTGGAAACTGCAGTACATTTTTCTGGATTTTTTGATGAAAAAAAGATATAAAGAGCATTTATTGAAAATATATGTCTTTAACATCACTTCTGAATACAAGTTTGAATTTCTTTTAAATTAAAAAAATCATTCAAGAATTCAAAAGGTTTCACAGGTTCTAAAAAAAATAATAATATGCAGTAATAATTCAGCATTGGATCACAGGAATAAATGAGATTTTAATGTATATTAAAATAGAAAATATTTATTTTACATCGCAATAATATTTCACAAGTTTTTTACTTGTATTTTGATCAAATAAATGCAGCTGCTTTTATTAACATAAGAAACATCTTTAAAAAATGTAAAAAATCTCACAGTTTCCAAATGTTTGACTGGTAGTGTATATACATATTTATTTGAATTTACTTCTATATTCCTGCTAGATTCTAAAAATGCAGTAGTCCTTTTCAAGGTGTGTACTTTCTCTATATATTTGACTACATATATGTCCTGTGTGTGTAATTATGCCCACGGTAATGCAGCAATATTTACAAGGAAAGAGAAAATTCTCATTAAATGGTCTCACATTTCCATGAGTGCAAGATCTCATATTACTTCAGAGAACAGTGCTATTTTAAGGCTCTGTTGAATTTCACATTAGCTGTGGCCGCGGTGCACACAGCAGTCAGAGCGGGGACGAGTGGGGCAGATTATTGTCACACTAATGCACTGTAACATTAACGAGCACAATTTACTGTAATTAGTTCTCGAAGCTTAAGTCTGTGGCGGGAAACAGTTGGGGCAATAAATAAAAAAACATCTTGCAATAAATATGAAGGAATTAAGCTTATGCAGCTAAATGAAATGATTTTGAGGTATCATAAAGCCATTTGATGACCTATTGATGATAGTAGGAATTCTAGCAATCAAAAGTAAAAATGGTAGAAATGTTCTATCCCTGCTCTGTAATCTATGATGCATTATTTATGAAATTAAAAAGGTTGTATATTAATTTTTTCCCCCATAAAAATTGAGCGTTGAGTGTTTCTGAGTACTTTCATTGCATGTTTATCAGTGTAGTTGAATGTATGTATATGTGTGTATCCTATAAATAAAAAACACAGTGGCATTTAAAATGGGTGTTAGAATCCTGAGAGAGTGATTATATGTAACACGTGATCAAATGAATGGTTAAAAAAAACAACAACATCAGATTGTGTTTTAAGATGGTATTTTAAATAACGCTATTTTTTTTCCTGAAAATAATAGGATCTCATTTTCGTGATGAGATTACATAAATAATGTGCAATTTATAGGTCGTTTTCATATAGTAGATGCATTAAATAATATTCACAGATCCTTTACTTTAGTGGTGTAATTTGAATTCCTCAGATTTTCTTATACATTTTCATGGGCATCATGGGAATCAGCAGAACATCTTGTTGATGTTTAATAATGTCTTGCTGCCTTACACTGGCAGGGATTCTGTACCAGCAGTTTTATGCCATTACAGCAGAGTCTGTTTGTATGTTTAATTTCAACATTACACCAGGGACCTTATGTCCTGTTACTATTAGATGAATAAGTCCAGTTTGTTCTTCCTTGATGCTTTGCATTCATAATGACCATCATTTCCAAAATAGCTGTAGCTGCATGAATGAACAAAGTTTCTTTGAAATATAGAAGGATCATATTATTTACTTGCCAAAATATAAAAAAACACTGTATATTACAAACTAAAAATAAATAAATAAATAAATAAATAAATAAAAATACTACTACTACTACTACTATTAATAATAATAATACAGTGTTCCACCCTAACAATAATAACTGTTGTCTTTGAAATGTTTTGTATTATCTCTTATGATTAAATAATAGCAGAAAACATCTTCAAGTTATGTATGTAACCCTCGTTCCTCAAAGGAACGAGACGCTGCGTCTCTATGGAAACACCTCCTGCGTGACCACACTTTGAATCTGCTGTGTAATTTGTCCAATGGAAGGGCAAGACCTGAGACCAGGAAGCTTAAAAGCATGTGTGGAGAAACTGGTGTTAGCCTCTGGCATGAAGCAACCGCCGGCAGGGATGCTTCTAATTCCTTTGAGGAAACAGGGTTAATTACATAACCTAGACCCATTCCTCTTCAGGAACTCGAGCTGCGTTGAGTGCTATAATAATCACTTTTTTCTTTGGAATGTTTTGTATAACCTCTTATGATTAAATAATAACAGAAAACATCTTCAGGTTACGTATGTAACCCTGGTTCCTCAAAGGAGTAAGATGCTGCTTCTCTATGGAAACGCCTCCTGCGTGACCACACTTTGAATCTGCTGTGTAATTTGTCCAATGGAAGGGCAAGACCAGACACCAGGAAGCTTAAAAGCATGTGTGGAGAAACTGGTGTTAGCCTCTGGCATGAAGCAACCGCCGGCAGGGATGCGTCTCATTCCTTTGAGGAAACAGGGTTAATTGCATAACCTAGACCCATTCCTCTTCAGGAACTCGAGCTGCACTGAGCGCTATTGGAACGCTCATGCTCAAGTCCCAGCCTAGTAGCTCCTAGTGGATACTGCACAGCTATTGTGCATGAACTGAAAAGCCGAAAGTGGCTCACAGGTTCAGGCCATAGAACCTAACAAAGGTCAAGGGTGTAGACCAGCTGGCAGTGCTGCAGATGCCGTGAACTGAGACACCTGCTAAAAAGGCCTTAGAGGCCGCCACACTCTGAGTCGAGTGAGCCTTGATTCCCATTGGCAAGGGGAGACGAGAGGAATTGTGGAAGTGGTGATGGCATCCACGATCTACCTGCTCAGGGTCTGCTTAGATGCAGGCAGACCTCTCTTAGGGGAACCAAAGCACACCAACAGTTGGACCTTCTCCACAGGGCAGCTCTGTGGATGTATACACCCAGTGCTCGCACCGGGCTTACACAATGCAGCTTCTCCTGGCAGAAGGCCTGTAGCACGATAGGCTGTGGTGCTACAGTGGGGACTTTAACCTACCGGGCACAAAGTCCAGATGAGAAGAGGCCATTTAGAGGGTTTATAAGTGCCCAAGAAGACACTGCCAACAGGAATGCAGTCTTGATGGTGAGAAGATGGCCAAAGATTTCCTCAATAGGCCTGGAAGAGAGCTTCAAGCACTACAGCCAAGTACCACAGAGGGACACTAGAAGCCTCATCCTGAGCACACCGCTGAGGAAACGTGTCACTAGGGGGCAAGAGGAGGTCCCTCCTGGCGGGAATTTCCCATGGAGAGCCATCTAGGAGAAAAATCAGGTCCAAGAACCATACTTGGCTTGGCCAGAATGGTGCTGATACCAGACTGACCATGTCCAGAACTCCCGGGAGCAGAGCAATTTAGGGAAAAGCATACAGACACAACTTCGGCCACGTCTGCACCATGGCATTCAGCTCCAGTGGAACTGAATGAACTAGAGAGAACCAGAGGGGACATTGCGCTGTCTCTCAAGATGCAAAGACGTCCACCTGGGCCTGGCCAAAGACTATCCAGAACTAATGTCCACAAAAAGCACTGCAGGATGCAAAGAAACCAACTTGCAACTACGAGCACAGGTGCCTGAATGAGACAAGACTATACTTCACTTAATGATAAGGACAATGGTTTTAAGCATAACAGTCTGACAAAAGACAGTGAGATAGATTTGGCAATAGTTTCATTCTTTGCCAAAATCACCTTACCCTGGGCTTAGAGGCCCAAGCCCTCCAGCACTGTTTGACTCCGAACCCCAGCCTTGTAAGGGTATGTGGGAAGTGGAGCTTACAGTGATGTCCTCAGCTTTAACCTGCTCATGCTAGTTTACCTCCTTCAGAAGGTCCGCCTGGTATGCCTTTAACACCGCAAAGGTGTGCAGACACGCACCAGCCTGACCCGTTGACAAGTATCCCTTACCCACTAGCGCTGAAGTGGTAAGCAGTGGCTTAGATGATAAGGACGGAGCCTTTAAAGACAAAACTAGGGGCATTTCCTTGTAACCGCGCTCTGCCTACCCTGCCACATTACGTCATAATCAGAGGTGGGGATGAACAGGCGGGTTTTCCCCAAGACCCTGACACCTCAGTGTGTAGATCCAGGGAAAAATGGCAGGCACCGACATGGAGGTGGTGGCCAAGGCCGCAGTAAAAGCTGTTTTTCTGCTTCATTGCTGGCCAGTCAAGATTTAGTTTGGCCACAGCACGCATCACCAACTCCAACAGCTCCTTGTACCTGGGCGATTAAGGTTGCGGCTCACTCTCAACACTGGCCACATCAACCTCCTTGAAGGGAGATAAGTGCATTGCAGAGTCATCTCCCTAGGGGCAGCTGGTGTCCTCAAGAACTGCTGCCCCATACTCCAGTCCCAGGCAAGCAAAACACAGTGTGCATATCCTGAAGGGGTCATGAAACACTTAATAGAATGTTATTTGCCCTCGCATTTATACACATCCATACCTACATTTTTATTTATTTTTTTACAAACAACAGTAACTAGGACGTACAGAAGCAAGAGAGTGCTTGCTGAATGACAGAAGGCTAAGATTCCTGTCTTTGATGTCACATGCCAGTGATGTCTTGCCCTTCTATTGGATAGATTACATAGCAATGTCAGAGTGTGGTCACGCAGGGGCGTCCCTTAGTGCTCAACACATGAGTTATCCAAAAGTAAAATACAGAAAATGTTTTTTTTACAGAGGTGTTCAAAAATGCCATCTGAAAATTGTTCTAACTTTGTCAGAGCAGCTATATTTAAGCTTTTTTGATGTTCCTCTCTGTTTTGTAGAATAAATTACAATCGTACATCTCTTGAAATCATGAAAACACTTGAGAAAGCAACAGCTATCATCGTGGCATCATTAGTATATACCAAGGCATTAATGAAAAATCATTTTTCTGCCCTTGACCATGGAAAAAAAAGCTTGTTGACAAAATCATCTGAAAATGTAGTGAGCATAGCCTCATTAACTTGCAGATATGGATTGTAGCAAAACGAGATAAAGAAATAATAGAAAACAAAAATTGCAATTTTTAGGGAACGTGATTTTTTAAATTGTTCAATTGTTCAAAAGTGACTCACATAAATAAATAAATAAATAAATAAAACCTGAAACAGGTATTTGATTCCATAAAAATGTTAACTGTTTTAATTAAAATAATGAAAACATAAGAAATAATAACAGCACTAAATCAACACATTAGAATTATTTGAATTAGAATTTTTTTTGCTTGTTGGGCATATTTCTTTGTTTTTTGTAAGTATAGTTTTATACATCTGTAAATTTACATATTACAGTTGTTTTTAGCGTCTAATTGTGACTTTAAATATAATGTGTATAGTACCAACTTATATAAGCTTAACATTCTAAATAAAATCTAATATTGTGTCTAAAAACTCAGTGTTGCTCATAGTAACAGTATTATATATTATACAGTAAATTTATTATATATTTTGCCATCTATTTTTAATGCAAAAACAGAACCCTGCAGCCACGATTCAGGGTTTGCTAACAATGTATCTCTAAGTCAGATAAACCCTCCAGTCAATGTTCTCTCCACACCTTCAATGTATGACACTTGGAAAGTAAGCCAATTATAGCGACTCTGCATTGGGCTCCCTGGGCTGAAAAGAGACGTAAATTACATCGTTTTGTGGTGACCAGCCATAGATTTTTCTGTCAGGGAGAAGAATAAGAGGTGCCATACTGAAGTAGCCAGGTGATTTGAGTCTTGTGCTCCTTGGCACTTCATTTAGTGAGCTCATCTTCCCCCTGAATAATCAAAGGCAGAATCCCAAGGGAATATAACCACCTCCAATTATTTCCCATATGCTGTAAATGGACTTCCTGGCTCCGTTTCTTACTAATTACAGCATTGCGAGAGACACACTGAAGAAAGACTAAACGTGGGCTGGTTTGTTGTCACAACTTGCTGTGGTGAATGGAAATGAATACAATTATTCAAAAGCACAAGTACTTTTTAAGAGACCATTTCTCTTTGTGTCTGTTGTGGGAATTGGATGACTTTTAGAAATTGAGGTTGATGAATGAATCATAATGGTTCAAGCTTAAAGCATGCAATTCAAAGCATGCATCTATACATTAATTATGTTATAAAATGGCTTTCTCGCTGGGATGCCCTGGAGCAATCGCTGCTGTTCACATTTTGTTCCTTTGCTTTGGCCTAAAACCAAAGACAGAATTCTGCTGTATCATTTTGAAGCTGGAACTCAAGTCCCAAGATAAGACTTCAAGAAGATAGGTCTACAACAATAAGACAACTTGGCTGAGAACCCTTTTTAACCTCCAATGCTCTTAAACACACTTTCTTGGCATTGTTAACAAGAAGAAACAGAATGTTGCTTTTAGTAGTCATCAGTGTTACCAGAACTCACTGTCATCTCTAGGAAAGATACACAGAAGATGGAATTTATCTTACAATCTTTAATTGTATTAATTGCGACTTAATTGCGTGACAATGCAGTGGGTATACAAATATAATATCATTTAACATTCAGCTATATTGCTGGAAAAATACAGCAGATTTTCTTTGTGAGACATCCAGGAAAATATTGACATTGGGATTTCTCCAGGTCTGCAGTAGAAGGAAACTTTCCTTTATCTATTACCATATTTGAAATACTGCATTGAACAAAACATCAATACCCTTTGTCATTATTCAGTGTAGCTACAGCCATATACATTAAAAACCAAAAGGTAACAATATACTGTAAATATCGAAATGTGAAACCTACTTATATACAGCGTCATACCATTGTTGCAGTTCAATGTGTTCCTTTTGTTGACCCATAAACAACATTTTAATCTAAAAAAATTATTTTGACCATATCTCACCTAAACCTAACCTTGTCTATAAGGAATGCCTAAAATCAGATGAAATGATAGATGAATGACTCTGATCTACAAGCACCATACACTGATTGTAAGCCTACACTTCACAAACTATAAACTGGTTCTTCAAATATGATTGGTTAATAACAATGTTGTTTCAGGGTCGATAAAGAAATTCGAACTCAGCAAAATCAGGTTCTGCTTGGTGCACCATCATGTCATTCCTTCAGAAATTTCAAAGCTGAAAGAAATTTGTGTCTCTCTACTGATAGTCCATTCCGCTCAAATTTTCAAGATTCAAATAATTCATAATTGCGTCATAAAATTTAAATGATCGGTTTAATCCAAATCTTCTGGAGTGACATAATGGCTTTGGTGAAATCACTTTTAATGGAGAGACAGGAGTTGAGAAGATGAATGTGAGTCTTACGGGTTTGGAATCACACAAGGGTAAGAAAACAATTGAAATTCTTTGCTTTTGGGGCGAACTATCCCTTCAGACCAATTTGGCAGAATTTGCTGCATTATGTTGATAGCAGAACGTTGTCAAGTTTCAGAACTCAAAACTTTTCATTAGTGTAAAAACAGCTTACAGTATATTGAAGGCAATCAGCCAAAACAACATAGGGAATGTGTCACTTTATAATAGTGTAATAGAGTGGCTAAACACTGCCTCCGCAGAAGAAGATCAACACCCACTTCCACATCACTGTAGTCAAGAATGGCAAGCGCAGGTCTAGACAGACACAAAACAATAAACTTAATTTGGTTAACTTCATTTTTAATGATGATCCAGACTTTCTTTCCTTCATTTTACCATGAATTCATTTACAAACAAAGCACAGTTTGACGCAGGATTTTCAGGAAAATAGGTGTGAGTCGCTATTTATATGAGATTACTATTGCTTTGTCTGTTATTAAGAGTCTGTTTCTGATATATTTATGCATTTTTAAGCTACATATAAACCTAAATATTTGTCAGTTTAAAAGCAAGATAAGAAATGTACGTATTATGGCCGCAGCATGATTTGAGCACAGTTTGGTGCCTGATAAACATGGGCATTTCTGACTATAGTGGTTTATTGAATTGCACAACGCTATGTAAACAAACCACTCAATCCTCTTGATTACATAAAAGTAGTGTCATATGCGTGGTGTCTCTCTTCCTGCTCACAATTTCCTGGAGGCTTGTTTAGTGATCAATAACCTCATCCGTTTATACAGGGCTGCATACAGCAGCAGAAAGAAATGTGAGATGGAACTACCAGCTGCAAAGAAAACATGGGACTAAATTGACTGGATCATGTCCTCTGATAGACATGCTGTTTCTGAAATAGTGATACATCTAGAGAAGCAGAGACATACGTTATATAATATTCTTTTAAATTCGCGATTTAGACTCTCATTACAGTTCGAAATGATTAGAAAGTATGTATTGCTTTGTTTTCGTTGTAATTGGATTCGGTCACTTCATTATTTACTCAATCTTTCATTTATAATGAGGTCGTTCTCAAGGAACACGCATAACATTTCATTTGAAAGTTTACTTTAGAGTGTAAAAAAAAAAAAAGATTTAAAAAGCTAGTCCAAAGTATCAGGACTTGAGGTAACTTCCACACGCCACCTTTAAACTCTTAAGATAAGGCTCCAATTAAAACTAAAAAGAGTCGGATGCCACAATAGAACCTTTATTATATTTCACTTTTTGACATTTATTCTCTTTTCTTTTCTTCTCTTTTCTTTATTATCTTTTTTTCTCAAAGCCCAAATGAATGCTCTACAGATTAACACTAATCCTGAGCATGTTATCGCACACCTCTGTTAAAATGTCAATGTTTTTTTGTCAATTCAGCTTTATATACAATAAAGATTGTGTCATAGCAGCTTCACGGTGATAAAAGGGAAAATAACAATCAATTATGGAAACTCAACTTTGGAGTCAATTAGGATTCTGCTGCAAAATACATTGAAAATACAGTGGCGTCTTTATTTCACTCATATCAATAAATTACTTAATGTGATGACAGAAATGGGAAAAAAAACAACTCAAAGGAAAGTTCATGGTGTAGTATGTCACAGCAACATTAGCTGGGCATGAACTGTGTTTGAACTCCTGACCCCTCAAGTACGTCTCTGTACTCTGTGTGCTACCGGACAATCCCACCATCTATGAAAACCTATAGATACGAAGCTTGATATGCGTGATGCTAATATTCAAAAGCATCATTTTTCAAATATTCCAGCATATTAATATTATTTCACAATATGATATTCTTCAAGAAACTGTGTGATAATTGCACTTTATTATTCAAAACTCTGTAAAGGAATGAAAGGTTTTAGTGTCTTCTAGTGTTCATTTCTTTTGGTGATATATACTTGTTGGTGCGTATTTCGTTGCACAACCAGTCGCAATTGCACAACCATTCTCTTGTTACTTAGCACCAGCTTGGAAGAATTAAACTAAACCATCTGCAATGAATATAATACATTTTTAATGTTCTCTTAATATGACACTCAATTTCATATTTGTTTGAAATTCTCCTATGACGTGCGTTTCTTCTAAATTTAAATGTACGATTTGTATAATGTAATAAACCACATATATGTTCGTATCTTATTTGAGTAAGGAGAGAAAATATTTTTACTTGAAATACTTTTTTTTTTCTTGATTTTTCAGTTGCACCTTTTGACACTCGCTTGTTGTTATGAAGTATGTCACCAAATCCTAACAATGAAGATTCAAGATGGACTTTGCTGCAAAAACATGATCCTAAAATATCATGAGATCGCAAAATACATTTCAATTTTGCTGCTAACCATCCACATAGTTTATCTCCTGTGGCTATATCATTATGTTTCACTACTCCAGTGTTTAAAAAAAGTATGCTTCTAAGACAAGAGCACATTTAATACTTTACAGTGCATTTCTTTTTCACAGAGGTATTTTATCCATTACACATGCATGCGTTTGATGAACTCATTTTCACAAAAATGTGTATTTATTTAAATTACAGCAACGCAACGATCCTATTTCAAGAAAACATAAATATATTAAGATAAATCATGATTATGAAACAAAAGAGCTCATATTATGACTTGCTCTTTGATTCAAATCTAGAGATGACTCCAAATCACGTCCTAGTCTAATCTGTTCTTTGAATTTAATTCTTGTGCTCTTCTTCTTTAAGACAAGCTCCTTAGCTCAAACATGCTCCACCTCACTGATTACTATTGAGCGGATTAGGATTAGAACACAGCGCTACGTTTTAATGATATTGTGTCTCATTCCTTTTGAACCGTTTGACAGCATAAAGCAATCTGCTGAGAAGAGATCTTGGCGAAATAGTGAATATTGTCAATATATTTGACATTTAGAAGCCAAGCACAAAACTCGTACAATGTAAAGGTTGGCGAACTGATAAACACTGAATATCGCCGTAGCGTACATGAACACAAGATGCATTATCTCAAGGACATTTCCCTCTAAGTGTTAAGAAGTTTTAAACAGCTTTGAGGGCCTGATGGAGTGGTGAAGGACAATTTCAGGGAAAATGAAATTAGTGTGCCCTATTGAGCCTCCGATTCTATGCCTGAGTTCAGTTTCTGTTCCTAAGACTTAATTTCCCAAGACTACACAGCGCTTCACATTGTGCATCTTGTATAATCCTTAATCTTGAAGTCTGTGCATTGTCTTTAGACACTATGTCAGCCGCGGACCTAAGTAGAAATATGGCTTAGCTTTAAATAATTCACTATCTATCAAAATATTCTAGCAACCGGTTTGGTAGTTCCGTAATGTTTTACCTAGTTATCTCGAGTAATTATTTTTAGACAAGGCTCATGTTGTTGGTTTCAATCATTTGAATAATTCTCATTCAGTGACTAGTCATTGCTGTGTTCGTCACGATATGATTTTTTATACCTGCGGAATACATATACATAATTATATACATAATTATACTTTTATGAATAGTTACGTGCAATGGTTCAGATGAGAGGGGTTTATAAGCAATAAGCTGAACACACACGTATTTGATCGTGCCAACTTCCCAGCATTCTGCAGTCTAGGATGACTACCTTCAGCAGCTCGATTCATATTCATCTAACTTGAGAAAAACGTATAAACATCGGTGAATTCACCAGCGATTGCTTCACCAAAGCAAGCACAAAGTAGTTTACCTCAATAATTCACCTGAATGTAGAAATGGTGCTCAAGAGAAAAGCAAATCTAGATATGAATCTAAAGTAAAACATATGCGGGAGCATCTGGTGTGATTTCTGTTTATCTGCTCGCATGCTTGATTGTATGTATAATTGTGCAATTCGGTATTGCAGCTATGGTGGTAAATAATAAAAAAAAAAACAACTATAGCATAAAATAAAAAATTCCACAGTGCAGCTGCAATGGCGAAAAGCACTGTTTAAATCATTCTGAATATTCTAATTGGGGTAATGTATGTCTTCAGTGATTTCTTGCTTAGTTTCTGAAGCAATTTGCAGTAAAACTAAATAAGACTCTTCCAAGAGAATTAGCTGAGTGCATTAGCACAGAGCCAAAGCAAATCTGCTTATTTATAGCAAATAAATTCTTTCTGCGCAAAGTTGAAATTTTGCAGAAATTCTCAATTAGGTTTGCTGTCAATCTACTCCTTACATTATATTTTTATTATCTTAAAAGACCCCAAGGTGTGTTTTTTTTCACCACTTTGTTGGCAAATATCCTTTTGAAACAATATATTTGTGAAAAAGACCCCTACTGACTCATCTTTAAAAATGTGTAGTTGCACTTTAACCATATTTTGAAGACAACAGAATTATGAAATTACAAATAAAGTTGTACTCAAGTCCTTTAAATGCATTCTAATGTTCAGCTAACTGCATATAAATTAACACCATAATACGTTTTAGTTTAATTTAAATGAATTAAGTGTATAATATATATTCACTTTGCATTTAAGTACATTAATATTTCTGTGATGACTACTTTTTTCGCAAGGGAATTTTTTTATGTATAACCTTTTGTTGCTTTTCAGTAACTAAACACAGCTTGTACTTTGGAGTAAACCTATGAAGATACTTCACATGAATACATTTGGGCACATATTATAAATAAAGAAATAAAAGGGACAGATGAAGACACAGTAAAACCATGATTTGCTAGTCGGAGGCAGGTGGTATTTATAAAATAAGGGCAAGGACGATCTCAGTGGAGAACCTAGAAGTATCATCAATCTTTTTCATTCATTTTCCTGAAAGAGAAAGCCTGTAAATTATAAATGCACACAGTACATGCACAAAGACAAAGGATGTGTCCTGAATGACAAACGCGGTGGCAAATGGAATTGATCCGACAGTCAACAAAAGCAACACTGACATTGCATTGAAAAGCAATCAATGCAATTTTCATTCACTCCACAGTTATATTTGTGTGCATTTGGCCCCAGTCTCTCAGGGTTTGTCCATCACCGTTAGCCTTGAGTCAGCTAGAGAACAGTGGAGTGCTGAGCAATCTCATTCAATACCGGCGGCGGGGCCTGGGTGAATTGCATGCTGGACCTGGGAGGATAGAAAGAGGCTGTTTCTGCACATTCACTCTCATTTTCTCAACATACAAACTTTTCCAATAGCACCTCATTTTGTGATGAAACTTTGAAAGTTAGTTTTAGGATGCGGAGCTACTTTTAAAAATAAACAAAACTGGGGTAAAGTCAAGTAAACTGGGTCACTTTTTCTTCTTCTTCAGTGGCCTCGATTCTCTTCCACAGACCACCCATAGTCTGTTATGTACCATGCACGACAACAATACAAAAGGAAAATGCCTTCTTGATCTAATAAGCTCTAATCTGATTGGCCGTAAAAGTTAAAATGAGCTGTAGCGGTGCTGTTATGGAAGGTCTGGCTGCATGTAACTGCAATGCACCCTACGTGTTAACATGTGGCATGTCGCTCTTCCCCCCAAACACACACACAAATACACACATTTTTATTTAGTCAATTAGTTCATATCTGATGAATTAGAAGAATTTCTTCCCATCCCAAATGTATAAGATTGCACACTGATCACCTAATTCCATATTTTCCATATTCACCGGATGCGTGTTTACATTTTTATCAACCAGATCTCGCATCATAAGGTGTAAATCTCTCATTTAAACAGAGCTAAACTGATCCTAGTCATTTTTTGCACAGTACCGAACGCACAGAGCACAAACACTATGAAATGTGCTCCATAAATAATACTTTCCCCCCAAATGCTATATTTATAGAGCCTTCATGAAATCCTTCTCCGGTGCACAGATGGAAGATGCGCCAACATGTAAACAATGTTTAATTTAGAACACCTAAAAATGTTTTCAAACAGACCTGCCCTGTCAGTAGCCGAGGAAAACACGTATGCCAGTCTGTCAAGAGCCGAACATGAGGCAGAAACAAGAAACATTCGGTTCCCTCGAGGCCCGGATAATCTGTAAGACCAGCACCTAGACTATTGCAGTTTTCCCAGCACAGCACAGCCTCATGAGTGTTGATATTAATGTAGAAAACTGAATATCACAGGAGACTAAAGTATGGTCACATTAGCAAATGTTGATGAATTTCAGCAGACAAAAAAATGCAGATTGTCTATTATTAATATGGTGTAGCGATGTCAGATCACACAGAAGGCACTTTTAAACCCAAAACCCCCAAAACTAAACCGTAAATAGCAAAACGTAATTTTTGATCAGTAATATGCATCGCAACTGATTTCATTCGAACAATGAATGTGATTTACTTAATATTTTCATTTCTTTGCTCACTCAGATTACAAATTTTAAAATAGTTGTACCTAAGCCAAATATGATCATATCTTAAGAAAGCATACATCAATGAAAAGCCTATTAATGATCCAGCTGTCAGATTAAATACACATCTCATTTTCCAAAAAAAAAGAACCTTATGACTGGTTTTATGGTCCGTTTTAAGGACATGTGCCAATATTAAAACTATGCAATATTAAACTTATAGTTTAACATAAGTTTAATATTGCATAATTTTAATATTGGCACATGTCCTTAAAAAGTAATATAAAACAAACAACACTGGTAATCTTACAAATAATATTCCTTTATAATACTGTACATTATAGTGTTGTGATGCCAAAATTTTGTTGTTACTGGGACAGTAGCCTTTCAATAGGTCTACCTTTGTACTATTTACCCATAAAAGGTTCTTTTTTAGTACCTTAACAATACAGAACATGCAAATCAGTACCTAAATGGTACATATTGGTGGACATATGGACATATTAATGACAGACTTTTTTTCTGAGAGTGAGCATAGTGTAAACACGATGCTCACCTTATAAATCAATACTGGCTATTGCCATTTCAGTCCTTCGTCCTGTTTCAGAAAAAAAAATAGCAAACTTAGAGAAGCCTGTACAGGTGTGAAAACTGGCGTTCAGCCGAAAATCTGGTGCACAGGAAGCTCCGCTTCACACAACCTGTTTTGCAGTCTTCCTGAGTATACCAATTACTTCTTCTGTAACGGGAGGCATGAGACTTAATTGGTCCCATCCATCTTTTTTAGGAGCTGCCTACACCTGCAGAACACTCTTTATCATGCATACCTAAGGTGTTATCAAATTCTACATGTAGTTTTGGGCCTTGCTATTGGTTTTGCAGCATAGCCGTATACGTCCTTTAATGTCTGCAGTCTTAAGGTAGTTGTTAGTGCAGCAGTTTTTAAGTTCTGACAAGTCTTAGCAGGTTTTACTGCTTCTTTTACAATCCTGAAACGGCCTTTGCATGAGTTAGCGCAGTTGGCGTACTTCACACATCAACACGTCTTGGGTTTTGTCCGAGTCAGGATTCAGATTAATTAGCTCAGATATCATCAGCGCCTCCTCTCACTTCTTTTATGCATTTCCATTATGCTTTTGCCAGCTCTCACACTAATACATCAGCTAAGCGATAACTGTCCTTTCAATGGAGAGCTTTCATTACGCTTCTGTTGATTCTACTTGGGACGGTTTTCAATTGCTTTTCTATTGACTATGTTCACTCATGTTTATTCAGCTGTGGCACATCCTGAACACCGATAGACACCCAAAGACACGATCAGTCTGGCTTTTGCCCCAGCCGGCCTATTGTGGATCTGCTTGTGTGTGAATAGCAGGAGCCTTGAGAAGAATGCTGGCCTTCACTGACACCAAGCAAGCTGGTGAATTTAATGATTTCCCGAGTAGAGAAAGAACGCTTTTGTGGATAGCCAGTCACCAACCTGGAATTTAAAATACGTTTTGTGATGATTTGCTCTAGTAGTTAAGATTAAGTGTCCCAACAGTTATCAAAAGGGACTTTCTATTCTTCTAAGAATCCTGGGAGGGGGAAAAAATTCCAGGTTCCACAAGCAGCACAACTGTTTTCAACATTAATAGTAATGTTTTAAAACAACATCATGTGACACTGAAGACTGGAATAATGATGCTTCATCACAGGTACATTTTATAGTATACTACAATATATGTTTTACTGCATATGTGATCACATAAATGCAAACCTGTAGAGCTTAAAAAAAAATGTATGTATGTGTAAAGCTAGCTATCTGTGTATAGTTAGCTAGCTAAGATTGTTTTGCTCAACAGGTTTGCGTTTATGTGATCTTTATGTGATCTATCTATCTATCTATCTATCTATCTATCTATCTATCTATCTATCTATCTATCTATCTATCTATCTATATATCGTTAGCTAGCTAACTAGCTAGCTAGCTAGACAGATAGATAAGACGGATGGATAGCAGTACCTGGATATTTGTATTCCTTTCCCTGCACTCCTCTTATAGAAGATCCCAGTCACACACATACACACACACTCCCACACACACACACACACACACACACATCAAACAGAGCAAATGCTTCAGAGTGATGGCTGCTAATCTCCTCGTAACAGGACAAGGAAGTCAGGGACACTTACATTGATACAGCTTAATAGGATCGGCTATATATATATATATATATATATATATATATATATATATATATATATATATATATATATATATATATATATATATATATATATATGTATGTTTTTTAATCACGAGGTACTTTTTTTATTTTCCCCAGACCTTTCTGTTTTCATCTCTCCTTTGATACCCTCTATCTGTCAATGGTGATCAAACACAAGTTTCTCTCAGGTTTCCGAGGTCTTTTCTGGAGCCAGTAATAGTGGGCTGATTACTTTGAAAATGAAAGAGAGGAGTAAAAAAAAAGGAATTCTCATTTTTTTGTTTTCCTTTTTGATGTTGGATTCTGTTTCAGGTCTTTCCAGTGTGTGAATGTTGTATTAGAGAGGTAAAAACAGAGACAAGCTTGTGATAATGAACCATAACTACATCAGCTGGGGCTTTTCCCTACCTGAGGAATATTTACCTGAAAGGTACATCCTAAACCTTTGATCTTAGTCTTAGATGACCAGCACTGTCATCTTAAAATAATTATATTTTATTTATGATGCTAATTACTTTATCACCGAATCGTTCATTTTACAAAGTAGTTTGATATCTTACATGGCCCTTGGCGAAACAGCCACTATCTTTTTTTTAGATTAAATAAACTTTTGTAAATATCTTCAGTGCTGTCATATGTACTGCAAGCCCAATCAATCAAATACATTGACTCTGACAGTGTTGTCTGTTCACTGTTGAATGGTAATTCCCTCCGTCATGACTGCAATATATAATCACCTGGCTGAGTTATATTTTACCTGATGTCATGCTGCTGCATTAAAAATTGATTATCTCAGCAACACGCACAATAATATTTGTATTACTAATTTTACATTTGAACTCAAATAAGTTTGTTTTTTCCTTATTTAACTCAACAACTGTTCGATCAATGACACTCATCTAGCTTTTGTCATATCGTCTCTCATATCACATCAGCCATGCTATCTCCCATTTCATTCAAACACTAATATCTTTAGTATTAATAGCCTGTGATAATAATGTTAAAGTGTTTGTCTTGTTGCCAAAATGATTGTACACTGTAATGGCAAAAAAAAAAAAAAAACAGGTACGATTTTTAAAACGCTTACTTTTATGCCTTCATCTTTATGTTGGTGGCTCAGTAGTGCACAACACAACAACATCTCCACAAACCAACAAAATCACCCCAGCTCGATGCATAGGACTAAATTTGTCTTGTGCTAATTCTGTGGTGGTGTGGTTTGTTTACATGCTCAAATTAACACTTACATGCAGTATAATATAGGATTTAGCAAATATTTGAAGTCTTGAAGAAGCTTGGAATATAGCCAGCATCCAGAGACCTCCACCTATCCTTTGTATGAGATCACTTATAGCACATGTACATATTTGACGTCCGCATTTACATCTGCAAGACATATTTACCCAGCTGCAATACATATATAGGATGCTACAGATGTCAAATAGACATACAGTATATTAGATGTCTTTAAGATGTAAATAATTTTGACATTTTACAGACATCTATCAGACGTTTTTACACAGCAGATGCTTCCCTGATGCCGGAAAACTATTATGGTATTTAAGCTCCACCTGTGCTGTATTGGTTAATTATCTGATCGTGCTCCTCCCGAACTTTGCTAATAAAACATAATTTATGTTGTGCTAATTTCATTGTTGTATCGTTTTGTTGCAACTTGTTTTCATCGCATTTTGCTAATTTCATTGGTGAGGCTTGTTTCCGCTGTGTTGAGCCCTATTGAGTCGCCGTATGTATCACCCTGTCAAAATGTATTCTTCAGTAACAACCATCTGGATGTACGTTATTCCATTCTTAATAGCAAATGCAACAATGGCTTGACCAATTTTTGGAGATTAAAATGTAACAACAATTCGATATTTGTCCAATCAGTGGCAGAATGGGAAACCCTGTTTAAAAACAGACATTATTTCTGCTAATTCAACCTGCTGCAACTGAAGCACAAATACACCTCCCACAACCCAGCCTGCTCGTAATGCAGCTCTCATAGCTGTTGGTGACCAGCGAGACCGGGTTATCCAGTACAATGCATACCGAAATCTAATTAAAGCAGTTTACGCTTACTGAGGCCAGCTGCAACAACTTGGTTAAAAACTATCCCCCAGTGAATAAGTCAATTGCCACATAATACAGTAGAGCATCTAGAAGCAAAACAGCTGAAGCGAGTCTCATCGTTTGCTGAATTTGTTTGTTTTATGATCAATGTATCTCCCCTGGTACTCCACCACAAAATGGTCATTAGACTCCTCTGAAAGCCCTCTGATACTGTGATATTTGAACATGTCTTTGGCTGACACTGGGCACAGTCATTATTAGCCAAACAGCCTCATTAAAGAGAGGTTTAATCTTGCTTAAATGATGTGGAATTGGCAGCTAAATTAACCTCCGCTTTACCTCTTTAGTGGATCCGAGGATCGGCAATGGTCAAATGAGCAGTCTGTAAGCACATTAGATTTGCAGGAACTGTTAGACCCAGTGACGCAAGTGATGAGCAAAAAGAAGAAATTAAGGTAATTAACAAACATTAACTCACTATTACATATCATCACAGGACGATTTGTGGCTCAGTAAAGGTGCCATTGAAAGCTATCTTTAGCTGGTGCTTTTAGAGTAATTGACTGCTCTTTTTGCTAAGAGATTATCGATCAAACAGTGAAATGCCACAAAGGGATAAATCTGCTAGCATGTCATTTCTTTAATTACTGTATTTAGTCCCTGAACTTTCTTTAAGATATGAGTGATCCAAAGTGACTGTGAGATTTTTGAAAGGCTTGTGAAACTATAAAAATACCTCTAAGGATTTTGATTTGAGCTGTAAGCACCATAAAAGTGCCATAAAAAACATATAATGCTTTATTCCAAGCCTGCTGAAGTTATATAAGCACAAGGCAAGTATCTAAGGCAAGTATGTTGACACAAAACTCATATATCAGCCAATATCAAACCTAAATGGTTCTTGTAGGTTACGTGACAAAACTTTGCAATGTTTGAGGTTTGTGTCACCATATTTGATTTGAAAGTGTATAAACGCTTAAAGGCATCATATGATGTTGCTAAAAAGATAATTATTTTGTGTATTTGGTGTAAAGCAATGTGTTTATGTGGTTTAAGGTTCAAAAAACACATGATTTTCCACATACTGTACATTATTGATATTCCTTTAAGCCCCACCTTCCTGAAACGCATGGATTTTTACAAAGCTCATCATTCTGAGATGCGACTGGCCAAACACCTCAAGCATGTGACGAAAATATTAAGCTCCTTACCATAACGTGAGCCTGTGTCTCGGCGCAATGAAAAAACAAAAACAAAAACAAAAAAAAAACAATGAGGCATTTGTTGCATCCAGTGGGGACATAGTCAACACAGAAATACACCGAAAAAACGTTCTTGGAATCATTTTCAGAACCATTTTTCCAGCAGATAAACACTAAAAACATTAACAGCCAATCAAAATCCATCCTGCTGTCATGTACTGTAAATTTAAAGCGGCAGACACTAGTGCTGTCAGCATCCTACTCCCTGCAGTTGTTCTCCATGCCTCTAGAGACCCCTGTGTTCCCCTCTGCCTTAGTTCTTCCTTGTGTGTCCTTGTTTAGTGATATCTAGTTCACCTGTGCCTTGTTTTCCATTGGGTATTTAAGTTGTGATTTTTCTCCTTAGTTCTTTACTCGGTTTTTGAGTCGTGGCTGTAATACCCTGCCTTGTGTCACTTAGTCCTTCAAGCTACCTCTATTAAGGTGTTCGGGTATTTTTCTTCGTGCAGTTACTGGTTTTGTTTTCTCCCCCCGTGGAGTTTTTATTCTTTCCAAGTACTTATTTCTGTTATTTGCTCTGCTAATGATACCTCTGCCCGAGAAGAACTTTTTTTGGAGTTGTTTTTTATTTTTTTTGCAAAGATGTTTTTTATTCAATCTACATTGCCTGGATCTTTGCCTAGAGTGTTTAATTTGGGTCCAATACTTTTCCCCTTGTGGCTAAGTGGTAAATCACTTGACCACCACACCAGCAACCTGAGTTCAAATCCAGCTTGTGACAAGTGTGCATAGAATGAACAGATGAGATCATTCGCTGGTCTGGATGCTAATATTGTTATGTTTATAGTTATCATACTTTGTGTGAAAGGACCTTTAACATAACACTGTTTGTGATCGGAGAAAAAGCAAACAACAAGCAGTATTTAAAACTTGAGAAAACAGGAAGAAACATGAGAAAACAGGTTGTGAGTCAGAAGCACCGGACTGTCCTTGCAATGCTGGAATTGCCCCACTTCTATCTGTAAAATGGACTGAACACACTAATATTTGGGTCAAACTATATATTGACTTTTTCCACTATATATTGACAATTATTGAAATATGTGTATCTTGTAGATACAAAATACAATCTCAGAGTAGCTTTGCCAACAGTTCAAATCGCACTTCAGCCAATTAGTCTGACTATCGCATTAAATATCTAAAGTTGCTCATTTCACTTAACCATGTTTTCTTTTAAAGGCCCCAAATGCTACAGTTTACAGTATGGATTATTTTAGCTTGCATTTAATACGATTACTGCTTGTTCTAAAAATATCTGTGACCTTGATGGTTCTTTAACTAACTACTGTTTGTTATTTATCCTGTTCAGCACTCTCCAGCATTTCTGCACAAATCCTCTCTCCCATCTATCTTTCTTTCTGTCTTTCTTGTCTAAACACAGTATATCTAAAACAGGCCATTTGCATGCAGCCGGCAGACATTTTAATGTTCGCATTCTCATCAAACTGTCTAGTTTAAAAGCCAGCTGCTCTAATTAGATATGGATTGCTCTGTCAGTCACTCTCTCCTTGTTGTTCAACATAGTGTCATTTGCTTTTCAGCACCTTCATAAAAGGAGGAACAGGAAGGATTTGAACAGCTGATTAACCACTATTAGAAGTGAAGAGATGAAATTTTGCAGAGAGCCAAGATGGCCTATTCAGTCATCGTTAACAAAGTAAAAGCTATGATGATTCACCGAGCATGATGGGTTTTTCAGGTTTTTTTATTGACAATGACGTAAATGTTCTGGTAATGACGGGCTAAGTAAACTCATCTCTGTGGATGAAGCGAGATGAGCTACATTTCTGAGAATTCTCCTGTCAGAAGTGCAGTAGTTTATTACAGACAATGATCAATACTGTGCTCTTTTCAGGTTATTTGTTCGGTAATGAATCCTTTCCTTCTTAGTGATTCAGGTTTCTCCATTGAAATATTAATGAGATTACTTTTATTTGTTCATTTTCCATTGAGAAATTATATATATATATATATATGTATAAGTATATGTACACACACACACACACACATATGAACTATAACTATAATTCTTCCTTACAAACTATTAATTTTTTTACTAAACCTGGCACATATATCTATATTTCTATGAGGATTTCAAACAGAGGTCTGAAATCCACAAGGGTCTGCAAGATCAGAGAAATAATTGAGCAGAGAAAAGAAAAAAAGTAGTATGCAATAGTTTTAAACACTTATCAGATGTAATAATATTACTCTTTCAATCTTTTTTTCTTTTGAAGTGGGTAAATAAATAAAATGCTAACAAGGGCTGAATTTATATTACCAAAATACAATGAAAATGGTAATGTTTTCAAATGTTATTTCCATTTAAAGTAAATTTTTCCTATTTTAATATTTATTTATTTATTTTTGTTCCCTTGATGGAAAAATTGAATTTGCAACAGTCTGCATTACTCTAATTTCTTTTTTTCTTTTCTTTTCTTTTCTTTTCTTTTCTGAAGAATATAAAGTTCAAAAGAACAGCTTATATTACTTTAGTCATAATAATTAAAAATACTATATTATATAAATATTGGTAACACTTTACAATAAGGTGTCATTAGTTTTCAGTGCATTTTAATAATGCATTAGCAAATTAGCATTAACTAAGATTAATAAATGCTGTGGAAGTGTTGTTCATTCTTAGTTCATGTTAACTAATGTTGTAACTAATGATCCTTATTGTGAAGTGTTACCAAAATATACTACTGTATAAATCATAATGTAGGATTAAATATCTTGCATTTTGCCTATTTAAACATTTCAAAAAGAGTTTTATTTTTTTCTCAAACAAAAAAGGAAATCTTTGGAATCTAAACATTTAAAAAAATGCAGTTTTATATCGTGTCCAATGGTTTTATTCAAATACAGAACACTGACATACTTAATTAGAGGTTTTTAATCAAAATGGCATGGTGGGGAAGCGGTGTGTCAGCTCTGGCTGATAGTGCGGGTTTCTGTCACACTTCTCCAGATGCACTGCCTGACATGTTGGTGTGACAGCGATACATCACACTTTCAGCTTTTCTCAGTGCAGATGGAGCATTTGATTATCACATGCTTCTGAGCAGTGCTTTCACAGCGCTTAAAGAGGTGAGCCTCTAAACCATCTCTTCTCTTTACTAACTTCCTCATCAACTCCACAGTGTCAAAGCAACTTTTCAAAAGATCTGTTGCCTTTGGGAAGCATTATGCAGAGCTAAAACATTTATTTTGCAACCAAATCATGTGAGATTATGAGTTATTCATTTCTCAAAGCCAAAGAACAGCTACAGCACTAAAACAAAAGCTTTTTCTTTAGACGATCATTTGAGCAATCTTTAAAAATTAACGTTTTACCCCACTCAGCAGTGAGCAGTGTGTATTCTATCTCATGCATTTGACATTTACATGCATTATTTCAGTCTTTACTGATGTTAAAGAGACTCTGTGAGGAATTTCATGAATATTTGCAGACAGTTTAAAATGAAGTTGTTTCGTCAGCTCTTACAAAAGTGCCCTGCTGGAACGTTCTCCAGTAATCAATGGCCATCTCCTACACTCTCTAAGTGCTGTTTATAGATTCAGCTTCATGATGGCCACTAGTTAGGGCTAGACCTTTTTAAAATCAACCTGCTCATTATCATCATGATACCTGTAAACCTCTAGCAATTATACATGAACAACCACAACACATTAATGTGTTTTTATTTGTTTTCTTTTTGCCAGTATAAAACACTCTACTCGGCCTTAAATACATTTTATTTGCTTCACTCACTAATGTGTTTGTATACTGTACTAATTGCCTTTGTATAGAAAAATTTGAGACAATCCCATAAAGCCTGGGTACATTCTTTTTTATCACAATACCCATTTAGCACCAATAATGACCCTGCTATTCAATATATATTTTTAGAAGGATGACTGAGGCCTAAAAAGGGTTTAATGTATGGAAAATATGAGATGGAAGAAAAAACAATCTTTGTCTCTTGCAAAATTATTGCATTTCTCTAAGAAACTTTGTTTTGTGAGAGAATTAAAAGCAATAAAATACATGACTGTATTAGTGCTGTCAAATTAATCTCATGTATATGTATATACATTTATATATTTATATTCTTATATTTTCTACATACATTAATACAGTTTATAATATATAAAACAATATATAAACAATATATATTGTTTAATATATACACACACACACACACACATTTATACATATGCAATAGTGTAACAAAGAGGTCAGAGGCAGAGGGATCCATGTGCAGTATTTTGTTAACATAGACAAAATCAGACAGGCAATGGTCAGAGATCGACGACAGGGTTATCAGTGGCAAACCAGAAGCAAAAACAATATCGAGCAAGGGCAGATGGTATAGAATCGGGCAGAGAGAAACAATCCAGGACCATAAACATTAAATACATCAGGAAACAGGAGAAACTCTGAGAAATGTCAGCCATAGCAAGAAAAAGACATCGCATTGAATGAGTCTTTGAAGGCAGCTTAAGTAGAGGAACTGATGACGGACACCAGTGATTAGTCGCAGGTGAGTTAATACTCGGTGAGAGTTAATACTCGGGTGAGGTTGTACTCCAGTGGCAATCAGAGATAGCCACAGAGGTTTGACTTGTGACAAAACACCCTCCTTGGTTTGTCAGGGGATTAAGCTTAGTTTTATACTGGGCAGTCAGTGGCGGATGAATCAGTTGATGACGATGAGGATGGTGGTATAGTTTTGGGAATTGGGTAGATCTTTGAAGAAGCTGACAGCATTGTTGGAGATATTGCAAATCTGAAATATTTGAACTAATTTCACTGTGTCAGCAGAGAGAGCTGTGGTCATTGGGACAATCTGGAAGAGGAGGGTGAAGATTGTGGGCCTCGGTGATCTCTGTCATGATGTCCCATTGAATGGGTGCTACTGTCAGGGTGGATGGTAGAATGGGATTGTTAGTGGAACTGTTGGTTGTGTGTGTTCTATGGATTTGTGACAGAGTATCGGCTTCACCATTCTTGGACCCAGGTCGATAAGTGCTTGTGAAGTTGAAGTGTGAGAAGAATAATGACCTTCTGGCCAGCCGTGGATTGAGGCGTTTGGCTGAGCAGATGTATTCAAGATTACAATGATCAGTGAGCACCATGAAAGGCTTTTCGGAACCCTCTAGCCAGTGCCTCCACGACTCATAAGCAGCTTTCAACAGTTCACGATCGCCAACATGACAGTTTCTCTCTGCATCATTTGTGTGAGTAGTATACACATGGGCAAAGCTTGGAAAGTTTATCTTGGCAGAATCGTTGGAGCTCCTTTATTGTGGTGTGTTGTTTCCAGTTCACAACAAATTTCACATTCTGATCATGCATGGCAACTCCCTCAGAGCTGATGATGTATCCCAGAAATGAAACTGCAGTCTTGGGCAACTCACATTTCTCCTCGGTTCTAAATGAGTTGTTGAAGAACAGCCTTTATGTGTTGAATGTGTGATTCTAGAGAGTTGGAGTAAATGAGGATGTCATCAGTGTAGACAATTATCCATCAGTTGAGCATGTAGCGGAAGACATTGTTGATGAACGGCTAGAAGACAGAAGAACTGTTGGAGAATAGTGCCCGGATGTCGTGGAGAAAGCCGTCTTCCATTAGTCTCCCTCCCCAATGCGGATGAGGTTGTATACAATGAGGAGATCGAGCTTAGAGAAGTACTTGGCTGAATGGAGTTGTTCGAAGGCAGGTGGTACCAGTGAAAGAGGATATAATTTTTTTTTTATATCATTCAAACTTCTGTAATCGACGCATGGTCACAGATCTCCTTCTGTCTTCTTCACTAATAAGAAGCCTGCAGATGCCGGGGCAGTGGATGACCTGATGAAGCCCTTCACTAACTCCTCCTATTGCAAATCTATGAAAGAGGAAACAAGTGGCCTTATTATGGTGTTGTGCCGGGGAGGAGTTTGATGGCACAGTCACTGGAATGATGTGGAGGTAGTTGAGAAACTTTGTTTGTTGAATGCCTTAATGAGATCTTGACATTCCATTGGTAAATCAGAGTCGTCAGGGGATTTCCTCGGCATGAGGCTGTAGTTGGTGGGAGTAGATGATGTTAGCTGCTGTTAGACAGTTTTGCTGGCAAAGTTCTGTCCATTGCTGAATCTGCTTGGTGGCCCAGAGATGCAGAGGTGGGGTTATGTTTTTCCAGCCAGGGTATTTCGAGGATGATGGGGTTCTTAGGGGATTCGAAGGAGAACAGTCATGAAATTTCAGTGTGCAATTTGCCAGTAACCAGTCTGAGATCGAACTGAGATTGCTTGATGAACAGTACCCATCCTTTGCCAAACAAGCATTTAGTGCTGCCGCCATCCAGCCCAGAGTCACATTAAATGAGAGGAAGGTTTTTGCAAAGTTAAATCAATGAAATTCCCTGCTGCCCCAGAATCAATTAACGGCATAGTGTTAAAAGTAACGCAGACTGCATGGGGAATTCTAGCGTGGTTTATGGGGCACTCACCATGTTGGTTCCTAGTGGTAGTGGTAGTGGGTCGAATGGGGCAGCTGACCTGTAGATGGCAGGGAAGTCTGCAATAGAGGAAGAGGTGGTTGAGCATTTTACAGTCTCTCTCTCCTCAGAGGTAAGGTGAGTGGTGCCGACTTGCTTCAGGTTCAGATTCAGTGACAATGGGCGATGAACGTGGAAGAGGCTGCTACAAACGTTGTGTCATGATCTCAGAAGAATATCCAAGCAAATAGCGATTACAGCGTCCAGTATTTTTCCCTCGTCATGGCAGAAAGGCATTTTGTCTAAGATTAATCGTGGATCACTATATTATCATTATTTTTATTGGAACCTTTTTTAATATAAATTCAGCAAATTAGAATGATTTCTGAAGGATAATGTGACACTAAATTGCAATAATATTTCACAATATTACAGAGACTTTTTGATAAAATAAATGCACCTTAATGAGCGTACTATTTTACATTTTAAGACACAAGAATGAATTTAAAAAGGAATAAGCAAATGGGGCCATGCTTTCATGGTACTATGTTCATATAAGAACTCAGCTTGAAAATCGGTTATTTCTGGATGGATGTTTGAATGTTTGTTATTAGCAGCACTGTAAGGGGCTTATAGCACCTCCACACTCTCAGAAGCACAAATAAGAATGGTTGCTGCTCACCTCCATCCAATAATAACACAAACATCAAAGAGCAAATATTATTTCAAAAAAACATCACAGCAGAGATTTATGTTCACTGACCTACATAAGACCTAGATGCCATTCTATTCAACTAGCGCTGAAGTCACAGACAGAGAATGCTGTACTGTGGACAAAATGCTAAATCTTTTTCTCCGAAATCTACATTTTTAGACCAGTTTGACTTTACTAAAGGGTCATCATTCAGAGTTTGCCAAAAGCCAATCACCCATTTAATAAGTTGAAAGAAATAGATAAAATATAACCAAAGAAAAACTTCAAGAAACCTACCTGCAAAGCTCCCTGAGAAACTATGCTCAAGTCCACCGAGGGCAAAAGCTGCTTGAAATGCAAATGTTGATTTAATTTAGCTAATAGAAGTTAATTAATTAACACAATCTTATTTTTTGATAGAATCCTCATTTATAGCATTTTTACACAAGTGCTGTAGTTTCGCTGGCAGGTATGTTGCCACAGTTCATTTGAATTTAGTCTGTCTCAGTTTGTTCTATTTGTTCATTTCTAGATAGAATGGATGATCGGATCAGATCTTTGTTGTCAGACAAAAACCTCACTGGATTATTACAATTAATGGCAAAATGAATAAAATGTCACTGACACACTACAGCACTAGATAGATATTTCCAGCTCGATTTTACAGCAATTCATACAAATTTTAAGAGGTGGCTAATTCGTACGACCTCATGAGGCCATACAAATTCATACAAATTAGCCACTTTGTAAAATACGTGCAAATTGGTCGTGAGACTGCGTTATAATAATTTAAAACCATTTCCTAACTAAAGACTAGTGTTCTAATAATTGGCCACTCTATATTTTAGATTTCAATTAAATACTTTAACATCATATTATGATGGCGTTATAGTGCATATTTTCATGCAAAATAAATCCATTTGAAGCAGCCTCTGTGAATAATTAGATTTGTAATCACTTTGACAGAAGACCTTTTTATTAAATAAAATATATGTAAGCTAATCATAGAAAATTTAGTCCCCCTGGTATCTCCTTTGTTAGGTATTACAAAATTAGCATATACACTATTTTCCCTTTAGTGTGGGACTATTATTAATGATAAAAAAGCATTAGTATAAATTATGTTTTTGCACATTCTGATGGGATCATTTTAGTACTGTTTTTGGGAAAAAAAAAACAAAAATTACCTTGGTTTAATGCAGTTAAGCTGCGATCATATAAAATGGCACTGGAACCACGGCAGATCAGACAGACTGTGTGTTTAGTTGTGAATATTTTAAGCTTAAATGAACACAGACTGTGGAAACATGTGCTTGGCATGGCTGAATGTCACATTGCTGTTCTAGATAACACCAGATAATGGAGCAGATCAATATTTAAATTCATGGAAATCATTTCAAAACCCGGAGTTATCTTCCCCCCTCTATAAATATATAAGCCCTACAGCTGACACAGTCACGCAGCAGTATTTGACAAAGCAGATTTGATCGATGATCATGATTTTAGAACTTTTCTCTGCATAATCTCTTGGCAGGAAACCAAACAGTGTCATAAAACCCTCCACGATGTCTTTATCTTCCTCATGACACTCCTGTACTGCCGTGCTCAGCACTTCCTAAAAGCAGCGCTGCTGAATATCAAGCAGCTTTACGCACACTATATAAAAAAGAAGATGAGAACGGATTTCCACCTGCTTTGTATGCTTCAGACTACAGCATAAACTGTGCCAAATTTTTTTTATTGTTATTATTTAGGTTTCTGTGCACAGAGATTTCAGAGCACTGTAAATTCAGTTTATGAATAGACACAACCTTCAGCACTGCATCAGCAAATATATTCATCAATTTATGCAAACACAGATATTATCATTTAGAACAGAGTTGTTTGGTTAAAAGGTCACTCCGCCGCAAAATGAAAATATTGTAATTTATCGCTTAGCCCAAAGTCGTTCCAAACCCATAAAATCTTTGTTTGTCTTCGGGAACATAATTTAGGATATTTTGGATAAATATAGGTCCAGAAACCTATAAAAGGCATCGGCTGAATACCGTACTGTTTTGAAGCTATGACAATATTTTTTGTAACAAAAAATTATTCAACAATTTGGCACCATATCGTCACCGTAGCACCATTTTGAAAAGCATCCACTGGACGCAAATTGCACAAACTCTTCTGTATCAGCCGCAAAACAAGGATATGTTTTCTACATGTATTAATGTTTTGATTTGAATGAAAACAGCGCCTGTTTGTGTTGGAACTTTGAGTACTTTGTCTGTTCCTTGACAGTGGTAATTGTTTGGCAGTCAATAGGACAGTCACAAGCTGGTTTTTATCCAAAATATCTTAAATTGTGTTCCAAAGCTTTTTCCCGTTTGGAATAACACGGGGGTAAGTGATTAATGATAAAATTTTTTAAGGTGGAGTAACCCTTTAAGTAAAACCAAACATATTACAAATTGTTTTCATTTACTAAAATAAAACTAAATGCAAAAATTTAATGAAAAATTGCAACTAACTGAAGGTATTACAAATAGTTTTCATCTACCGAAATTAAGCTAAAATAAAATATATGAATAATGTAAAATTACTTTTTTTACAGTGGGAATTATAAAATGATAGTAATAGCAAAAAAAAATATTTAAAAATACAGACCGAAAATGTGCAGTATTCGCTGTGGTAACCGGCTCTGCTCCAACTCTTTGTCTATTCTAGATATTTTCTGATTTAACTGACAGGTCCCCTCAGTATGAGATACACCTGTAAAACTTGCAGTAATTACACATCAAGCAGTTTAAGGCAGCAGATAATTCCTGTGGCCCTCTTTTCTGAAAATTACATTAATTAACTACACAAGTCAAGCATGACCGAATAACTGCGGCTCCAGTTAAGCATGGATCCAAATTACCATATCAACTTGTCATATTCTGTCAAACAAGCTGTAGTTTTTCCCCATAATTTATTTTAAATAGATTAATCTTTTCAGATAGTGGCAAAGGGCAGAGAATATTAAAGCTCTTTGACACGCACCATATTGGGGCTTTGTTAAAATTTGATTCTGATGATGACTGACACATGGTGTATTATTGTGATGTACTGTATCAAATGAATAACATATTCCTCTAACACTTTTCCCAAAGAGACTACTTTTTCGTCTTACCTCATCCCCCATTTGTAAATGTGATTTTACATTAAATCTCAAGTGTGTTTTATTACGGTTGGAGCAAAACTCGACAACTATCTTGAGGAACTCTGAGATAAACACACACCTCGGAGTTACTTCTGAGTTTTCCAGGAGTGTTTAAAAGTGATACTTTCTGTGCTCCATCGTTCAGTTCTGTTTCGTAATAACACCTGCATCTGCACAAAAAAACCATTAATCTCCACAACTTTATCATTGAATTCACACTCATCTTTTTGTCTCTTTTCATCTCCGAGATATAATTAGGAGATCAGTATGGTCCTCTGCTCTTGAAACTGGAGGCATCCATGTTGCCTTGTGCATCTCATGTCGTGAAAAGACTAATCATTAGAGTGGAGTTCTTCTAACCACTAGATTCTTGAGTCTGCAGCTGCAGGTCAACAAGCAGCTCTCCATTCTCATTGTTCCCAGACCTTCTGTGCTTATGAGCTCTCTGCATGTGTTGTCATTAAAGTCATCAAGTATGATAACAATGTTTATTTATGTGGTCTCAACCAGCACACTTTGCAGTTGCTCATGAAAGCTGCTGTTAGTCTTTTGGTTTGCATTATATGTTGGTGCAAAGTATTGAACAATGGTGACTTTTGGATCTTAGAGAGGATTGGAACGTTTAGGATCCTCTTGTTAATGGGTTTATATTTTAACCCCTTAGCATTCCTAAAGTCTCTTTTTGAGTGGGATTTGTACCTCATGAAAGACAATGGAATGCTAAGGGTTAACAGGCTTCTGCTTGTGTTTATGGTCAGAACTCCACATCTCGATATTCTACTTTTCCATCTCCCTGGCTGTATACTTGTGGTAATTTCCAAATGTCAAGCAGTGGAATTCATGCACATACCATGTTCCAACCCAAGTTACAGTCTTTGGGAAGGGAATGTTGATCTTTGAACGACCTCCTTTTATCTCGCATTCAGGAAATTTCGCTTTCAGAAAAAAAGGGATTTGCTAACAGTTTTAGCTTAAAGGGGTCAAGACAAGGATTTTTTTTATATAAATATAATTTAAATATGTTACTTGAGGTTTACTTATAATGTTTTGTTTGTTTGTTTTGTTGCACAAAACAAAGTAAATGCGCATCTGTATACTGTATCCACTGAAGATAAGATAGCAGTAGTGAATGTAATTTTTATTTGTTTATTTGTCGCCTCTGGTTTGCTTGGTTGGGGACACTTAACTTCTAGTGACTATCGTTGAATTGACTACAGAGACCGTCTCTGCATTTAATAAGAAATTGGTCACTTTGGTCATTATACATCCCTGTCATTATACTGTACAGTGCTTTGATGCAACCTGTGTTGTTAAAAGCGCTATATAAATAAAATGATTGATTGATTGTTTTTAATGTGAGGCAAAAGTCACATTTAGCATAGTCAAGTGTTGTTAAAAGAGTGAACACCAGTGGGCGGGGCTTAAGGTGAGAAGATGGAGCCTTGAATCCAAATGAGCAATAATCTTGGAGGTAGGCAGGAAGAGCCTTTGCATGAACTGGTCTGCCACCCAATGTAGCCTGCTGGGACCTCTCCTGGCCGTTTTGGAGAACATTAAACTTTGGCTGAGTAAGGTGGGAACCATCCGCTGGCAGAAATGGTGGTGGTTCAGTTTCTGGCTGTTGTGAAGGCACCCTGAGCTGATAACACTGCCTGGTGTGATGTTGGCTGTACTGATTCTGGTCATGGGACATGGGCATTGACTCCTTGTTATGTTCCTGCATTACGTTTTGTTGCCCACAGACTTCTTGCTGGTGTAAGAGGGATGGGCACTTTCTGCAATCTACTAGCATGCCAGTATGAGTTATAACTTAACATCCTCTTTAACATCCTCCTGATGTGCCTTTTATCGGCTACTTTGACTGCTACTTGAGGGCCAGTTACTACTGTTGCAGTCAAGCCCTGCACTCTGAGCCTGTCTTGAAGCAATTCCATCTCTCGGCCAAGCATAAGCAGAGCAGGTGAGTGGTGCTGTGTTTGCTAGCCCTGTAGTACAACAAGGTTTGATTAACTGCCATTCGAAATGAGTGTCCCTGGACCACATGCTCTAGAATCCCATTCTTAAGGCTCTGATTAAACCTTTCAATCCCACCATTTGCCTGGGGATGGTAGAGTGCGGCACGAATATGCCTAATTCATTTGTTGCTAAGGAAAGTGCAAAATTCTGCAGAAATGAATTGGCAGTGGTTAGGGCATGGGGCATGCCCTAAAAAAGCAAATATACTGTCCAGTATCTACCTGCTTCAACTACCTCAGGTCATTTAGAATAGAGATTGTAGATGACAACCTGAAAGCGCAGGTCATGAATTTCCCCACAGATGTCTAACTGTAGGTGCTTCTATGGATGTGAAGGCAATGGGACTGGCTGCAAAGGGGTTGGTACAGGTTGTCTAGTCTTACCACTGAGGAGACAAGCTTCACAGTCCCTGACCAGCTCATCAATATCTCGGCCTATGCCCAGCCACCAGGCCAGGTCCTATCATGTTTGCTTAAACTTTACAATGTTCAAATGTCTCTTGTGTGCCATTGATAGAACACAAGCATGCAGGCTGCTTGGCACTACTGTACAGAGACCCCTGGAAATATATATGTCACCCCAAAATTCTGCACCCTTGCAAATGGCACTAGCTCCTCAGGCACTCATTCTGGGCACCCATATGAAGGCATGGAGTGTTGTTAGCATAGAGTCATGCTCAAAGACCTTCTGCAGCCTTTCCAAGGAGATCATCTGCATCATCTGGATGAACTCTGCCCCTACATCATGGCTGCTTGGTCAGGCTGCTGATATGGGTGCAGTAATGGACAGAGATAAGAGATCAACTACCACATTGTCCCTCCCTGGCATGAATTTCAGCTGGTAATCGTATTGTTTTAGGCTCTCATCTGTGCAGGCGCAGGGGTTTATGACCTGAGCCAGAAGCTGATAGAAGCATGGTCAACACCTGATGATTTGTGCGGAGGGTCAACGCCGCCCATAAAGGTAGAGGTGCCATCTCTTCATAGCCCAAACACAGACAAGGGCTTCAAGTTCACCAACAGAGTAGCACTGTTCTGTGGGGGATAGAATCCTGGAAGCAAATGCCACAAGCCTTTCAACATCCTTTCAACAGCTTTTTTGGAGGTATCGTAGGTGACAATAATCGAACAATCTTTGTCAAAGTGAGCTAGAATGGGTGGTGTGGTAAGCTGGGATTTTATTGTCTGGACAGCTTTGGAGCATTCTGCAGTCCAGTTCCATAGCTTGTCTTTTTTTAGTAATTGATGGAGGGATACTGTGGTTTGGGAGTACTGAGGCAGGAAACGAAGATACCCAAAATCAAAGCTAACTGGAAAGTGAAGGATTTAGTGAATAGCCTCTGTATTAAGTGAATAACCTCAATATTTGACGGGAAATGGGCGATGCCTCTGGACATGCGACAAAAACCCACAAAATCAATGGCTGAGGTGGCAAACATCCATTTCTCTGCATTCAGTGTAAGATTATGCTCCAAAAAAACACTAGCCACCATATTGCCGCATGACTTTTTAAAAGTAGCTGGGGGCAGAGCTCAAGCCAAATGGCATGCATGTATATTTACAGACCTCAGTGCATGTGACAAATGCTGTGAGGTGTTTGTTAGAAGGATGGTTCAGCTTAGTAAAGACTGTCGACCCATATAAGTGGGTGGTCAGCTCCTCAGCCATCGGTAGAGAATATTTTCCAGAAATAAGTACAAGTGCAAGTCCACATAGACTCGTATTCCCCCAATCTTTTTCCTAGCAATGACCAGGTTGGAGATCTAAGGGACAGTATTGACTGGTTCGAACACTGACATAGCCAGCATTATTTGGAGCTCTGCTGTCACTTTATCCTGCAAGGTGAGAGGAATCCTGTGCAGTGGCTGAATTACTGGCGACACCTCTGGATCCACCAGAGGCCTGTGGGTGAAAGCAGTGAGGCACCCGAGACCATCAAATAGTGCCGAACTTGCCAAAAAGAACTTGTAATGGCATTGAGCATCAACAGCAGAAGGCTCACCTCACCAAGTAGAACAGTACATTTCCTAAAAGCTGTTTGGTTCGCTAATACACGTGTGATTTCAGTGCAGACATTAGAGGTAGATGGTTGTCATTTCTTTGATGCTTGCTGTAGGAGGTGCTGATCGGCATATTTTAGCGAGGTTTTATTTTTTAAGGCAATTCCTTCAAGTCTGGCATGTTTATGGCAAAAATTCACCAGGGGTGCACATAAGCGAGCATTCAGTCACTGCATCCTCTTGCAGCACAATTTCCACTGCTTTATCTAGCATTAATTCGTCGAATTCCAGCTTAAGTTTATCCCGAGTCTTGTCACACAATATACCTTCAATAAACTCATCACGAACGATCTGATCTTAGTTCCATAATTGCATGAGCATGCCATGTTTTGCTGATTAGTTACATATTTTTGCACAGACTCACCCGAGCTCTAAAGCAATCTTCTTTATGTGCTGTTTCACGCACACACTCATGTACACACATGCACTTAAAGTTACCCTTGTAACATGCTGAACACAACAATATGATAGGGGGAGCTATTTCACACATTCTATAAAGAATTTCTGGTTCAAAACACAGGCGAATAAGCACAGAAAGAAGCATAGCATATGTAAGAAAATGCATCAAACCTTCTATAAAATGTAAAAAAACGTATTGTTTCTGAATAAAAAAATGTTGACCCAGGACTGTGCAGGCTTTGGGGATAGTGATGAATATTATCTACTTCATCTATGTTTTCAACATCTTTCTGGATCCAATCTGCACATTTTTACAGCTTTTTTAAAAATAAACAAAGAAAGAAAGAAAAACCTTTTCTTTGATATACTGTATATATTATATATGTTCTGATATTCATACAACAAAAATTTTTTTGGGGACCTTGAAAATTTTGATAAAATTTTGATCAAGATTAGTGAAAGGAATTAATCAAGTAACAATCCAGGGGAAGTAACATTTTTAAAGTAGTAGCTGCGCTATATTTTAACTACAATTTCATTACACCCCCAGTCATCAACTTCAGAACAGAATCAGTTTGGCACATCCTAAAAAGGTGTCTTTGATATCCCAGAAGAAAAAATGCATGCATTTCAAGCACATCTAGGGCAATTTCTGCAGCTGAGGTGGGAGCCAACAAAGATTAATCAAATTGCTTTAGAGGAAGTGCACTGCAGCAACAGTGCAAACACAAGAGGGTCAGCAGTCCTTTTACAGGCCCACTGTGTAGAAACAATTTATCCTTCAGATTCAAGTGCTGGTCTTGTGCTACTCGCTATAAATAACACTGTAATGGAGAAATAAATCAACTCTCTGTTTAAAGCGAGTACACACATGTCTGAGTGAATGTAATTGCTGTGTATTATATTATAACAAATGTTTTGCATTTTCAGAATCTCACCATTAGGATAATGAAATTGTTGCAGCAAGAAACAAAATGTGACGTCAAATTCTCTGTTGAAACTGGTCATTTTTGACACTTGTATGCCGTTTTGTGCTTGTCTATCATTTCTGAATTTCTTTGGCATGTTTTTATTCCACCACAGTTCTCAGATATTCTGTACAGCCTGCTGACATCTCTAGCTTTGGTTTTGTGTTTGATGTTGCTTTGTCAAAGAGGACCTGAATTGGCCTTCAGCACCATGTTGGTTTTCAATGGTCAATGCACTGTCTGCTCGCTGTTTATAAGCAGAATTATAATGCGTCTATCCCAGTGCGTGGCTGTACACCAGCGTATTTCCACCCATCTGTGTGATTTATCGTATAATGATCCCTCAGGTGTTAATGCGTGTCACACATAATTCATTCATATTTACACTAGTCAGCAGCACTTGAGATGAGGAATGGGCCAGCAGGGAAGGCTTAAGGTAATGCAGCTGAAATAATCAATTTTTGGTATTTGATGTGTTGCCAAAAAGCACTTTAACCTCTCCTAAATGTCTTGTTGACTAAAATGTTTGGTGTCAAATTGATTTAGCTCTGCAGTCTTGAAAAACTGGTGGAGAGCATGGCTACTGTCAAAAGAAAAAGGTTTTTAAAACCACACAAACATATTTTAAAAATGACGGTAAAATTTAAGATGCCATTGTGGTACCATTTATATTAGCAATACTATATGTTTTGTTTTTAAAAAGGTTCATCCAGATTTTTAAACTTAACCATGCAAAATCCCTAAAATATGAGGAAATGATAGATGAATTACACTGATGTACAAGCACAGTCACTGACTGTAAATCTAAACTTCACCAAAACTATAAACTGCTTTATAGTGGTTTATGATTGGTTAATCAATGTTGTTCCAGAGTCAACAAAGATGTCAAGGCTCAAAAATCATGCTCTTCATTGGAGAACGATTGGGGACATTCTAATATACTTACAGTCTAATATACTTGCTGCTATCTGTATCCTTAATTAGAAAACAGACTAAAAACAGAAAAGAACTTGAAATTTTTCTGTGAATAACATGTAATACCAATTAACGTATATTTATTTCTATGATCAAGTCTATGCATATGGAAGGATTTTCCAAATTGTTTTTAAATGGAATTGCAAATTGTATTATCAATTGCATTTGTAATATGTGGATGCAAAAATTGTGACTTAATCCGCTTTCGTAAACGTGCAGTGACTGCCACATTTCAAATTAAAAAGTCCATTTGCGACTGCATTTTCGTGTCCTACGAGCTACTATGAACTTAATACGAAATTTGCAATTGCATTTGGATAGTCAAAATTTGAGCATCCACATATTGAAAATATAATTAAATAATTAAATTTGCAATTCCATTTGAAAATAGTCCAGAAAATCCTTCCATGATACGCAGTCATTTTTTACATCTGATTACTTTTATTTCTGAAGAATGTTTTTATATATATATATTAAGAATTCTGAAATTTTGCTAGCATTTAAAATGTCAAAAATATATGCCAGTCTACTGTTTTAATACCAGCTATTTCACATAAACCTAAATGGCAAGTAAAAATTAAGAAATGTGGCTGATACTTTACATGCCAGTCATACAACCGCCTCCCATTTAAGCGTGTGGTTGCAAAATGTTTGAACAAATATTGCTTAAAAGTATTTATCATAGCTTTGCCATCCAGTAATCTCATTACTAAAATGCTTAATTGACATATGACCCCAGTCTTCGCAATCAGAAAGTGAAACATATCATTTGACTGATTAAGACTGTTATAACATAGTCTGTAACAAGGGATCTGATGATGTCCTCCATGTGTAATTAGGCAAATGGGGCTGCTGTTAAGCCTAATGCATATAAGGTCACGTTTCATTATTCTAAATGACTAATACTTCAGTTACCACTCCTTGAGGCACACACTGTATTCATGTATTTGGCACTGTTGTGCTCTTAGATTTGAATGTTTAATCAGTTTGAGTCATTGCCAAGAGTAAAGAGACACTGGACAGGCATTAATGGATGATGTAAGCCACCAGTTATCGGCAGCAGCCATGTGCAATGATGTAATGCTTAACAGGGGTTAAGGTCACTGGTCGACAGCTAATGGAGAATTACGCATGCAGCTTTAAACCATTAAAACAACCTGATCTTACAAAGATGGAAACTTTTATTGTTCATTTAGGAATATCACAGAGGAAGACGGTAAATGCAGTAGCTTGGTAGCTTTGTCAGCGTAAAAGGCAGACGTTATGGGCTTTTGCGATCAATAAAGGCTGTCGAACCCGATCAAGCCACTGGATTAACATCATGTTCTTATTAAGCCGTGAAATGAAGTCACAGAATCAAGTGGAGTGAGCAATCAGATTGTGCTGACACAGAAAAGCTCTCCTTGAAGAGATGTCGGAGTCCATTTGAAGTGCGCGGCTGCTTCCTGACATTTCAATGAAGACAGTGCATCTGTCAAGCCTCTACGATTCAAACAAATAAAAACTATTTCAAAAGCTTTCAGGTTTTCTAACAGCTAACAAAACTTTGGACTCTGTTGCAGATTTATGACAAAATATAACCGTGAAGTTAGTGTGGTTTATATGAAAATATCTAAACATATTTCTTTGGACTCACCCATTTCAAATTAAAGACTATACATGTTCTGCTTTAACCACACAAACAAACAAATCTGAACACAGCGCATGCTCCAAGAATTTTAAAAGTAAATCAGTCATATGGGGTATAGGCTGAGAAATCTCCAAAATATCGTTCCATGTGTGTACAGAATAGAGTCGTCGCTCATTGTTAAAATAACCATAGCAACATTTTAACATCTCACCGCAAGAAACATAGATGCCAACAGTGTGGATCACTTAGTGTTAGTCATTTTTAACCAAACTAACATTAGTGGCATTACTCAAACTAACATTACCGGCATGCCTTGTGGCTGCGTGAGCTCTCACAAGGTTTGGATATAAATGCAAGATGTTGTGAGTTATAGTACGTGAAATGGTTTTTGGGCTGAATGCGTCTGAATGAGTCTAAAAGTGTAATGACAAAAGTAGCGTACAAGGTTTTCTTGTGCATTGTGACATCTAAGTATAACAGATTATCCAGAAAGATAAAATGTAGAGCAAGATCTTGGTTCTAAGAATAGAGACGGATATGAATGTAAGCTCGCAACTGATTAAAAAAGGGGCGAGGTTTAAGCAGATTAAATGACTGAAGTCCTGCAAAAATATACAAATGAATAACATGCATTTGGAAAATATTTTTAGAAATTTCATGCTGACTTTAACCCCATAAATGTCATCAAATGGTCGGCACTCTTTTTTCGTTGTCTTTTTACTCTATCACATAAAATATATATCATTTGAAAGCTGAAGACCTCAAAATTCATCCTGTGAAAACCATTTTGGAATCATGGAAATGCTAAATGACACCGCATTCGTTCATCACACGAGAACCATGTCATTGCTGAGCAACAACCACACAGAAATATGTCACAAAGTTTAACTTTAACAGACGAAACCAGATCGTTCGACCTGTACACTCACTCAATGGACGATCTGACAGGATTGTTGCTATGAGGTAAATCACATCTCACATGTACAGTAATGACAAACTCACCTTGTCTATCCAGTCATGATGAAGATGTATACATTTCAGTTTCAGCAGGCATTTACAGCTTAGTTATTATTTCAGCTGCAGCTAGTCACTTGTCCAGCTAATCAGAACAATGCATATACAATTACACATGATTGTATATAACTCATCAGTCTGTTGTTTTACACATGTACGCAAACATGAACAATATAGTCGTGAGATGCAAAAAAGACTCTCCCATAACAATGAAAGCCAATACTTTATTGAATCTTTTCTGATAGGAAGTGTGCAAACTCAAGATCGTTTCTGTCCAGTTTATTTTAGCGTGTTTAACAACAGCTGTTATCTATTTTTTTGTCTGGGAGTGACATCAGGTATCCGATCATATTTTTAATTCATCGATTCTGGCAACCAACATCACAAGAAGCCGGATTTACCTTGTTTTTAATGAGCCTCCTTAGTCTTCTCTTAGTTTTTTTTCCCTTTCATTTAAACGTCTATACATTTTCGATACTTTAATGTTTTGAAATGATTTCACATCTGGAATAATCAGCTTATTGTCTTATAAAAAAATGTCTTAGGTCTGTATTCCAAAGCGTCCATGAATTACTGCGATTTCAGTTTCGATGCACTTTCACGTTTACGTTCATGAGGGATGAATCATAATAAATAATATTAAAACAAAAGTAATCACACACAAACTATTTTGTAGACATTCGCTAGCTGTCTGTTCTGTGTTTCTGCTTTAAAAAATTGTTTGTACATAATCCTGGCTGTTTAAAAAGGAAAAAACTAAGGGAATCAGACCAGTTTACCGAGCACCACAACACTCTTATAGCAAAGACACAATAGGGGACATTTATAATTCATAATGGGGATGAAATATTATAACTAAACAGGAGATTCGCAAAAAGATTGTAAAAAGACAGACATGGTGCTTCTATGGCTTGAGTTTTTTTTTTCTCTCCCAGTAGGTCCGCAAGGATCTATTCCATCACACTGAGACATTTTTAAAAAGCAAAATGTGATAGAAATATCACAGGAAAAAGACAAGTTAGTCAAGAGCTAGAATCCACGTTAATATTAGAAGAGCTTTCCAGCACTGGAGAGACGGGAAAGAGGAAACGGTTGCTTTGTTTCTGCTCGACACATAACATTGATATGCTGTTGTTGTAATATTATATTGTGCAAGTTGTCTGAGGCACCAGCTATAAGTCATTGTTGTGATGCATGTAGCGTTTGTAAATTTTGCGGCAGACCAATGAAAGGGGTTTCTTTTGGGTCTCTCATGTTTATATTTAACTGTTTCTCAGAAATCACTAACTGCACCTTTAATACTACGATGAAAATTTTGATATATCTCACATCCTGACATTTTCAAAAAAAGGCTGCAAGCTCTGTAAACACGGTGCGTATAAGACAATTAAAGCACAGCTCATTAATCTCTACTCAACACGAATTGTTTGCTCCTGCTCATTGAAGCTGATTTGACTTGATGTCCTCATCAGAGGCAGGAGGACGGATTTCTGACTGGATCCATATGGTCGGGGGGAAGGATCCTGCTCAGTGTCATCAGTGTCAACAACAGCATACAGCATATCAAGTCGCATCAACATCAAAAGGAAGCATGCGGCGCGTCCTTATCAGAATGTTCCTCATGGTGGCTCGCGCAGGCTGGCTAAGGAACGCTTTTTACAGTGTTTTGATATGATCTGTGTTGTCATGACTTTGCGCCTTTGTTCTCAGGCATAAGGCGCCTTTGACCGACTGCAATCAAGATATTTCAGGTTTAAGAAAAATAAGACATTGTGACCTTGTTTTGTGTTACGATTGAGCATTTAGTATTTATTCTGGACTATATGATTTACTATACTATACTTTTCACACAATTTTGTTGTTTTTTTAATACAGTAGTCTACCGTTCATGCAGTAAAAAGTTTTTTCATTTACAGGTGAATCCATGTCGAATCTTAGAATTTGTGATTATTTGCATTATTGCAATATTGCTGTTGTGTCAGCATAGGCAAGTAGCCTATCTTGAAAGTAATTTTTTACATTCAGCACATTATTCATTTATATTTTTTAACACGGAAACAATAACTGAAATAATTTCAACCACATTTATACTTCAGGTCACGCCGCAAGCTAATACCTGCAGTTTGTTTGCTAACAAGACACCCAAGCAAAATCAACTTCAATCAACGTCTAGTATAATTTCAACACATACTTCGTCAGCTAATTTATGTTTTATCAAATTCATTGTCTTATTTATACATTTCAGCACAGTCGCATTGACGGATAATGTTTAGGAGTAGAAATTGTCCCAAAATAGCTTTCTTGTCGTAAAATGGCAGATGCTTGGTTTAAACGAAATATCAAAATTACTTGCCTTTGATAGGCATTCGATTTCTTCATTAGCAAGTGCGCTATACATAATCATGACAGTCCATTCAGACTGACTCTATGGCAGCTATGATGTTTGAATAGTTCATCTCACTAAAACAACTGATTATATGTCTCATTATAAAGACAGTTCTTAAATCAAAAGATAGATTAATCATCTTTCTATGAAGAAATATACCCAAGTTTTTCAACTGCCACAATGTTTCATATAGAGTGAAAATTCTCCCAAAATAGCTTTCTTGTCATAAAATGACAGATGGTTATGATTCACCACTCCAGGGAACGATTTCTAATGCTTGCGCTGTTTGTACATTTTCTCAGCGGGGCAAATGTACACTACTATACTTTATAACTTCATAAATGACTTTTTTTTAGTACATTTGGAGTTTTCTGATATTTTGCTTGGCTGTTCAGTAGTCTGCCTGTCAAAGTGAATCTACAACACGCTTTTCTTTAACTAGAGGCAAATCCACCACCGTTGAAAGGCTTTTTTCAGTTCGGTATGTGCCGTCGGCGTTGCTGAAGGCAAAGCTACACGTTGTTTGTGGTCATTTCTTTCATCTTCTCTTTCAGCAGTGCTCCTTAGAAAATTGAATGCAGCAGATGTAGTTGTATGGTTTTCCTGTTTTTTCTTAGCTTTTTTTTTATAACTTTCTTCTGCCCTGGATCACATAATCCAGGTTAGAGAGTGGGATCCGTTCCCACAGTAACTAGTGGGACAATGGAAGCACTGTCTGCCACCAATTCATCTGTTTCCCAGTACATTAGCAGACTAAACACTTCCCTGACCACTGTCAGAGAGGCGGTGTTTGCTCAGGAACAATGGAAGGCGACTGGAACAGGAGACATTTGTTTGCGCTGTTGGTTGTCACTGGGTGACAGCTCCTGAAGGTCCTCAGGGACCGTCTGAGAGATCAGTGCCCTTTGTTTTATCCTCAGCCAATGCCTCAGACTTCCATCTTGCCTGTGTAATTAGATGTCTGTTTCTTTGTCAAAAGACTTTTTATTCTCTAATGGAAAGTGGGGATAGAAAAGATTTCTTTGTGCTACTTGTCCGTTGCTATTCCAATATTTTAAAAAGCTTCTCTCCACCTTAGAATATTTCTGAGAATAAAAATCTGTTAACTGTTAATAAGAACATTTAGTTTTTTCTTTTCATGTTCATGTCTAAATGACGTGCAAATCTGTCCTTGAGTATTTTAATCATGCGGTTTTGTGAGAATTTGAAATATTGCGTTAACGGCAGCGTTTTATGATATAACAGTTTGTTAAAAGCCTGCCTTCCAATAAAAAACAACCCTATAGGTCGTGCAAGTACTTTATTACAACCTATATTTACGTTTTAAGCACTTCTAGTGGGCATAAAAATAAT
Organism: Puntigrus tetrazona; assembly: GCF_018831695.1. Lineage (NCBI taxonomy): Eukaryota > Metazoa > Chordata > Actinopteri > Cypriniformes > Cyprinidae > Puntigrus > Puntigrus tetrazona. Next base: position 1,137,437 of record NC_056700.1, read on the forward strand.
GTCTTGTTGCGTCTTTCGTCATGAAATGAAGTATGACTTCACTGTAAAAAATTTCAAGTAGTTTCGAACTAATTATTATTTTGTAATAAATTCAACGGAAATTTTAGGTTGAGTCAATTTCTGACATCAAAGTGCTATCTTAATTGTTCAATTTTAGTTGGCTAAACCTAGTGAACTAGTTTTATAATCCATTCAACGGCAATGTTTTAATAAGTCAAACATTTAAAATACAAAATTTTACGTTTACTGTATGTGTTTTATATGTTACCTCAACTAGGATTTATTATTTGGGTATCATAAGAAATAGTTTGGGAACTACATAAACTTTTTTTTTAATACAATACTAAAAATAATTGACTGGTGTTTATCAATCACTAAAAAACACACTTTACAACAGATAATAGTTTTTTATAACAATCTCCATTTAAAACATTTTTTATACAAATTAAACATACAGGGATGTAAAAAAAGTCAACTACATCTTGGATGGCCTAAGGGTCAGTAAATTAACAGCACATTAAAATTTGTGGGTGAAATATCCCTTTAACGCTCCATTTGACAAACGTTACAATACAACCGCAAAATTCGCTTTAAACTTTTCCTTTATGAACTAAACAAGCTAAATAAAATGTCAGAAAGCAAACATTTACAAATATTACTGTTCACCATTAAATCTTTAAAATGAGGGAGAAGTAAAAAAAAAAAAATAATAATAATAATAATAATAATAATAATTAGTAAATAAAATGAACCACGTGTTCCAATAAATAAAATTAAATCAGGTCACCTTAATTTACATAGCACATTATTCAATAGTGATTGTGCCAACACAGCTTTACAGAGTCAAGCAGGAAAATAGACTGTCAACAAGACAACCTTAACAAGTCAGTTTTCCAGTTAAAGTCAGTTCATTGGTGATTCAGTGTTGACGTCATCCAGCCAAGCGTACCCCAAATAGGGCAGAGGGAAGTTCTTCTCTGTCCAAATGAAGCCAGCATGGGGTGGTTTAATTCCAGGCTGCAACACCGATCGGATTGAGCAGAGAACTTGCCTGGTTCTCGTGGTCTTGTCCCGATGGCCAGTAAGGTCTTCAGAAGGGATCTGTCTCTGGAGCTCAGCTAACAGTAGCTGACACGGTCTCCGCTGACATTCAGGGCTCTAGATGATCATCTGTAGCACCATCTGATCTGGATACAGACTTTATCTGGGTGGCTACATTCACCTCGGAATAAGAACGAAACAGACTAATTTTAGCATAGATGCCACTGAGAACAATAAACCACGTTATTAATGTCTGTTCACGTTCGAGTGACCGGTGCCTTGGAAGAAATGATTGGATTGCCGATAATTAATAACTATATTTGGTATGTTTGTATTTTTGATTAATCTGACTTATTTATGATAAATATCTCTTGTAATAAAGACACTTGAGAGTTTGTTTTCCTGGAGTCATATTTACACAGCAGTTTGAACACATTAGACAGTGATATTTTTGGCACTAAATGGTTTAGGAATAAATCTTTCTGAATACACGTCCCCAAACGATCCCGTTTTTGGTGACAGTACGTCTCCACCTGCTATTCTGAGCGCCGTTCTCGCTTCATTCTCAAAAGTTTGACCCAAATATTCAGATCTCTGATTTGCAAACTGTTGTATTGGTTGACACATTCGCACATTTGTTCCATGATTGATAACACTCACATTTTAACGTTCATTCATCCTCTATAAAGAGTGTGCGCAGTTTCATGCTCAGGTTCCTCCATATGCAGACAGACAGAGACAGCTTCTGGTTTATTGTCGATTCAGTGAAGGGGTAATTGAGCCTTAATGATTCGTCTATAGGGGTACATAAGGGAAGAAAAGTTGAGAAACACTAGTTGGTGACATGAAAAATGATGGGAAACACGGGGTTTGAATGTTTTCTGAACGCACTATATATATAAGGCCTGGGAGGTCGTGAGGAATTCTAGCCGAGCCTTTGCAAATTTAAATGAGCAGATATCTTCACCTTTTACTTCTTTGTCTATGTCTTGATATGCTCTAGGGATCATCTTATGACCGCGCTCCGAGAGAGGCCTGGTGTAAGGTTTTTTTGAAACATGAGTCGAGCTCACTAACAAGCAAAGATCTGGGCTAAAGGGTGACACTCGGCCAGAAATCATGTGGGTGTCGCAGAGCCCACTAGAATCCCTTAATGAACACGGGAGAATGTGTCTCAGTTGTCGCAGAAGTGGATGGCATGCCAATAATTATGGATTTTTCCCCTAGTTTGACAAAAGTCATCAAATGCAAAGTTCAAAGCATATTATTTCTTGCCCACAGTGTGCAGGTGTCACCAAAGGGTGTATGTTTCTCTGAAGTAGCAAGCACATCTAGAAACATTACACAAGAGGAGGTTGACTAAAATTAGCTCTCCAGAATTCTTTCGACTTTAACCTGGTGGCCTATTCGGCATTCAAACCTGGCATCATCCGGCCTAAAAAAATACATTTAATTTGATACAGTCAAAGTAACAGGTTTTCTTAAATAATAACGAGCAACGTATTCGTTACAGCATTTATTAATAATTGGTAATGTTAGATAATACAATACAGCTGTTATCTCAGGCCCATTAAATAATTATGATAAAAAAACCTCATACATAAGTAAAAAGACTTTTAATTATATATACCATATAAAACTACATGTATTTATTTTTTTAGAAATAAGCAAAAATTATGCTTAATATATTTTAATGTTTAGTTAAAGTTTCACTATCAAATGAAAGCTTAATTTTCATTTTAGATAAAAAAGTTTGTCAGTCTGTGCTTGGTTTAGTTTACTTACTATAAAAAGCTCAGCAATAATGACTTTGATTCATGAGAACAAACCAAACAAGCATATTTGACTGTACATGAAGCGCTCTGGTGCATTGATTAGTGATTAAATATTTTTATGAAGATGATCAGAAGTCTAATGGTTTCGGAACAACATAAAGGAGAGTAGCACAATTAAAATTTGTGGATAAAGTGTCCCTTTACTAATGTTTTTGTGACCAAAAATATGCAGGTTCATCATGTTTTAGCATTGCAGTTATGCAGAAAATTAATTAAATTAACAATAATAATAAAAATAAATCATAAAATGTCTCCTTTAATAGATCTAAAATGACAGGCTTTAAGACAATTTAAGCAATGAAGCTTTCAAAATGACTTTGTCTGCACATCGCTGCTCTTCTACACATTTCTTCAGGTGTGTGTGTGTGTGTGTGTGTGTGTTCACTACTCACTGATGTGTGTGTGTGTGTGTGTACTTGGATGGGTTAAATGCAGAGCACAAATCCCAAGTATGGGTTACCATACTTGGCCAGATGTCACTTCACTTCATTAACGATAGCCTTGGACCATTTCTTCCAGGAAAGATATAGTGAGGAATTTAGCAGAATGTTCTGGCTGCTCTTTTCTATATGAACATGAACGAAGCTGCTGAGCTTCAAAAAACAGGCCCTAAAAGTAATTTAAGTATTATTTGCACTTTAACTGGTATGCAGTGTTCAGTTACGAGACGTGAGAACCCATGGCGTCTTGACACGAGAACTTCAGTCCTTCAGAACACTTCAGACCACACTGAAAATTAATAAGATCTGAGTGCCGGGAAGATGTGCGGTAATTGGTAGGTTTCACCTCCTTTTGTGTTTCTTCAAAGAAAAAAAAAAGACAATTTTGCTTAAACTGCATTGATTTAAAATTGCATTTATCTGGGATGTTTGTTCAATTAGTAAGAGAAATGATTTGAGCTGACAAAAAACTGACACATTTCACATTTAAGTACCATTTTTGTGTCATCTGCAAATAAGGGTCTGGCAATGCCAGCATGATTTTCAGCAGAAGTGCTCACATACTCTCTACTGCTTTGTAGGGTATGCCGCTCTTACATTAGATGAAAGGTCCACTGCTTCCTCCTGTCACATCTGCTCAAACTAGGACAGGTCTATTTGCAAAGCTGCTGTAACAAGCACTTGACGATGTGTGCCTCTCCACAGAGCCTCGCTGGTTGACCCTGAACTTCCCAACACGCATTGTTAAACGCTGTTATGAGCTGTGTGTCTTTGGGGACAGAATTGAGACAGGTCTGCGGAGCTAGTTATCACACAGACTTATATCTTTGATCCATAGACATGCTTGATGAGGAATGCGGGACGGTCTCTATAATCAAATGGATGATAATTGCTAGAAAGTAAGTGCCCTAACTAAGCAAGACAGAGGCGACAGCGGCAAAGAACCAGAACCAGAACCCCAAACCCCAATCGTACTCACCTACAGAAAAGTGGATGTTCACTCAGTTGGATAAAAAAAAGCATTATGCATGAGTATGAGTATGAGCAGACAAAAACCTCATTCATCCATGCCAGCAGGTGTCAGTATAAATGTCATATCGATGCTTATGAAACAGGTACAATTTAAATAGCCAGCTGATGTTTGTAGCTTGCTTTTTAAATGTATATCAAATGCAGAGACAATTATACATAAGCTATTAGGGTTCCATCGAAATGCGTGGTCCTATTGACCAGTGGCATTCATTTTAGCAAGATTTTTATTTATATTGCTTTCCTATATGACTATGAAGCTGCTGTATTATAATCCACCTCACTGATTCCAACATGTTGAGATCCCATGATTACCTCCATAAAGTGTAATGCATTTTATAGATGATGTATGTGTATTTGGTAAAATGTTTTTTTCACTTAATTAGAAGCACCACTACTAAACTGTGTTTTTTGCCATATAGAGACTTTTAAAGTGCAAAGTATAATACATAAACTAGAAAAACATTAATCCTGTACACTATTCAAGTTTGCATTGTCACAAAACAGATTTTAATGAGCAACATTGTGGTCAACTGAACTTCCTCAAAACCTTGTATTTGGGTATAATTAAAGGTTCAGTTCTTATTGTTTTCACGCCCTATTGAACACTTACAAAATATAGGAAATATGGCAAGTAAGTAGTAAAGTGGTTGTTATTGTTATGTGCAAATTGTTTGAATATGAATACGAATGAATGAATGCAAAAACAAACCTCAAGTTCAAATATCATGCATAATTCGTGTCATTTCTTAGTAATTATTTGTGACATTTGCTAGTTATTCTAGTGAAAATAGTTTCAAAATAATCCTACACCAAACATTTTTCAGTGCGCATGTTGGCTACAACAAGTATTCTTTGATCATTATTCCTCCACTAACAATGTTAAACTTGGCACTATATGCATATGGGCAGGTAATTGTTGCGGCATCCGCCAAATCTAAATGAGTCCCTCGTACTGCCAGATGGCCAGGTGAAGCATGAGTGCTCTAGAGAACGTGCAGGCTTTAAAGCACTCCAGACCACACTAGTTGTGACATATAATATAATGATTTTAGGCTTGCATGTAGCTACATAACCGCAGACTCCCAAGCGTACCAACAGTTTTTGTGTTGAAATTTCTTCCAGAGGCAGTTTGTAACCCAACAGTGAATTGCAAATGAATATCGATAATGTTTACCCTGTGCCCACTTTGGCACTTGCCTAGCGCCATTGTAGATGACTGTATTTTACAGAAATGTTACTTACAGCTGACTGAGTCATCTCTAACAGTAGGAATATGATGCGGATCAGCAAAAGCTTTTTAGTTTGTGCCATTTTGCTGCCTTTCTACTTTACTTTCAAGTTGGCAACGCTGCGTTTGAATTTATATACCTTACGAGTTATGGGTGACAAGGCCAAATCCAATAATTAGAATTAAGTTATTTTGTCCATGCAAAGCGGTACTGATATTTTTTAAATAAAAATGAGAAAACAAGTCAAATAGTACTAAATTAAAATGAAAATAATGAAATAAAAGAATGGTTTTGTGATACGTCTGGTATCTGAGTGCAGTTCTGTGAAGAGGTTAAATAAACCTGCTTGTACACTAGAAAGCTTATGTGTAATTTTATTCTGTTCATATCTACACAAAATAAGTAGTCATACATAATTCAAATGTTTTCTCTGACTAAAGATGTTGCATACCTAAGGAGACATATATAATCCCTGAGCAATTTAAAATGCATCATTTTGGATGCGTATCATTACGGTGCGATGCACAAAAACACACGCACGCACACACACACACACGCATACACATATACACACACACCGCACACACACACACACGTCTGGTTGTGTTGGCTTGTTGTTTTTTGAAAGGCTGCATTCAAAGCCTTCTGGCTGTTGACAGAACCTCATGCCAGGTCAAGTGGGCAGCAGTTGATTTGTTATTGTATATATATATATATATATATATATATATATATATATATATATATATATATATATATATATATATATATAAAAGTTGATTATGGAAATTCATGAATAAAAATAGTATGAAAATGGTATCACCCAATATGAAAAAAAAGTTATTTTCTTTTTATATTAGCAGGATATAAAATCATTGCAGTGTTTTAAAAGAAAATACTATATACAATACAGTTTTTTCTATTTAAAAAATGCTTTTTTGTGACATTTTCTAGTAATTTCTATAAGAAAACAATTTCAAAGTAAATAATTGTTTTCATGTTGATTTCAAGTTTTATGTTTTTTTTATATATATTGACAGTTTAAACAAGGATTAAGTCTTTAAGAATTATTCCTCCACTAACAATGTCAAAGGTCGATTCACAATGGCAAATTTTTATAGTTTTTTCTAATTTAAATGGCCCTGTAGACTAACTCTAGCCAAACCATAATTCTAACCCTAACAATATAGTAAGTACATGTAATTAATTAGTATTACTCAGTGATTGAATGTATAATTGCACTGTAACAAGGACAACAAAATGAAGCGTAATCAAATGTTTACACCTTATTTGGTGTTCTTGTTAAAGTGTCATTTCACATTCAAGTACTGAGTAATATTAAAAGGCAGTTTAAATGTTCAAAAAATAATATTAGACTAATATTCTGTAAGATTCCTGGAGATGAAGCAGCGCTGACTGAGAGAAAGTGAGAGAGAAGAACACAAGATCTCATCTGCGTGTAGTATCTTAATCCATTATCACAAACACCATGGGACTATAGTGTCTTGCTGGGCGTTTAATCTGCTAAGCATCCACTCTATTAGCATCTCATATAAGATACATGAAGGTTTGCATATAAATTCGACTTAATTACTTGCATAAATTAGTGGCTGATTATTGTAATTTTTGCATTTGAAGCAAAACCAGTCTAAAGATGTTATTTTCCTATAATGAGCAAGGGCCATTTTGGAAAAAAAGGCAACCATGTGGGAAAATAAAAGCTTTTGGCACCATGGAAATAGACTGGATTTTTTAAAATGAGACAATAATCTTTAATTCACGGATAATGCTGTGAGGTTGCTGGAGGGCAGCCATTGATCAAGCTGATCAGAGGGAGGACATTAAAACCTTCATTATTTCAGCTCCCACCCCTGGGAGCATTTCTCAGAGCGCTCATATAAAACCTCACACTAACAAATATTGGCAGGTGTGTTGGCATAGAGTCAAGTAGGGTTTTTTTTTAAGCACTGTAACAGTAAACAGCCACATTTCCCAGCATTTTTTTTAAAGGTTTAGGTTTAGCCTTTAGGGCATCTGCCAAGTGGAATACATTTACAGTAATTGGTTTTTCTTCCATACAGTGTGTTTGTGAAAGAATACCACTTTAATATCCTGTTGACATAATTTTTTGTACAATTTTAGTAGTCTCATCCTGGTGTGGCTGTTTCGCAGTTCTTGTTTTAGAGTTATTCATGCTGGATAACATATTAATCTGCCATTGATGATGATGACTTTTCTTTGGTAACACTTCATTGCGATAGTCCACTTTAGACATTCTGCTAAATATAAAAGTACATTTGCAATTACAGCTACCCGTCATTAGAGTACTACTACTGCTAATATTTCATTTTAATTGTCCTCGAACTTACATTCTACTGACTATAAGTCATTTTGGAAGTACAGGTGCATCTCAGTAAATTAGAATGTTGTGGAAAGTTAATTCATTTCAGTAATGCAACTCTAATTGTAAATTCAATAAGCACACACATCCATACTGAAGTAGTCTAAGTATTCTAATTTGGGGAGATTGGTGGGTTTTTGTCAAATGTGAGCCAAAATCATCACAATTAAAAGAACCAAAAACTACTTCAGTTTGTGTGTATTGAACATTGAGTAAAACCATAGCAGATCACCACAAGCCAAGTCATGTTACAGGTGATCTTTACAAGCCAAATCAAGCAATAGGTGATCTTCAGAAACCAAGTCAAGCTACAGTTGATCTTCAAAAGCCAAGCTACAGCTCATCCTCACAGACCAAGTCAAGATATTGTTGATGTTCATGAGCCGAGTCAATCCGCAACAGATCTCCATAAGCTAAGTCCACTTTTCAAAGATTTCCATGATTCAAGTCATGTTATTGCAGATCTTCACCAGCCAAGTCAAGCTAATGCTGATTCTCATCAGTCAGGTCACATCATCGCTGTTCCTCCAGAGCCATGTCGCGTCTGAGCTGATCTAAAGCCACTGCGTGAAATGGCCGCCAGTTCAGAGGCTCTTTTCAAGATGGCCACCAACCCAGAGTCCCAACCACTGCACAAGATGGCTGTCAACCCAGAGCCACAACCGCAGCACAAGATGGCCATCAACCCTGAGCCACAGCCATTGCACAAGATGGCCGCCACACCAGAGCCTTCAGCCTTCACGAAAGTCAAGCCTTCCACCCCCACAGACGTCTCCTCTGTGTTCCCGAGCATTGTGGATGTCGCATATGAATATACCAGGGCGATCCAAAGGGCGTTTCAAGCTAGTATCCAGTTCTATTCATGCATGCAGCGGGCATTCCCAGGGCCTTAGCACAGTTCATGATTGAGGAGGTTCCCTTGTCCTCTGTGCTCCCTGGATTGACAGTGACCGCACACTGTTCCCCAGAAGGCTCATCTGAGTGTGCCCTAGAGGCCTCATTTCACCATTAGCCTGCTTCAAAGGACTCACCAGCCCATGTGGCCGCTCTTGAGGTCTCCCAAGTCTATGGGCATGTTGACTTGTGTTGTAGATCCCTCGGAGGAGCCTCTACCCACCCAAGAGCCCCCTAGGGTGATGGAACACCTGGGGTTCAGAGTTTGTCTGATCTCAGTCATGGAGGTGCCCCTGAGTCCTCATCTTGCCCTGTCACTGCCATGGAATCTGTCCCTGAGTCTTCTTCCTGTCCTGTCACAGCCTTTGAATCCTCGTCCTGCCCTGTAATGGCTATGGAGGCTGTCCCTGAGTCCTTGTCCTGCCATGTCACACCTATAGAGTTCACTTATAAACTATCCTGTCACTGTTAAACTATCCCTATCCTGTCACTGTTAAAGAAGCCACCTGTGAACTGTCACCTTGTACCGTTAAGGCTGAGGAGGCCGCCTAATTAACTTTTGCCCTGTCCTGTAATGGCTATGGAGGCCACCTGTGAAAATGTTTGTTTCTATTACAGTTCCACATGTGCCCCCCGGTGGGCTCCTGCATCGTCTAATCCACCCTGGAGCGCTTTCTCTATGCCAGCTTTTCCTTGAGGGCTCTTGCTATGCCTGTTCCTCCCTGGAGCGCCACCACCATGCCTGCTCCACCCTGGAGAGTCCCAGCTCTGCCTGCTCCAACCTGGAGAATCCCAGCTCTGCCTGCGCCACCCTGGAGAGTCCCAGCTATGCCTACGTGGCCCAGGTTTATCAAGGCTCCATCCTTCAGGACTGCCATTGCCCCAGGCCTCAGCTGCCAAGCCTTCTTTTACATGGACCTGGCGTTCCATCACGCCCCAGTTCTGCCTCTCTCCTGGTTTCTAGCCTATTCCCAGTTAAGAGCATCAGGAAACCGCTCCTTAGAGGGGGGGCTATGTTATGATTGCCAGCTGGAGTGACCACAAACTACTTTAGAGCATTCCACTCTTGGACTGTTATGTTTGCGCTCCCTCTGTCTGTAGTTCTCTGTCTGGATTTAAGGACTATTATTTTGAAGAGTGTGTCTCCCACTGTTTCTGTGTTTTTTTGTTGCTCTGCCCCCTTGTTTATTCCCTCTGTAACTTCTTACAGAGTGTTTCCTTGTTCCTAGTCTTGTTAACCTGTGTTTTATTTTTGCTTGTGTACCGACCTTTGCCTTACCTTTGAACCTCTACTCTGTTTTGCCCCTTTATGGACTGTTCGTCATTCAATTGACCCTCACTTGCATCAGGACTATTCTTGTGCTTTTGCCTCTACCATCCCTGTTTGCTGTTTTCTCGCCCGGCCTGTTCATTGACCATACCTTTCAATAAAACTCAGCAGATGGAACCTCACGTCTCAGACTCTTTCGTAACAGCTACAACCAGTTAATTTTTGTATGATCTGTGTCAAAATGTTTGTTTTTGTTTTGATCTGTGTGACTCCACTCACTGCCTGTTTGCCCACTAAACCCTGTGTTTTACACCCTGTGTTGCCAGTTAGCAGAAAACACAGATTATTGCAGCCACTGAGGCTAGCAAATGATCTGAATCAGAAATTACAGTTTCTGCTTGAACTAAAAAGCCTCAGTATTCATCTTAAAAGCTCTACATATTAAAACAGATCAAATCAGCTCATCAGATTACAGTTTAAGGCCTGTTGTTTTCCATTGTCAGTTCTGTTCATTCCTGTTGCACATCCTCACCCTGGAAAGCCATGTGAGCGTAGAGTCTGAGTAAGAGGATAAAAGGAGGGAGGAAATAACACTTTCAGTATTTTGAATTTACCCACTTCAACTGTTAGCTACAAAAATATTACATACTGCACCCGTAATAATGTTATTTTTTCTGTCACAATACTATCAAGTGCATTGTTTGTTAATTTTGAAGTGTACAGTTTGTTACTTTGTAGTGTGTCATAAATGGTGAGATGTGTGATTAATCACTGCTAACATTTTAGTACACACAGAATTATTTAATTTAAGTGCAAACAGAATACACAAAACAAATTTCACTTTTAAAGAACCTAAAAAGACTGACATAAGACTGTGACAGTTGACTCTAACTCTAAATTACCCACGGCCTCTTGACTGACTCCACTGTGACAGACAGGGTCCTGAAAAAAAGGCTGTTCTTCCTCAAATGTTTGCTTCAGATTGTCCTGACATGCCTGCTGTGAGATTGATAGCCTGTGGTTGTGGCCTCCTCGGCCTTCAAGCAACTACAGTTCACTCACTTCCACCCTCAGAGGATGGATGGCTCTATACAGGGCTGACATCATTAATCCATCAGTCAGACTTGATAGCATTATGCCTGAACCTGATTGCTTGTGAGCTCGTAAACATGAGCTGGGAACATATGCCTGTGAGACCTTCCAGGCCATCTTTTGTGGCGAGGTTCAACCTATCAGATAAGAAAGAACAGCAAAATAAAAAATGAGAGAGACATTGATGTTTTAGTAATGCCGATTTGTGGTAGCTAAATGATTAAAGATATTAAATAAAATAAAAGAAATTAAGTGTGACGTAGAGACTAGGTTGTTCATTCTTTTTTTGTGTGTGTTTGTGCATGTATTTTGTTTTACAGGGAGTAGCTTGAATGCAGGAGTCCAGTCCAAAACACTCTCCACTGAACTTTTAATTAGCTTGCACATGGTCTGTGCCAAACTTGTCAAAGTGAATGCAGAAACAAGCGGTAATTGGGTTAGCTTATCTGGCGTCCCTTTTATTTTTATTTTTTTTTAATAGTTTTTTTTGCTTTATAGGGCTAATAAGATGAAGTCTGCTGACCTTTGTAGTCATTATCAGTATTGTTAAGTTTACTTTGTTTTCCTCGCAGTCACTTGAGCCAGTCCACTCTAACTAACGCCCAGGAACAGGGCGATATATTTAAAATTTCACATTAATATGGCTTTGTTGGTGATATAAAATTAAGTAACAATTGTGAATATTGAGGTTATTTTAATGCCATTTTTATCTGTTGATAAAATTTGCTAAAGACTGTACCATTGAAATTTTTGTTTGTTTGTTTTTTTTTTTGAGGGTGGGCTAGGGGGTGGGGGTTGTACACTTCTCACCACTCACCACACTTCTCACACTTTAAAGGACACCATGTTAAGAAATATGCTACTTTTCAGTGCGCCAATCACAAACATCAAAGTTCAGCCATAAAAGGATGAAAACTATTCAATGTGAAAGGAAAAAGGTTAAGTTAAAGCCTTAGCCATAAAGTATGAACAGACTTTATTAGATATCTTTAGACTGGGGAACTGTGCTGTATGTCCTTCAGAATTAATGAGAAAGAGTTATTTTAAAGGACATTCAATCCAAAAAAATTAATGTTGAAAATGAAGGATGGACAGACAGACAGAAGCATGGATGTATAAATAGATAGATGGATGGATGGAAGGAGGGACAGGTCGGTGGATGGATGGAAAGACGGCCAAACGGATGGATAGGTGGGTGGATGGATGGATGGATGGATGGATGGATGGATGGATGGATGGATGGATGAATGGATGGATGGATGGATGGACAGGTGGATTGATGGACAGTCAGATGGATCAATGAAAGGAGAGACAGATGGATAGTTGGATGGAAGGACAAACAGGGATGGGTGGGTGGATGGATGGATAGATGGTTAGATAGACGGAGAAATGGATGGGTGGATGGATGGATTGCAAGAAAGTTAAAAATCATAGTTTTTTTTTTAAAATTAAAAATCACTCAAGACATTTCACAGCAAATTCATTATTATTGAAAAAGACAGAAAAATATTAAGATATATTAAGATATATCTATGTTCAGATGTGCAGGGTTATTCCATGATGGGCCAAAAAAAAACTTGCTTGATTTATCTTTTTGTCCAAAGTCAAGTAACTAATCTATTGTTGATCTTATTAAAAAGTTACTTGGACGCAACTCACTGGTAACTAAAGTATCCAGTAACTAAGAAAGTATTTTTTAAAAATGAATGATGTTGGTGGTGCGCTAAAATGAGTAGGGAACATTACAAACCAGAGGAAGATCAAAAGAAGTACAGAAATGCCCCAGAGACTCAGGCGGTTTCACTTCAACATGATTACTTGCTGTGCCAGCAATCAGACCCCACAGATTCAAACTTCTTTAGTCCGCTCGCACAACAGTCAAAGTTGTCGTGATGCAGTCTTCACTTCCCATCGTTCTCTGTCAGTATCCTCTTCTCCCGCCCAGTTAACATCGGTTCGCACCGCTGTGACAGCACCATCTCATTAATGAGCTCCAGGCCAGGGGAAATGATAAGTGCATGGTGGCATCTGTCTGGGACACTGGGAGCTCACGGGGAGCCGCAAGGTTGTGACACCTCTGTTGTGCGTAGATCTGTCACAGCTGACATCAGCTGTCATCAGAAAGAACATCTGTCAGTTTGAAACACTGTGGAGATAGAAACAGAAAGAGATATTATATTCACCTTTACTATTGCATTCAGCAGTTTTAAAGCTATAACTGTTGGTCATTGTTGCAGAACACAAATGAGAAAGCTTCCTCGATACGCTTGCTTACATTAAAAAAAAGTGCACCCAAAATTTAAGTTTAGTCGATCCAGGTCATTTTAAACCATGAAAAACCTATAGAACTAAAGGCTAAAAATAAGTAGTGTACTTGTAAGGGTGCTATTTCAGTAGTTACAGTACAGTAGTTGAAAATTATCCCACATTCGGTTCATAAAAGTGTGACGAATTTTAAATGTACTTTAAATATTGTCAACAAAATCAGTCTTTCTCTTTTAATTTGTGAGCATAAAAAAGTGTAAAAAAGATCAGGTTCTTTCACCTATTTACAAAGTTGACTTAAAACTATGAATTTAAGTATATTAATAGTACATTTTTATGGAAATAAGAAAGTAAAAGTACAAATATAGTCTATATGCTTAGACATTTCAGTTACACTTTATTTTAATAATCCACTTTAGACATTACACTAACTATATAAGTAACTTTGTGACTATATTCCAATCGCATATCAACTAATTGTCATTCATCTGCCTATATGTGTCTGCTAACTAAGAGTACACTGTTAGGGTACGTTTAAAGTTAGTAGAATAAGTTGGCATACACTTTCTCATAGTCAGTATGTTGTATGTTTTGAACCCATCATAATAATATTTTTTCATCATAATGTATTTTTTCTGTATACTATAGCAGTATAAGCCAAGTATTGAAGTATATTTTTTAAAACTAAAAGTATGTTTTCTCATTGTTAGTTTAAAAGAAGATTAGACTAGATTTATGTGAGAAAAAAAATCCAACATTAGATGTGCATATAGACACACAAGAGCAAATAGTATTGTTTTAATCTATATGGCCTCAGCACACGAGTCATACAGACTTTAATAATGCTTTATAAAGTTTTTGTTACATTGTATTAAATGGAAAAGACCATGCTGTAAGTTCTTCAACAGTCAATACAGTAATTAAAAATATTTTTGTTCAAAGAAAGTCATACCATTTCAGAACAGTGAGAAGAATAGCTTTAAGTTTGGTAAGGTTGTTTTTATTTAACCGACTACAGCATGTTCTTTAGCTCTCATAAATTAAACCATCTCAAATATGCATCACATAATTTTTCCCTCAGCAGAAATGGCTAATTTCTCTCCACTTAGCATAAAGGTCATTACTAATTTGCCTTTGAATATAGAGATATTCAAATCTCGTTATTAGTACTCTTTGAACATGATATTTTATTTATAATTAGCTGTCAGGATGTGTAAGAATTAGCCGCCGCTCTGTTTTCATTGAGAAGCCTCTCCGGTTCCAAACCAGAAAATGCTTGAAGGAAACTGACAGTAACTTTAATTAGCACTCTTGTTTGGTGGCTTAGGCAAAACTCCCACCCTGCCTTGCATGACACTGACTTCATTATGACTCCAGTGTTCCTGCGAGCAATAAGCCATCAAAGAGCTGAGGGCCAAGGGTTTGGTGTAAGAACGACTGATTCGCGTTTATACCACAAACGTTTTGTATTTTTCTTGTCTGAGATGACAGTGACAGTGTCAGTGATGTTGTATTACCATTTCCTGCATGTGTTAGTTTCTCTTTTTTTACAAACAAATGGATGTCCTTACATAACCTGCAAAGAGTGCTATGGCAATGAATATTTTATGAATCATTGGTGCATTTCGGGGCCTGTATTGACAGATTTACCCAAATGGTGTCGGAATTCGTTACGCTGGACATCCTTAATGATCTTCAGTGGAGTTTGATTGTAAGTAAAAATGATAAAAATCTATCATGTTTGCATGCTGTGAATCAAATCATTGACAGGTTAAAGGGATAGTTCACCCAAAAATGGAAATTCTGTCATTAGTTGCTCACCCTCATGTTGTTCTAAACCCGTAAGACCTTCTTCGGAACACAAATTAAGATATTTAAGATGAAATCCGGCCTTGCGTAAACAGCAACGCAACTCTACATTCAAGGCCCATAAAGGTAGTAAGGAAATCAATAAAACAAAACCTGGTCTCATAAAAATACATACCTTTTTAAGTACCTTACTGCGCGTTTTGGCGCAGTTTCAAAGAGAAATATCCACTGAGTGGCAATACGTTCAATAAGTGAACCCTGACATGTTTTTTTTACATTGATGTAGGTACATATCGCTGTCTTTTTATTACATTAAATATCCAGAGACTGGAAAACCTAATGTTCTATCATGTTGGAAATATGCCCTGTACCAAATCCAACCCTAAACCTACCGAATAGTGTTAAGAAATGCTAACCAGATATAAAAGGGCATTTGTTAATGCAACCGTGTCATTTCAACTTCCTTTTACACAGATTTGAACTGTTTTATCGAACTGTAGTTATACGGGATTTAAACCGGAGCTCCTCGCCTCTCAAGTATGTCTCTGTACTCTGTGATCTACCACAAGCCTACCATCTATGAAAACCCATAGATATGAAGCTGTATTTTTAATCGAAACTGTAAATCTGTGTGAAAAGGAAGAAAGGGTGTCAGAATTTTACTGCCTCTAGTGTTCACTTCTTTTGGAAACTACAGCGATATGTACTTGTTGGTACATATTTCGCATCTCGCTAAAAAGTGCACAATGAGACCAGGTAGATAATTAATGGGTGAGTAATTAATGACAGAGTTGACATTTTTGGGTGTACTGTTCCTTTATATTTATCCAGGGTAAAAAAACATCAACCAACAAGCAACACATTCCACAGTCGCCTCAACTTCCAAAATCCTACCGCATTTCTAAACACCTTGCTAAAGTGTCCCATCATTCAAAGGTGTTGGCTGCATGATAAAGTAGTGTATTAAACTCAGCATGAGGTAGGAGCAGCTATTGAAGTGTGTGAGCCCGGTGGCCCAGCTGTTGCTTTGCAGTGAAACTGGCATGCTGAGCAGGCAGGTTGTCATCTCCATTAGAACATGTGGTGAAGGCTCAGTGTGGGGAAATGGGTTTGGGTAAGGGCAGAGCGACGGCTTTCATGTCGGGTAAACTCCTATCAATCCCAGCCTGACTTTTTCATCACCGCATGACTGCCATGCCTCAGGGGTCTGTTTCGACTGGGGCCAATCACAGAACTCTTGCCAGTCATTTAGGATAAAAAAAAGCAGTCTAGGATGTATGCCAGCCTAAGCCAGACTTTTGACTGCTGTGCTATATATATATAGTTCACATATATTGATTTTCTGTTTTTTATAACGTCTGAATTATATTATCCGAATTATATGAAAGTCGCCAATCGTGACATTGCACTCTGTAGCTGTAAAATTTTTAGATTGACCATAGTGTTCAAAACATCATGCATTTTTAATAAACCAGGTTTGCTTGGGTTTGTTTTGTCTTTTTATTGAACGAACTAACTAGAAATTAGTCTGTACGAAGCCCAGAGCTTCTGGCAGATCGTCGTTGTGCAGAAAACAGGACGCAGAATTGTAATTCGAATTTAAGGAAGGGCAATCATTTTCATAGAAATTCAGGTAACTGCGCTAAGTGTAGTTTTTATTTTTCAGTATGGGTTACTCAGAAGTGCTGTCACATACGCAGTATCTGGAGAATTGCCAAAATATTCCTCAATTCCTCAATCCCCCCTTTCACCTGGAGGAGAAACACTAGACCGTTAAACTGAGGCTAAATGCAGTAACTACAAAAACGTTTGCGCTATTGCCAGTACTTTATCAATATATGCATAATACGGTGATTTATTAGCATTTCCTCATACTAAAGTATATCAGCAAATTACTAACACTAATTGTTACTTCGAGTATCCTCACCTTCTGCTACCACGCCACAGGAAAAATCGCATACCGCTTCGTGATTCCAATTGTTTAACGTTTACGAATTTGATCAATACATTCATGGTCAATAAGCAATGCACACAAGGCACCATGGCATCTGTCTTGTCATCACACTATTTCAACATTATTTTCTCCCTTATGTCTTATTCCATGTACATTTTCCTCTCAATCACTAATCCGCAGCATTGGTGTTTGTATCCTAATTGAACTTTCCAGTTTTTTTTTTTTTATGTCATTCAACGACATTGCAATCACTGAGGTAGTTAATCGAATTCCCATCCTTTATTAAGGGCAATGATTAAGGGCTAGATTTAGCATACCCATGTGGGAGCAACTTGATTACATAGCAGCCGTCGTGAATTAGCAACACTAGATTAGCAGGGAGGTCTGTATGTGCTCATCCAGTATCCTCAACCACACAATTATACACCGAACACACTAATTACTCATCCACGCTCCGCAGACTCCCATGATGTCATTGAGTACACTGAGATACGCACTAGGTACTTCATCTATTGGCAGATAAACTTTTAGCTACCGAATGAAGTGAAAATGTTTAATGGCCTTAATTATTTCTTACCGACCATGAAACTGTATTTTCTGTAGTGCTTTCTTTTTGTTTCTAAGCCAATGGAAATATAGATTTTTTTTTTTTGTTTCTGCTGCAGGTTATTGAGTCACTCATAAAATATGAGCCATTCCTTCACAGACTGTGAGTTTGTTCCTATTGTTTTGGCCGCGTAATGTGTTACATATTGAATATTTATATAAAAAAATAAAACTTTAGGCAAATGCATGAGAGACAAAAGAGCAAAAGAGATATGCTAAATTAAATATATAACAATATATGTATATATATATATACAAAAAAGCTCAAACAAATACTGAAACTGAAAACTGAAAAAGCCAGTTTATACTCTCTTATAAAGCAGAATTGTCCATAAATGTACTACTAGAGTAATTAAAATATTAAAAGCGTATATATTGCACTTGTAGATAATAGGATATAATATTAATGACATAAACATTTCTGTGAAGTTCACTTTGCAATAATGTCGAATTAAAGTTGTTGTTTTTTTTAAATCATATTAAATCATTATGTATTAGCAGTCTTCTGTCATGCTTTAAAGTATATTGAGTTTGACTAAAACCCACATAAAGTACTTGATTATAATTTTAAAGGGATAGTTCACTCAAAAATGCTAATTCTGTCATTAATTAATCGCCATAAGACCTTCATTCATCTTTGAAACACAAATGAAGATTTTTTTGATGAATTCCGAGAGCTTTCTGACTCTCCCACAGACAGCAAGGATTCTTACATGATCAAGGCTTAGAAACGTAAGGAGATCTTTAAAATAATAATCCATGTAACATCAGTGGCTCAACAGTAACTTTGCGAAGCTACGAGAATACTTTTTGTGTGCAAAGAAAGCGAAAATAATGACTTTATTTAACAATTTGTCTTGACTGCATCACCCTATAGTCCATTTTGAAGCCTATCACGTACATACACAACACATGTACTTGAATATGCTGTGTACGTCGTTCCATATATCCAGGTACATGCTTTGCATATGTTGTTTACGAATGTGATACTCTCCAAAATGCCCATGCATCTCTTTATCTTGTTATTCAAACTATAAAAACTGTAAAATGCAAGTTTATCATTACAAATATGCAAATATATTTTCATTTGTAATTCACCATACACGATTGTCAGTACATTTTTACCATATCCAAAAAATTCTGCATGAAGAAATCTTACTGAAGCGGGTCAAAAAAGCACCGATTGCATTTAATGTGCATTGAAACTAAAATGCATTGTTATGCAATTACACGCAATTAAGAAAAACGCTTACACTCAGCTGGCTCTTAAATCTATTATTTTAAAGTATATTATTTCCATAATACGTTTTTAAAAGTATGCTCAAGCGCTCAACTTTTCCCAAGGACCGAGTGGTGGTTTTGAACCCTTTCTACGGGTATGATACATTAAGATGCACATATAAAAAGGCCTCCGTTCTGCAGCCCGTTATAATGCCCCAAAACGAGGGTGTTTGTAGGATGCAATTATCTTCCAACTGTTTTGTCGGTTTTAAAAGGGATCCTTTGAAAAGACATAAGTCCCTTCAGCTGCCTCAGACAAAAGCCGATTCTTTTTTTACTACCTCTCCCACACTCAGTTTTATTAACACATGAGTTAGAATTGATCGTTTTGCTTCTCTTTTTCTCACCATATCACTCGCAAATCCATACTTTGGGTCTGTTTTTTTTTTTTTTTTGATGAATATATTACCATAAATTTAGTCAAATCCACACATGGATGTCGCTTCTAATGAGGCCACATTACCATTTCAGACAGAGCAGGCACTGGTTTTATCTTCTGTTCATGGAGACACGCTGCCTCAAAGAGAATAGCAGAAGCGAGCAGTAGAGGCTCTGTCATTCTCAATAAAGCGTGATGGGGTTTATCAGGGAGGATGGTTCCCTTTGCCAATTGTTAGCCTTGCGAGCAGAACCCAGATCTTGCGCTTTCACCGATGCACGCTGTAGTCAGCTACTGTGGGCTTTTCTTGTAACTAGCTGCGTTAGCATGCAGGTGGCGGCGTTTGGGACTTCGGTGTGCTGGAAACAGCAGGTTTGAGTTGACCCAGGTTACTTGAACTAGCTCACGACGAATGACCCAAATCAGATTTCTCGTCTTAATTTAAGGCCGCTGTGGTTCAAAACTAACTGTTTTCAGGGTCATCAAATTGTTTGTCGAATCAAAAGAGGGCCTGGATTTGTCCTTGGGCATGAAAGGCTTTTTATCTATCACATATTTTGTCTTTTAAAGCTCTCGCTCTTTTTTTTGAGCACAAGTGCTGCAAAACTGCCATAAAATATACATATTTTAAAAGAAATATTGTGATTGTATTTGTGATTTTCTTTTAAAGTAGTAATGTAGCAGTAATTGAAATTTATAGAGTTGTAGTTTCAAACCAGCTTGGCTTTCTTTCCTGTGTAGTACTCAAAAGGAAATATTTTTTTATCTTTTAAATGGAAGCACAGCTTTACAATATATCATTAAATTGCTCCATATGACTTGTGCACTATATTCTACTATGTGGGAACTGACAGAAATGCAAGTTATTATTAACTGAAAAAAAAAACGTTCCCTTAGAGAGCTATTAACAGCTGTGAATTTACCCAGTTGAAGTCGAATCGTTGTTCTGGTTTGTGAACAGAATCACCTCTTTGACTGAAAAAAAAAAATCAACAGCATTACTTTTCTTCTAAATATAATTTGTGGGAAAGAATATCATGCTTAGAATGCTTAGAATGTAAATAATAAAAGATTATGTTTATATGCTAATTGAATTTTATGTTTTTGGACAATTACAATTAAATACAAATGAATTATACGTTTTTAAAAATTATGATTTTTTAATTAAATCCAATTAGTCTAACATATGGTAATATATATATATAATATATATATATATATATATATATATATATATATATATATATATATATATATATATATATATATATATATATATAATTACTTATAATGTCACTTTTGAAATGTGTTTGCAATTGCACATTAGTAATAATGAAGTTCCAATCAGTATATTTAAAATGTTTTAACTAACACACTCCAGTTTTAATTAAAGTATGCACTTTACATGTGCACTAGTATGTATGTCAGCACATCAGAATAAACATAAATCATAAGAGAAAATTATTAAAGGGCCCCATACGGGTTATGAAGGGTTAATATTTTGATTTTAGGAGTCCCAAACAACAGCCTGACATGCACGCAATGGCAAAAAACTAATTCTTTTTATTTATATAATATGCTTTGACTTTTACCTTATTTGTTCAATGACTCCGTAATGATTTGTTCAACGATTAATTTTTCCAAAGCCCTCTGGTGATTGGTCGATTTCATTTAAAGCAGTGTTCGTGAGCTTTTAGCGCTTTAAAGTGGCACCTTTTGGTTTCATTCAGACCAATGTGAAAATCAAGGATTTTGAATTTCGAAATTTCCAGGTCGCGTGCAACGAGTGGACAGGCAGTTTGCTAATGTTTCACTTTGATGTCAAAAACGACTTGTTTCAATGATTCGATTGACTCTTTCATTAACAATATGACAGTAACTTCACACAGTGTATTCTCAGATGTTAAACTTTGCAGGATGTTTGAGCTGTGACACAAAATGCACCAAAAGTCATTTTCAAAATTCCATATTAGTGGCACATTAAAATGTTTTAAAATATATTTTAAACTAAAACTATTCTTTTGACATTGTAGTACATTTTACAAGGGCCTAATTTTGAGATTTAAAGCAATAATGAATGTTATTTTTCGTGATCAAGCTATTTTATAGAATCAGATATTGAACATTCTCATAAATATATGTTGTTTTTGAATCCGTAAAGCCATTGTAGGCTAAATTAAATAGTGTCCAGCACGTCCTCTAAAATGTATTTTTTTGATTTCCTTTTGCAAGTCCTAACTAGTCCCTTGCAAGGATTATTTATCTATTTAAGGAGTTATGGAGAAAAAAACCCAAAAAACAAACTAGATCATCTTCAAATTTTTCCTCTGAGGCAAATGTCATTAGGAGCATGCGAGCTGTGACAGATGCTGACACAATGTTTTGTTTCTCCCAAGAGGACTAGTGCCACAAAATACCATTGCCATAACTGATGCCACCCATATGCGTAATTTAAAAGACTTGCAATATTTCGCGCTTTCACAGATGGTAGACAGATGGAGGCGTAGATCAATGACGAGGTCTGTGACTATGGTCTCAGATCAGAGAGTCTTGAAAAACAGGACACCTGCACGGGATTCATTGTTTTCACCCACAGATGAAGATGCTTTTCACTTTATCACCTTTTAATTATCAGCCGTCGCACGAAAAGCCTCTTTGTCTGTAAATGCTCCTCAGAGAAGAAGGGTGGCAATGACACCGGAAGGTTTGACTGTGAATCACACTCTGAGAAAAAGGAGCAAAATGTCTCTTTGGTGGGATTTTAGGTTGCGTGAGGAAATTAAAGGAGAATTCTTAGTGAGGTTCTAAGTGGGCTGGAGAGTCCAGACTATATTAGGACCGGATTAAATTTTTCATCGTGGGTCAAAACCTTTCTGAACGATAAACTAAAGCACCCACTGGACGGACAGATGGCCAAAGGTCAAATATTTTAAACCCTGTCTGAAGACTTCTGTCATACAGTTACCTTTGCGTCACAGCTATATGACGATTTTATTCCACAAAATTCGCTTAAAGGGGTCATAGGGGTCATTTGCAGTGTGTCTTTTAGGTTAACGTTTCAAAAAATACATTTGTTTCCTCATACTGTACATTACTGTTTCACCTCTAAGCCCTGCTTTCAAAAATGAACCGATTTGTACAAAGTTCATCATTCTAAAGAAACCAGGTGTGCTCTGATTGGCCAGCTATCCAGTACTCTGTGATTGGCTGAATACTGCAAGCGTCTAATGGAAATCTTATGCTCCTATGCTCCTATCTCAGCACTATGACACAAAAACAAATGACATATGAGGCATTTGTTGCATCCAGTGGGGACATAATTACTAATTATAACGACTTAGTAATGTCTTTTTACTCGTCGCGTTGCATGTGGGGGCGTGGACAAGTCATAATTTTTATAAAGAATATCTCTTTGGTTTTGAGACTTTAGTCAACTTTAGGGATCTTATCTTTACACTAACAGCTTGTAACACTCCAAAGAGAATGGAAAACTTTTAATTATTTCATAAAATGACCAAAAAACACCTAAAATTGTTCTTTGGACTTTTGGGTTGGGGAGGGTCCAAGCTGAGACAGGTGCGAGCCTTCTTCATCTATCATTATCTAGCAGCAGTGCATGGGTAGGCAAACTCGTGAAATGATGTTTATGAACATAAATTAAGACATTTAAGTGTTTGTCCTTGAAATATAAATTATGATAATTGCAAAAGTATGCTTAGCCTTACAGAAATACATTCAAACACTTGCATGATTAGTATTCAAGGTGTAAGAAAAATATGCTATTACTTTTCACTTGATGGTTACACCACATGGCATGGTGCTTTTGCACTGCTATCAGTTGCAAAGCTTGTGTGTTTCTGAGAGCGGTCTATGCGATAACTAACTCTCTTACAACAAAGAAAGAAGGAACTCGGGCATTATTGCATCAACACTCATTGATGCACTTATTGCATCAACACGAATTCTATATGTAACTTTATATCTATTGTACCAATGTTAGAATTTTTTTCTTGTCTTCTGACATTTTCTGACACTACTTCTACATATGTAAAACTTTTATCTTTTAAAAAAAAACTTATAAAAACAATTATCACCAGACCTGTACCACGAAAGAAAGAAATCTTATGGGAAATGTGTGTAAAAGAATGTGAGAGTATGTATGTAATGTGTTTTTATTCATAGACATAATAAACTAAACATGCATATATTATGTGAATAAATTTTTTTATTTGGACTGTGATTAATCGTGATTAATAATTTGATAGCTAGTTTTAATGTATTTATTATAGTGCTGTCAAACAATTAATCAGATCCAAAAGTTTTTGTTTACATATGTACTGTTTCTTTATTATGCATAAATAAACACACACACATATATTTGAACATTTTTGCATGAATATACACTTATATATTTTTATTATTGCATTTTATAACACTATATATATATATATATATATATATATATATATATATATATATATATATTGCATTTAGAAACATGACATATTTTTCTTAAATATATACACACACGTTTGTATGTATATACATAATAAATATATAAAGTACACATTCATTTATTATGTAAACAAAAAAGTTTTATTTAAATAATCGTTTGACAGCACTAATTTAATATAATATATCCACTTCATAGCAACCTTGATTTATTGTTAATATTACAATAATTTAGCAAAACAACCATGTTGGAAAAGCTTCCACTGACTCAGAGACAAAGAAAGAGCAGATGTAAATATTAGCTAAAATATTTAGCAAATGCCGACTAGTTGATCAAGCAGAGCAATGACCAGTTCAGTTCATCCTTTATTTTCTCCACAAGGAGAGATTTGTCTTAAGCAATCTCCTCCTTACGGAGACGAAAGACTGGTGTCCACTGCTCTCCGTGACAGGATGAATCAGTCACGATGACGGTCAGTAAAGAGCAGAGAACTTCTGTCTATATATAACATGCTCTGGTGTCAATGTCTTGCACTCGCTGCCAGAGCCTCCATAATCCCACACGCATAGACCACCTCAAGAACAAATGGCTTTCGTCACCCGTTTGGCACACATCAATTTCCTCACGACAGAATACTTTTCCCTTAATCCTACCGCTTTGCTAAATGCACTGTAACAAGGGAAAGATGCGAGTCCTAATGCCATTACTTGTGTTCGCGCGGTTACGCTAGCTCTTATTCCCAGTAGCTCTTTCTAGGGCACAGGAGCCCCTTAAAGTATTTTTATTTCCTCTACAGAAGTGAGCCAAAGCACTGCCACTAAGCTTCTTATCCCGCTGCCCTGGCCTCACCCCTCGGCTCTCGTGATTAGGAGCCAGAGAGGAAGTGAAAGAGAGAGGGAGGAAGTTTATAAACTGTCGGAGAGAGGTCCATCTGTTAGAGCTAGAGACAGCAGCCGCCGTGTGATACCCCATCGTGGGAGAATTGACTTCCTGTCTGTGGAGATGATTCGAGGTATACCTTGCCATATAGTATGCATATCCTAAATCAAGACTTTTTTGTTTTGTGGACCACAAAACAAGTGTTAAGTCGCTGGGGTATATTTGTAGCAATAGCTGAACATGAATAGTATGGGTCAAAATTATTGATTTTTCTTTCATGCCAAACATTAGGATATTACGTACAGATCATGTTCCGTGAAGATGTTTTGTAAATGTCCTATATATAAAACTTAACTTTTGATTATTAATATGCATTGCTAAGAACTTCATCTGGACAAATTAAAAGGCAATTTTCTAGATTCCAGATATTAAAATAGTTGTATATCAGGCCAAATATTGTCATACGTCAACGTAAAGCTTATTTATTCAGCTTTCAGATTACTTATAACTCTTAATTTAAAAAAAACAAAACAATGGACACTAATGAATGGTTTTGTGGTCCAGGGTCACGTTTACATTTTAAATGTATATAATATCTTTCATTTTCAAGCTATTACAATATATCACGCAGTAATATTACACACTAATAGATGTGTCTCTTGTTAAAAAATACAGTGAACTGCTTCACAGAATTCTAATCAACACGAAACTTCATCGTAAGTGACTGTTTTGGAACACTTAACATGAGCAGTGACTTCACATATCATGTAACAATAACACTTTGTGGGAGACTCGACTCACTGGTAAGCTAAGAAGCATAAAAATGTACAAAAGTTTTGGCAGGTTTGAAATGATCCGTGTTGCCAAGTATTGGGTTTTACCTCAGAATCGGGATGATTTTGCACTATAGGGTTGATTTTAGTTTTAAAATTGGCTGGTTTTGTTTTGCAGAGGTACCTGGCAACCCTGGAAATAGTCTATTTGAAGTTTTTTTGTAATTAAACATTTATTTAGCTTCATCCATCATTTTCTAGAACAATGTATTGTGTTGTCTTCTCTGCAATCATACATGCAATGCTTGTTAACTAACGGAAGTTAATATTAAAGTTTAAAATTAAGTTTAATGCAATTGAAGTTGTCTAAATAAAAAATAATGATAATGATATAAAATGATATAAAATAAAAATGATATAAAAATAATGATAGATAGATATTAGATATTAAATTACCAATAACCTATATATATATATAATATATAATTATTATTAATTATAATTTTCTTTATATATATATATATATATATATATATATATATATATATATATATATATATATATATATATATATATAATATGAATCAATATATGTATGAATCAATATATGTTTCATAAAACAAAACAGAAAAATACTATATATATTAATATGATTTAAGTCAGCTGCTAAATTTTTTATGTTAACATGCATTGAAATATAAAATATATTATTAAAGTGTGTCTTTACTAGATGGTGCTCTCTCCACAGATGCCAGCGCAGGGACTGATACAGGTCACACAGCAACGTGATCAAAGAGTCTTTTTGAGAATATAATTCACGGTGCACATTGTTATTACTATGTGGAAATAGGATGTTCTGATTTGATCAAAGATGATACTGAAGTGTGAGAACCTCTCCTCAGTGCTCTATTTCTATGCCTCTACAATGAACTAAAGCAGGATGTTCAGCACTCGTTACGCAAAGCCCTAAAGCACTTCAATGCTACGAAGACAAATGGGAAAAATGAGTGTAGGATCATAATATAAAATTCTGAATCAAAATACACTAAATATACAGATACTCACAATATTAAAGTATCATGGTCTAGATACCGATATCGTATCACCATTAGGAACCCTGCAGACTACACCCACACATACTCAAGGTATTTGGTGGGCATTGTACGCCATTGCTTTATATATTGCTGCTTGGCCACACACACACACACACACACACATACACACACACGCAGACAGACAGTATATTGTGGAGCAAAATCACTATGCAATTATTTCTCCCCTCCCACAGAAGCAAAAAAAAACACTTTGCCAAAGGGAGAACTGAGTGTCTGGTAAATCAGAAAGCTAATCGGTGACCTGGTTAATTCCACTGTGACCTTCATGCTGTTAAGTATGTGAGTAATGGATGGTATGCTTATTGATGTTGCCCTATATATAGGTCTACTGTTTACATTAAGCTAAATAAATAAATCATGACTCACTCCTCATCCATTTTCTTGGTGGTAGTTCCTTCATCTGAGATCTGGAAGTTTAAACATTTAATACTATAGTTTCAAAATCTAGTGAGCTGCCTATACATTTTAACGTAGATGCTCTCTAGATGCGCACGCCGTTTCAAAACCTAATCAGTGACTTTATATATACTCCTGATTTGTAGGATTGAACGTGTCCTTTGTGGACAAGGCAATGCACTACAAGAATCTCAGGAAAAATAGATTAGAGATAAGAGATAAATCTATTGTATTTGACACTAAATATTATACTGAATATATACTAATATTCATAAACATGAACTATTTTCTATAATCTGTGCTTGTGTTTATTTCTAAGCTTAATACATGGCATCGACAGCTTAGCAACTGGACTTTTGTGAACAAATATTCACGGAGACCAAATTTAGCCTCTTTAGAACCAAAAAAAAATTTGAGGAAAAAAAAATATGTCTTTACATTGTTTCGAGCATTAAAAATAATGTGGAAAAATGTCATCCATAAGATATGCTATGTCTATAGGGATTCAATTCCTTTAAAAAATATATATATTTTTCACAAAAGAATGTTGACTAATTAAATACAATAACTTTTGAACTCTTCTTCTGACCGAATTTCCTGTCCACTTTCGTTCAGGTTCTTCCTTCAGTTCCTGGACGTTCTCAAGCATTGAGATCACGACTGCTCTTCATCTTTGATCACGGTATTTGGTTGGATAGACAGTTCTTACTCAGATCTTGATCCCAAAGTCCCGCAGGATGTTAGCCTTACGGTCTTCAAGGACTTTCTCTGGAGTATCCCATTTGGACTTGAGGGTTCTCAGCAAAGACCCAGCGCAGATGTTCCTGTACTCAATCCTGCTGACTTCAGCTAGCTCATCAGTGTTGCTGTTCCTGCATCTTAGGAGCTGGATTGTCCCTGGAGATTCGCTGAACACTCTCCTTCTTGGGTTGTTTCGTGTTGTAGACCTTTCTATCGATCGGGTACAAAGTTCTTGTTCCGCTATGATTAGCATCCCTGTGCTTTTTTTTTTTTTTTTTTTTTTACTGTGGCTTGACACTTACAACAGCTTGTGAGATCCTATTTAAGTTCCACTTCCAGTTGTCGCACCATGTCAGTTAAAGCGTAGATTAAATAACATTTGTTAAATGTATTTGAGTGATCTGAGATATTATCACTTTACGGCTCAAAAGCTGTCATGGCATCAATCCTGCACGACATAATTATATATAAAGTGTTATCATGACACTGAGTGTCTCCAGGGACATTTTGAATGATCTCAGCAGAGTATAAATGACTAATAAAAGATTTTTTTTTTATTGTGAATGTTAAAGGATCCACTAATCAGATGTCTGTCCGCAGCTTTCACTGTATCTAAAAGAACATCAGATTTTTTTATGATAAAGCCTTGGTAGTCTGTAAATATTGACCTGCATTGATTTTTGCTTACGTCTGTCAATGTCACATTGAAAATAAGCACAGACCGATTTAAATTAGTATCCTGATCTCTGTGTAACACTGAGCATGCCACAATAAGCAGCAGCAACACTGCCATCAACCTCCTTGAATGAGGGACATGCTTGTATAGGAGAGAAGAAACCAGTTTTAGACTGATAAAATAAAATTGAACTCAAACTTGCTGAAGCACTTCAATCACAACTGAATATGAGATAAATATTTTAACACTTAACATAAAGGTTCCCTTTATAAAGGGTTTATAAAAGTGTTCATAAATTACTAAAAAATCATTTATAAATGCATGAATAAAATGGTGATTTTAATGCAATACCTGGCAAATAGTGAGCTGTCGTAATAAATGCTTAACAAATATATTTATTAACACTTATTTAACTCAAAACCCTTATTTATTTCATGAATGCAGCAAAAATGCACTATTATAGCAAGACTAAAGGGTGTTGTATTTATGGTTTTCTCATTTATATCTCATGACTCTGTCACTTTTAGGGAACCTTGATGTAATTAACTAAACATCTAAATGATCTAAACATTCATAATTTGTGTATATTAATGTAAAGTGAATGTAAATTTCTATAAGCCACTTTCCATGTGAAGTTAGGCTCAGTATTGTTGTTTAAATAGTTTTATTTACTGACAATAAAATACATTTAACTAAGAAAAAAAATCCTTGTGTAAGTTAATAATTAATAAATTATTACTGTGTCCACTTTAAAGTTCACTTTCACAGGTTATTATCGTATAACTCATTAATAAATGGTTCACATGCATTCACTTTATATTAAGGTACCCTTTTAGAGGTTATTGACATTTATAATTCATTAATAAATGGCTCACGAGTGTTCAAATTACATTAAGATGCATTTTCACGTGTTATCAACATTTCTAAATTATTAATCTTGATAAACAAAATACATAATACAATTTCTAATCATTGCTGTGGATAGGCATCATGAACTTCTGCTTAGGTACAGAGTAGATTCTGATTAGAAACAATGTAAGAAAAGTGACACGAGATATAAATGAGAAAACCATAAATACAACACCAGCTATAATAGTAAGTGTTAATAAATATATTTGATAAGCATTTATTACATGTGAGTTAAAATGGTTTACTATTGGGTATCAAAAAAATACCCTTTTATTCATGCATTTATAACGACATATTGATGAATTGTAATGCATTTATAAATTAGTTATTAGTAATTTATAACACCTTTATAAACCCTTTATAAAGGAAACCTTCATGTAAATTGTTACCGCATTGTGAATAAAGAAATATAGAAAAAAAGAGTTTGAAATTTGAAATAATATTTTAATGTGAAACCAAAATTGCCAGTAGGTGGAGGCGAGCAGTTGGCCGATTTCAAAATCAAACAATTACAAAAAAATGTCAAGTAACACGTTCAAATGCAAATATACATACACATAAACTCATTGGATAGCTAGTAAAGTGTCCATTAGATGCACACTAGGGAATTTCACTGGAAGTAGTAGATCATCCAGAAGCTTTTTGCCTACTATGAATAGTGTGAATTAGTACTACTCTTTACCATGCAACTCTGAATGAATCCATAGTGTCCTAATCAGTGAGTCATAATCAATTCATTCAGGAACAAAGCAAGTGACTGTATTTATAAATAATTCACTTTACCTATTTGTTCAGAATTCCCAGAGACATGCAATGATCCTGCTTTGGCTTTGCTCTGAATTACTCTCACTGGCGAAATACAGCAAAAACTCACAATACCGTGTCTAAAATGTAAGTCACTTCATGTTAACTTTTAGTTTAATGACCTTTTCTGTAAAATCAGTGTCATATTTGGGTTACACTATATTTAGACATTGTATTAACCGCCTTGGCCATACAATAAAAGTCAATGGGGTCCAGAACAATAACATCAACAACAAAAATCCAAAGCGTTTTCAGAAACATCTTGAAGCTTTAGGGTGCTTTTGAAACTGCTCTCTAAACTAAAAGATAAGTACGTCAGCAGCTTTATGGTGTTATTTCAGAGTTGAAATTTGTTCGCAGTTCTAAGTGTAACTATCAGGGTTTTTTCCCTCTATATGGCATCTTTTTTGTTGTTGTTGTTTTTTACCCAGCAAAGTTTGGATTCGTCACCGCGGTCTAAGTCACTAAGATTTGTGCCAATTATTGCCAGCGATAATTTGATTCCTGGCAACCGCACACAGCTGGCTATATTAGCTTTGATGGAGCATCAGCATATGCCCTGAGGGAACCCACTGCTTTCTGAGCTTTATTGATCATCTGCCGTCCAATCTGCTGCTGACTTTTTTTGCTCAAGCGAGAACGAGAGATTGGTCAAATATTTCAGCGGTACGCCTTGACAGCTCACCCATTTGTTACCTTATCAGAGACACCACCTGTGTTCCCCTATTACCAACATCACTCAAGCATAGATGTCGAAAAATGAAGATAAATTTTCCTTAAAATAAAACAACCTTATCAGCGATGCGATTTCCCTCCTTATAAATGCACCCTACACCTTTTCAAGTTGTAAGTCGTCTTAATGGCGGTCCAGATTATACACCGTGGCCTTAAATGGCGCATTTCCAAGTGTGCGCCCCGTAAAATTTCACCAGACGATTGCTCCAGCAGATGGCTGGCCATTCAGAAAATAAACACAGACCCATTTTGAAAGCGCCGCGTGAGTTTTAATGCTAGCTTTCCAAGTCTCGAAGGGAGCTTCGAGTATTTCCAACCGGGACAGGAGCCGTTGCTAAAGCATCAGCATAAATGAGGAAACGCAAAACGCATTAGCGCAGTTAGCTTTCTCCTTCGCAACGTCTGAGTCGTTTTTGTTTGTGTCACAGAGCGTCTGCCTCTGTTTTTCAGCAGGAAATTCACTTCGAATCAGATTTGGCCGGGTGTTATTTATGGTGGTGTGGCACTTTGATGCGTCCGAAAATAGCATCGCCTCCTGTCTCCCCTTATCTAAAATGCCATTACATGCTGGCAATGAGTGTTCAACATTTATAGAAAGCTTCCCTTGAGGAAACCACACTCATCTATTTTTCAGCGTGGTTCTGCTTTTATAATTAGCACAAATTAGCATCACCATTTCCCACTTACAGCACACACACACACGCACGCACGCGCTGTAAGTAAGGGAATCAGAGCCATGATGTTACATACGGCTAGCACGGATGATCTGTCACAATTAGACGTGAAACTTATTTAACACCCATATCAATTCGCCCTGGAGAGGATGGCAATTATGTCGGTCTAATGCCTGGCCTTACGCTTGGCTTTCCACTTCTTCGGGTTTATTCAATATGCCACACGCTTGAATACTGCAAGGAATTACATACAGGACTGCGGCTCCAGCTGGCTGCTTTGTCTTTAGCGTGATTCCCACTTAGACCTGACATGCTGAGACCACTGAGCTGTGTTAATCTCTCCCTGCTCAGACAGGCTAAATTCACAGTACAAATGCATGGTTCCTAGGGCTATACTTCATCATGTATGCCATTAGTGGATTTTCATTTATATATACGTACCAGAAATAGACAATGAGAGCCTGTTCCATTAGCCATTAATAAGGTTTTTGGGCTCTTTTGCACTTCACAAAAGTAACACGTCTCAGTTTTGGTGGGTATTTAAACAAAAAAACATCATAAAGTAGGCTTACAGCTTCATTGTTTGTTCATGTGAATTCGCAGTGCATTAACTTGCAGTTTTGGATTTTAAATACAGAAAATAATTTAGTTTTAACTGATGTGGTTAATTAATACCGAAAATAATAATGATTATAAAAAATCACAGTTTTTGTTCTTCGTCTAAGCAAATGAACAAAACATAACCTAACAAATGGGTTTTATGGTTAAGAAAGAAGGAGAGAGAGAAAGAATGAAATTTTTCATTCTTAGGGTCATCAAAAATACTGTTAATACTAATGATGTGAAATATTGCTAAAAATTTCTGTAATGAATTTACTCCAGTCTTCAGCGTCACGTGATCCTTCAGAAATCATTCCAATATGCAGATTTTTCGCTTTTGAAACAATTTTATCATGAATCTTAAAATCAGCCGCGCTGCTTAGTATCTTCTGGAAACCCAGATCTTTTTTTAGGACTCCTGAAAGTTCAAAAGAAAAGCATGCATTTGAAACGTAAAAACAAACATCCTAAATGTCACCCTTGATGAGTTTCGTTTCATTCAATCAAATCGCATTAGTCTACAGAAGTTTGTGAACCCCTCGATCCACACATGGCTGAAACCCAGTGACCTTTTGTAATCATCCTTGGAAGTGAGCTCACAGTGGGAGACGCATGTCGTCAACAACATGTTGCTCGGCACTGATCTTCATGGAGTGAAATGTTGATCAAAAGATGAAGTCAAAGCATCCCAATTTGTTGGCTCGGCACGACGCTGTCCTGAATCACAAGCTTTGCTCTATTGATCGGCGCTGCCATGCTAAAGAGTTGCTGGCGTCTCAGAGCGTCCTGCGTCTGAGTCAGCATGTCGATGCATTTGATCTGTGGATGCAACTCAGGTCTTTACTTTCCATTCATTTAATAGAGATGGAAAACCTGGTCTGCTCTCAAAGGTGAAAATTGAGGATTCAGCACAAAAAGGCTCAATAGAGGTTTTCAGGCCCTTAGTCGAGCTTTATTGCTTAAAAAGTCAAAGATGAAGGGAGGAACTGTGGAAGGGAAATTGGAAATTCATTATACTCACCACCAGCCGAGTCAAATATCTCAAAGGTTTAAATGTTGATGTATTTAGACACGTTTCTGGTTACTAAGAAGCATATTCTTTGTTTCTTTCCGTGAAGTACTAAGTTTCCATGCAACCAAAGTAAGCAGTAACATGACTGTCAAGCTCAAAAAAACACTTTCAAAGTATCATAAAAGTAGCCTGGAGCGATTCTAGAATTTCACCTTTAGATGGGCTCCATCTCTTACTGTGGCAAACTTTTCTTTGACATTATCACATCTGCAAGAGATTGCAGGTTTAAATCGCGATCCTCTGACAATATTTTAAATGAAGGGTGAAAAAAAACTCCTATATAACACATAGGTTGGATTGAGATCTGGTGACTATAGAGGACATGTTTGCATGGTGGACATGGTCAGCACTGATACTCAGGTAGACTGTGGCAATTAAACAGCTCATTCCCTGCTATTGACAAGATATCTTGCTTCCCCGCCAAAGACGAGTTTTTACACCAATCCCTGTTCTAGGTGTATTACGGTAAGCAAAGCCCTAGCGTATGTATTGAATGAGTTACGGGACTTTCTAGATATACCAGGCTCGAAAAAAAGATGATCGCCATAAACTGAAGCATCAGAGACAATATAGATCATTTTTGTAGATCTATATATAAATAGAGTATGTGTGTATATTGGTATATATTAAGTAGACTAAACGTGTGTGTGTGTGTGTAAACGTGTGTCTTTTTGTGTCCGTTTGTTAGTTCTGTTTATTTAATCCAATTGCGATTTATTATTTACAGATGAAAGAATATAATATCTGTATGTATTTAATGCCATTTTCTCAGTTTTTTGTCCAAAATGTTGTATTTATGGTAAAACCTATCTGCCTTCAAGTGATGAAAACATGAACACATAAAGGTAGAATGAAAGAGGCTCAGTTTTTTTTAAGTTTAGGTGAATTTTTTTAAAAACGATGGCTGTGATTGGAAACTTTCCAAAAAGAAAAAGGAAAGAGTTAATTGGTACTAAAGGTCCTAAAGTGTGCCAAGAAAATATTTCCCACACCATTACAGCAGCCTGAAACACTGGTACAATGCATGAGGGATTCATCCTGCATCTACATTTTGACTCAACAGACCAGACCGATGCAAATTTCAGCTTCAACTGGCATGCTGTGACTCTTCTGCATACCTTGTTTGTAACGAGTGGTTATTTGAGTTACAGTTACATTTCTATCAGTTCGAACCAGTCTGGCTTTTCTCCTCTGACCTCTGGCATCGAGTCATTTTCACCCAAAGAACTGCTGCTCACTGGATATTTTCTCTTTGGTTCTTTCTCTGTAAACCCTAGAGATGGTCATGCATGAAAATCCCAGTAGATCAGCAATTTCTGGATTACTCAGACCAGCCGAAAGCCATGCCACATTCATAGATACGCATAACACCTTAGTTCTCCGTTATGATGCTTGGTTTGAACATGTTTGAGAAGATTATCTTGAACTTTTCTACACCTAATTGTATTAAGCTGCTAGCATGTGATTGCGGATAGATATTTGCATTAACAAACAGAAAGAAACGTATTACAGAGAACTAATTAAAGATCTGTTTGCTCGTTAGAGAAGCATACAGTCTTTGCTCTTCTAAATCCTACCATATTTAAAAAGATGAACCCCCATGCTTCAAGCTCAATTGGCTTTTAAAGGGATGGCTTTCTCGATGGCTTATTACACATTTATTACGCATTGCAAATACGCACATGACTCATTAAGAGAATACATACAACATGGAAATTTATATGTACATGTGTATTGCTACAATGCAATAAATAATAATAATAATAATAATAATAATAATAATAATAATAATAAAGAGAGAATAGATACATAATTTTTTCCGTAGTGGTTGAACTAGGTATTGCAGTCCAAATAAAAAAGATTGAAGACGTTTTTTACACCCGGTCCCTCCTACTGAGACTGAAAGCACACGCAGGTTGACAGATTCCCGCTCTTATCTCTTTCGTTGGCCAACTGTCATTACTGAAATGAAATTCTGAACGTTCTGTTTTCCACCAACTGGCAACACGGGATTCCAAAAATGATTGGTTAAACTGACAGTGGGCGGCTTTTCAAAGGAGAATAACAGACTGTAGCACTGTTTTTCCGATAAACAAGTATGTTAACTTAGCATGCATCTACAAACATACTATAAAATTTTTATGCTTTAGTAGTGTCAAAATCCTACATACAGCACCGTGGATTCAGTATATATATATATATATATATATATATATATATATATGAACAAGATGAACAACAGTCTTGTTTGGAATGAAATGAGGGTAATTAATGACAGAATTTCTAACACAACAGCAGAGAGGAGTAACAGCACTTTCTCTCTAATATTTTTAATTGTCATATAAATGCTGGTGTGAAAAAGTAAAAATAAAATGTTTTGTTACAGTATCCATCTATCACCGCAAAGCCATCTATGATGACTTTCACTTTCACAACCCTTTTTTTATAAAATAAATGTTGATATTGTTTTAAATGTAAAAAAATAAAAATAATAAAATAAATAAATAAATATATATATATATATATATATATATATATATATATATATATATATATATATATATATATATATATATATATTATTTTAAATATATATAAAAATAATATGTGATCCTGGACCACAAAACCATTTATTCTTCATATAAGTCACTGGGGTATATTTGTAGCAATAGCCAAAACTAAATTGTATGGGTCAAAAAGATTTAATTTTTTATGCCAAAAATCATTAGGGCATTAAATAAAGATCATGTTCCATGAAGTTATTTAGTATATTTCTTACCATAAATATATTAAAACTTATTTTCTGTTTAGTACTATGATAGTATAGTAACAACTATATAATATATAGTATATAATAGTTAGAACTTCATTTGGACAAATTTAAAAGTGTTTTTTTCCAAATATTTTAATGTTTTTTACTGCATCAGATTTTTCTAAGGACACTGAGATAAAGTCAAGTCGTCTTTATTTCTGTAGCACTGTATATAGCACAGGCGTTTGTGTCAAAGCAGCTTCGCAGCGATGATCAGGAAAGCGTTTATAGAAACTCGACTATAGAAAGATATAGTTCAGATTCTCACAGTCTTAGTTCAATAGGTTAATTCATCAGCTATGGGCTACAATATATGCAACAGTGTTGTTATTCAGCTCCAATTAGTTTAATGTTGATTTGATCCAGTTCAATACCACGCTGCAAGATTCAGCTGCGAAGCAATTCTCCAGAAAACTGTTCAAGCGAATGAACCTGGCGTGATGTTGATCGATGTGCATCATGCCGGCTTTACGTGGGAAGGAAAGGTTTTTGTGTTCAGCAGGTTAAAAAAGGCGAAGAGCCGCTCTTTAGCCGGTAATAGATGGCTGGCTTATTACTGGCCTTGGACAATGAACGTCGTTCTTGATAAAAATGCATTTTGGTCCCAGCTGGTCCTGGCCCAACACGTTCATAGCTGGCCGTGGGATCTGTGCCGAGGCATTCTCTAGATGCCAAGGTCTTCGCTCGGGGCTTGTGCAGTCGCCAAGGTCTTTGCTGAAGTAGCACATATTGCACATTATATTGTATATTATATTGCACGCTGGATTCTCACCGACGTCAATCAAACCCTGCGTGACACATTAATATCTGCGCCAACGTTCCGCGTTCACACGTACACGGAAAAAGGCAGCGCGGACGTTCTACTCGATATCTACCACGAAAGATAAAGAGCAATACGGGTTTAGACTGACAATACAAAGAGCAAATGTCAAATGATGTTTGTTTTTTTTGTCTGTGAATTCTGCCTTTTCTGAAGTTTGCGGTTAAGGACAAGAGCAATGAGAAAGAGCTGAACAACACTGTGTCCTGCAGTGCTGTGTTATTTGCGCCAGTAATAGAGACGGATGGCAGAGGGGTCAGCGTGTAGTTCTACACACACACACGCATACACACGCGCACAAACACTCAGAGCTGTAATCATGAGGCCAACACAGCTCTAAAAGTCCCCCAGGGGGGTGTGGATGGTGTTCTTTTCTTTTTTTTTTCTTCTCCTCAGGTCAATAGTAATCACATCCTATGCGTGTTCTATGGGGTGGTCATGTGGGCAGTGAGAGTAATGGGGGCACAGCTGTTCAGACGCCCCGCCGTGTTGGTTTTCCAAGCACTCTCTGTTTCTCTAACCTCAGTGCCTGTGGCCATCTCACAGGTTCACGCTGACAGAAAAGACCGCTCCGTTTCAAACCTCAGCGAGCTGCCTGCATACGTACCATTGGTTCGTTCACCCCAAAATTTCAATTCTGTCGTTAATTACTCACCCTCATATCATCCCAAACCCGTAAGACCTTCGTTCATCAACACAAATCAAGATATTTTTGATTAAATCTGAGAGCTATCAACGCAACGGAAATGCTAACCGCTCCAGAAACGTAGTAAATACATAGCTTAAATGCAAATAAAACCGAAATCAGTGACGCAGCTTCAATTTTGAAATGCTGAGAGAATACTTTTTTGAGCAAAGGTAACAAAAATAACATAATTTACTCAACTATTCTCCCCTGAGTTACGTCTTCGGCCATTTCGGAGACTTATCGGATGCAATCAGTGCTGTTCACTCACATGAACGTAATATGCGTGTGTTTTTACGGTTAGGGGAAAGTGTGTATGCATTGGGATGGAGGAAGACATAACTCGGGGGAGAAGCACGGTTGAGTAAATTACGTTGTTTTGTTTGTTAGAAAAAAAAAATCACAGAATAATAAAAATTGTGAAAGAAGGCTTACAAAATGTGGATTATTAATATTCCTATAAATATGCAGAGCTATAAAATTGCTTGAAATAACTGTAAACGTTTTATTATTTGTTTTACTATTTATTACCCCCGAGCATATACATTCAGAAATAACAATTATAAAATTTTCCTTCTAAAATTGTTCTTTCCTATGTATATCTATATCGACATTTTATACAATTTAAGATTTATATTTCTCACTAACCTAACTATACATGGCTCATTATTTGGGGCTTGAATAAATCATATTTATAATCATCACGCCGACCATCTTGGATTTATAATAGTAATAATAATAGTAATTCATAATAGTAATTAATCTCATAATTAATCCAATATTGAAAATTACAGGTACTGAATATTTCAACCCAGGATTTTGTGCACTACATATTGTCACACATGTGGACTCCTTTTGTTGTTGTTTTCACCTCCCATGTGCCCTACTTTCTGTCCTGTTAATTGTCTAATTGTGTTCAGCTGTGTCTAGTTAGTTTAGTGATGTCCTGTGTGTGTATATAAGTTTGATTTAGTTGAATGGTCCTCATCTAGCGCTTCTCTCTACAACCACACTGCGACACATATATTTAGTTCACTTAAAATATAAATCAAAGGAGAAAATGTTGATATATATATACACACACACACAAACATACAGCATATATTTAAAATTTTTAGATATTAGTAACTATGCACACTACATATAATATATATATATATATATATATATATATATATATATATATATATATATATATATATATATATATATATAATGTGTGTGTGTGTGTGTGCGTGTGTGTCTCCTGTTTGTGTGTCCAGCTATCTGGAACTACAGGTGCATTTCGATTGACAGGGTCCCTACACAGTGTTCACTGCTCCCTACTCCCTAAGCGGTGTTTAAATGGAATTAGCTGACCATAATCGCCCTGCAACGTCAACATCATGCAAATCATCGGCAGAGTCATGCTAACTAAACAAAGTAAAATAAATACCAGGCTGTTTTTCGCCGGTTTTAATACGTTTCACCTATTCATGCACAACGATATGCAAATGTAACTCATCGCCATTCATAAATCTGTAGTTTGCATGATAATAACATTTATTGCAACCGCTCCATCGCCGATCCTATAAAACACAAAAACAGTTGGGTGGGGTTTTTCCTCTTCACTTCCTTATGACGTCCACTTCGCAGTCCACTTACGTTCAAATGGAGCGCACCTTACGTTTCCCCGTGTACGCCATAGGCCGCTAGTTAGCCAATCAGATTCACGCAATCAAAGGCCCCGTAGTATAAATATATCCGCCTATTTCCTTATAT
The DNA here is from genome assembly GCF_018831695.1 of Puntigrus tetrazona. Lineage (NCBI taxonomy): Eukaryota > Metazoa > Chordata > Actinopteri > Cypriniformes > Cyprinidae > Puntigrus > Puntigrus tetrazona. The sequence continues at coordinate 1,176,870 of NC_056700.1, forward strand.
AAATACGGGCGCCGCCATTTGTAAATTTAGCCGTACTAAACGGTTCATTTTGCCGCTTGATATTGACAGTCGTTGTGCCCTATCGTGTTATTTTAATGCAATATCTCAATTATGAACACACTGGTGTCTAGTACAAACAGTTTTACCGTTTTCTGCGCGCTGTTATTTTCCTCGTTATTTCTCTAGCGTCTAACGAAACGTAGTACATTCAATGTATATATTTTTACCTCAAAATTATTCCTCTAGTTATCTCACAAGTCCTACGTAGGTAAAATGGGATACAGCATATATTTAAACATTATTTACATGTATATACATTTACATATTTATATTCCTACATTATATTACGTTGTGTTTTTAGATATTAGTAACTATGCACGAATATATATTGTGTGTGTGTGTATATATATATATATATATATATATATATATATATATATGTGTGTGTGTGTGTGTGTGTGTGTGTGTGTGTGTGTGTGTAAGTCCTATGTAGGTAAAATGGGATGCTGGAGACCTCTGACAGAGATGAAAATAAATGGTTTAAAATCGTTTTAAAAATTATGGTGTGCGAGTTTCAAATACCTGCGCTATATCAGACTGACGAAGATGAAGTATATCCTCACACCTCACCAACTTTACCTCCCGTGAAAAGTGTCCAAAGCAGTCATTTTTTGAGATGATATGTTTGTCTTACTGCGGGATGCTCTCACAGACGGCAGCCGTAGCCTATAGCTATGGTTTAAAAAGAGCTTGTGTGTGTTCTGATTTGAGCTCTCGCCTGACAGCAGATACAGAGCAGCTTATGGTGTTGTCGGCACTGTCAGGTCAGGTGCTTGTCATTTAGAGCTCAATTGTTTTATCTCAGTTTTCACGCTCGGAGAAAAAGCAGCGCAGTTCCCCTCCAGAAGCTGCTTATTTGCTTCTTTCCTGCTGCCCTTATTTACAGTGAAATATAGCCGTAACATCTGCGCTTACAGCTCGAATTTCAGAAAACCACAACCATGTGGTTCTTCCGTGCACACGCTGACATTTATGATGTGATGTTTTCGTCTGCATGATCAGCAGCAAAGTGGCCGCAACGCGCAGAAGTTTCCCGTCGAGACCGAATAAAATTATCCGCAGCTGTAAATTTGCCACTTCCACGCCGATTTGTGAAGTTCACTCTGTAAACCTGACCAAACATCCAGATGATGAAACGGTTTACATAACCTCACACAGCTGGACAGCCCTCTGAACAGATCCCCAACTTGGGATCCCAACGACCATCTTCCGAAGCGACGGCCTTCAGATACCTAACGGCAAACCGCAATTGTTCTGATTTGATTTTAGAATACATAAAGGCTCATCTGATCCGTTCTTGATATGAGGTTGTCATGAATCCACTTTTCCGTTCTGACTGAAGCTGAGGTCTCAACAACCTGTTGGGCTTCGGTTCACATCGGCTGCTCTGCATAGACTTTATCAGCTAAAAACAAAGAGCCCAGCATGTTTTAGAAAGTAGATTGAGGCCATGAGCAGTATCTTGAACTGTACGTCTTCATGCTGTTCTGTGCCAATGAAATAATGATTAAGTGGCCCACACGTTATTGACCGAGGCTATGTAAGACTCAGATCGTGTCAAAAGAAAACGTTTCTCTCCTCCTCTTGTTTTCTTTCTGCAACTAAAGACATAGAACCTCATGAAGACAAAAACAAAGTAAAAAACAGACGGTTGAAATGCCATCAAAAGGGAATTTATCTTAAATTTTGATTTTACATGTGTGTGTGTGTGATGTATATTCTTCTTCTTATTATTATTATTATTATTAAAAAAGTATTAATTATAGATTTTTGGTTTATTCGAGTTACAGTTTAGACAGTTATAATATAATTGTTTAAAGTAGATTATCTTTTATTTATTTTTTTACTTTATATTCATTGAAGAATCAGTTTTCAAAATGCAAACCTTCTTGAATTTCTATTTTTTACTAAGCTAAATTCATTCAAGACTTTACAAAAAATAATTTAAGCTGCGCAACTATTTTTAAAAATTTGTAATGAATAAATATATACAATTTGAAGCTATAAAAACATTTCAAGCGTTGACGGAAATAAATGTCTTGAGCGTGAATTCTGCATATTAGTCCGAGGATCATGTTATAATAATCACTAAATATTTAAAATATTAACATTTCTCTCAAGTGTATTTAAAGTCACAAAAGTAATAAGAATATTTCAAAATTTTTCTATTTTAATAGATGCAGTTTGGTGAGCAATAAGAAATCATATTAACCCTAAACCTTGAACAGCAGTGCGTTTCTTGTATATTTGAACGTGGATATGATTTTATAAGTATAGACATATTTATTAAGATTAAACATGCATTTCATCCTTTGAAAGTGGTACTTTTTTATTGTCTGAAAAAAGCAAAAATATCACAAACACTGCTTTAAAAAAAGGTTTCTATTAAAAACATTTCTGATACCGGTACCCATGTCATTTTTCCACTTTCTGTAGCCCTTTAAGAAGCCTGAAACTTTTTGATTGTTTGGAGTTTGTCTCGATTTAGCCCCGGAGTGTATGAAACGAGTGAATAATATGAATGGTTTCGGACTGTCTGGGATATTGGATGTCTTTTTTCCCCTCAATTTTTTCCCCTCTCCGCTAGATTTCAAGAACTGTCAGAGCGGTGCTGACTCTGTATTCTCTAATCCTTGCCATGGGTTTTGCAACCAGAGGAAGAAATCTATATTTAGACGCCATGGGTGAATGTGTTTAACTTTAGCCCAGAGTCGCTCCATTCATCACAGGAACACACTCGAAGGAGGGCAAACCTTGACTCCAGCTTCAGGCCATGATATTAATGACTCTGCGGTCAACCGAACGGCAAACGCTTTATATTTATTTACAGTGCATTGGCCTACATAAATAAAATGTTGCCTGACATCACTTGATTATACTGAAGCGATTCACTTTGGTGAAGCTTGAGGACTGAAGAAGAAGAAAAAGGTTCATGTTCTCGTTCAAGTCTTCAACTTCTCTCTCCTGCATGGGATGTGTGTGTTGGCTTCGTTCCATACGAAACCATACGGAGGTCCTCACACACACACACACACACACACCTCAAGATATTTTATTACCACAGGAATCACAATGATGCAACCTTAAATTGAATTTTTTGCCATTAACAAAATCTCATAACTGATTCAATACCGCTGACTCAATAAAGAAATAAAACTCAGAGCAGTTAAGTATAGATATACTTTAATATAATTTTATAGTCTCATCCAGTCGAAAATACAACTTTTGAATGAAAGGCACAGTACGACCAGACTTTTCCTTAGTCTCAAAACAAAAACACATACAGAAAAGCAGACTTTTCTCACAGAACAAGTCGTATTTAAACAGAAACGGGGGATTTCAAAAGTCGGAATGCCTTACAAATCAATACGAAACAGACGTTTTTAAAGCATCATTTCATTAGGCTCACTCGATTCCTAATATTGCTCGTTACAAACATGGAAAGTGGCACATGACTGACATCGTTAGAGGAAAGAAAAAAAACGTTAAAATATGCACACGAAACGTTTAAGGACACAAAATGTATAAGAGGACAAATATTAAAGGGTCTGTGATGAAAAACTAGGATCTGACAATGTAGTGCAACTTGTCTTTGTAAACACAATGCAAGTGCAAGCGAAGGAGACGGTACGTCATGGTTGCCGGCTTATGAGAAATTAAACTGCATTGGTCCAAAAAAAACAAAACAGGCTCATGAAACAGGAAAAATAAGAGCTTTTTTTTTGTGGTTTCTCTTTTGAACAATCTTGGTCGAAGCATTGCCAAAAGAGCAAAAATGAACCACACATAGGGGACTATATTCTTTGGTATTTTTATTCTTGCATACTCGGTTGTTTCAAACCCATGTTGTTCTCCTTTTTGTATTTTCATTTCACGGCTGTTTTGTCATCCAACTTTCTATAACCGGCATTGACTGCCACTTTTACAAAAAGCATCAACGTCTCACCTAAATGGTTCATTGTAACAGGAAACACTTGATCAAATTTCCCTTTCGATAAGAGGCATAATTTGACCAAGCACACTTACAGATTCAGTTAAGACTTCACTTCCCGTAGCAAAGAAACCAGGTGGTTAACTGAATAATATATATATATATATATATATATATATATATATATATATATATATATATATATATATATATATATATATATAGCAAGACTAAAACAAAACACAAATAGATGAATCTCAAAGCTGGTCAAGAACATGTCCTAGTGATATTTCAACCAAAAAGATAAATTAAATAAAAATCACATTTTGCTTAAAGAAAATTTATACTTTTTAAAATGTGTACATATTAAAAAAAAGTTAATTGTACTGCTTTAATTTTATGTGGAGTTCAAAAAAAAAAAAACGGAATAAAAACAAAACCAAAGAAAAACGCAAAACAAAAACACACACACACACAGACACAGACACGTACACATATACACACACACACACACACACACACAGAGAAAATGAAAAACAAATTACTTATACACACTCCAGGCCAAACCAGGAACATATCAAAAACATATTTTTTCATAATTTTTCTTTTGGCTGAAAACATGACCAGGACATGTTTTTGTTAAGATTCACCCAAACAGAAACAAAGCTCCCTGTGTCACTTCAGTTATAACCCCTGCTCACGGTGCACCTGCGGCACCCAATTTATAAATTAATCAGAAACCGTATTACAGGATCCTGATCAGAACCTGTAATAGCAGCAAGGGTATTCACTGAAGCATCAGATATCACAATCAACTCTCTCACACACACACACACGCACACCAGTGTGATCCCAGCAGTTCAAGCCTGTATTCTGCTGATTTTCACACGACCCTTTAATCCATGTTCATGTGCAAACTTCTTTAATTAGCCCCCGGACAGGACTGGAGCCAATGTTGGCATGATTGATAGCGGCAACGAAATAGCGACTCCCTTGAAGGTGAACGAATGTGCTCCAGAATCCCGTAGCACATTTGTAAAAGTACTTAAGAGTTATTTTTTGAGGGGGTCGTCCCCTGCTCTGGACACTACCTGTTAGTATTGCTCAGCTGTGTGAGTTGCGTCAGGAACTCCCGCAGCTCTTTAGCTGCCTGGAAGCGTCCGTACTGTTTCTGGGGCCGGGTGCACTCGTCCAGCAGGGCCGTGAGGCGGCCGTCTTTCACCACGTCAGCAGGGGGGTCGTGGAGGAGGCCGCCCGTGGTGCCGCGCCAGGTGGAGAATCTGGAGAGCAGGTTCTGACAGACAGCGTAGTAGTTGTGGTCCACGGTGACCCGAGAGCAGAGGATGTCTTTGGAGAAGGAGAGACAGGCTTCTTTGTCGCACTCCTCGTAGCGGCTCTCGTACCACACATCGTAGCTCTCTGGTTTATCTGAGTGGATTACAGAAAATACAAATGTAATATCTGCAAGCTCAAAATCTACACGAAACGCTCGTGTTTCCGGGCGACAACGTATATATTCGATGATACTGAAGGCTGAAGTTAGGACTCTGAAACTTCAATTTACAGTTTAATACACAATGCCCTTGGATTTAGCAAATTGTAGATGAATTGTAGATGAAGTCAAAAGCAGGGCTGTATGCTTAATTCATGATGTGGACTTGTGTTTATGAATTTTAAAGCGCAAGAAGACAGCTATTTAAATATTAAGTCTAGTTTTTTTGTGATTGAGCAGCACAGTTTTGTCTACTAAAACTCAAGCGCATGCTTCTGGTGTTTTCGGACGTCTGTCGTCTCAATGAACACATGAACTTCATCTCCAGAGCTGCTCCCGGGGTTCGCTTCGTCAGCATCATACCTTTTTGTCTGATAAAAATCATTTTCATGTCGCACATACTAAAAACAGAAGCTCAAAAGGTCTTCACGACAACCCGTCAAAAAAAAAAAAATTGGTTTAAATTTGAGGAAAATGTGACAGAACAAATAATATTAACAAATAATATTAATAATTAATAATAATAACTAACAGTAGACTGTAATAAAAATCAAGTCAAGTTATTATGTGAAGAATATTTTTATGTCTTTCATTTTAAATATCAACCTCAGCACCTTACCTAAAAAAATAAATAAAAATAAAACAACTAATATATATATATATTTTTTTTTTTTTAAAAAATCAGTTAAGTTTAACAAAAAAAACCCCAAATATTTATTTATTTATTTTTTTTGTTAAACTTATTAACTGATTATTTTATTCAATGTTTTAATGACCTTTACATCAAATGTCGTTAAATGTTTTATGATTTCAAATGACAATTTCTTTCAAACTATTAAAATGAAATCTGAAATCGGTTTATTTCACAAGGTTCTCTGAAGTGGTCCTAGAGCAGAATGAGAGTTTTCACTGTTTTATAACACTGCCGGTGTCATAAAGAGTTAGGACCCGTGTACAGCACCGTTCGGATTGGACCCCAGGGGGCAGCTGCTCACGACAGCTAATCAAAAGCTGTTATTGCGGTATCTTGTTGTAGTTAATCAAAACAGCCTAACACCTGTTATCGTTTTGTAGCCGTGCTAGCTTGATGCAGCATGTAGGGCAGACAAAATATACTCTAAGCTTCGCCAGAGGGTTACAAAAGATTTCTATTTCATATAAATGCTGTTCCTAGCTTTCCGTTCAAAGAATACTACACAACACTAATAAGAATAAATGTTATCTGAGCACTAAATCAGCATATTAGAATTGTGATGAATGGTGCGACACTGAACACTGGAGTGTCATAAAATAATTTTCATGATGCCATTTTTGCTGAATTTTGATCTAATAAATTTAGCCTTGGTCAGCATACTTAGCTCTTCTGAAAATAGCACAAAAAAAAAAAAAAAAATAGTAATGACCCCAAACATTTTAATGATAGTGTGTGCAACTGATTTAGGATTTCTAATTAGGCACTGGACGGAGTACTTTTTTTTTTTTTTTTTTTTAGTCCAATTGCTTTGGGCTCCCAGAGAGACTGAACATTTAATCTATTTCTTATTGCATGTAGCAGCAGCAGCAAAGATTTCATTACGAATGTTAACTGGCATTTAATTACTCTTAATGATTAAATAAAGAGAAGGGTGTATTATCTAAAACAATAGCCTAAAAAAATTCCCACTGTAAATAACTAGTCGAGCAAGACGGAGTATTAAGTGAAAAACTATGGTCAATTTCATGTTAGCATTCACCACAAGTTCACGATCCTTTGCAGAAGCCATGATTGAACTTCTTGTCAAGTTCTCCTCTGTGTTTCACAACATGCCTACTTTCAGTCAGCTGACTTTTTATTCAATACGGCCTAATCCTTATTCCACCGGCTCGTCCTTTTAAAAACAACTTGCTGTATACCAGGCTGCTGGAAAAGCTCTTTATCATTACACGTCGCTTCCCGTGCGTCTTCAAAAAGCACAACCTACAATAAAATGGAACAACCATCTGCAGAATAAAGAAACTTGATCTAGCTCTTCGCCGTGAGAAGACAAATACAAATAAACTAAAAACAATTCTTCTGAAAGCAGCGCGGTCCTTCTCTAGCCACCCTTTTTAATGCTGAACAAATCAATAAAGCCGAGGATCCTGCAGAAATAGACTGGGCTGTGACATCTACTCATCAGCAAAACTATATTGAGTCATAAAGCGCCTTAAAAGAGTTGGGGAGCTGCAGTCTTGGTCATTTGACACAGCTCAATATCTCGCCAATAACTAATTAGAGAAAATGAAGTCACCGTGCTGCCAATCACTCTCGTGGGAGCCAATTATGAGATCCAGAGGAGGTAAATGTGCCACAGCCAATCGGAGCGCGCGCTGGCTCCGCCGCTTTTCTCTTTCGCTGTGTGTGTGCTGAGAATCGCATCCAGAGGTTTATGGAGGAACGGCACAAAATATTGTTCCAGAAACTGATGGAAACCCTAAATTAAAGGGACAGTTCATCATTTATTCACCTGTCACTTCTGTGAAACACGAAAGAACCCCTGACTTTCGACAGATGAAACAATCTCCAGAATATCTCTCTTTGTGTTTCGCAGAAGAAAGTCTTTCAGGTTTGGAACAACATGAGGGTGAGTAAATAATGACGTCCTCAGAATAGAACTTAAACTGAATGGGTAACACTACTATAGTCTCATAATTTTAGTTAATAAAATGGTTATGTAAACAGAAAAAAACTTAATGTATTATTCAATTCTATTCAATATAAAGGCAAAATAAAAAAATCCGCATATTGGCCAAAATAAAATATTGTGCATCTGTACTCAGAAATGTATCAAAAGATTGTTAAAATAATCAAACTTGACATCAGTGGTTCAATCGTAATTTTAAAAAGATACAAGAATGTTTTTAATTTTTTATGTGCCTCCTCAGGATTCTCCTCAGTGTCACCATATATATAACAATAACAAACAATATATATATAACAATGTATCTGCTTACATGTTCCATACATTGTTAACATATGTGATAATCTCCAAAATGGCACTACAGAGTGATGGGGAGGTGACAAATTGTTGAATTGTTGAACATTATTTTTGTTTTCATTACGCATGAAAAGTATTCTCGTAGCGTCATAATCTCCTTGCTGTGTTTCTGAGCCTTGATCGTGTAAGGATCCTCGTCGCCTAAGGAGGTCAGACCGTTCTCGGAATGCATCAAAACCCTCTTAATTTGTGTTCCGAAGATGAACGAAGCTCTTACGGGTTTGGAAATACACGAAGAGGAGTAATTAATGACAGTCTTTGTGTGTGCGACCCATCCCTTTAACAAATTTAATTTTATTATGGAAAGCGTCGTTATTAAATGTTATCAAATCAACAGAAATTGGACCCAGATACACCCAATAAAAACGCCTCCTGTGAATAGAAACCATTTCTGGATCCACGAGCGCCAATCCTTATTTTTAACGAATGCGCCGAGATATCATAAGCGAAATTAATTAAATTTAAAAGATGAATAAAATCCCATCCATTCAGTGCTCTCTGCGAAAAGACTTCCAACCTTGATGCCCACACACGTCCAGAGAAGTGGTTTGACATCATAAGTGCACGTCAAGTCAGAATAGAAACTCAGTAAAAAAAGCTTGTGTTATCTAACGTTTCAGAAAGACCCATCTGCAAGCAAACGCACACACACACACACACACACACACACACACACACACACACACACACACACACACACACACACACACACACACACACACACACACACACACTCCATTCAGATAAACGCTGGCAGGCTGAAGCAAATAGCCATTGTTATGTAGCACACATGCTCCAAGTTCATCCGCCAGCCCAGTCTGGCCTCTCTGGATGGCAGATCCACTGGCACAAATAGTTGGTCCAGCACTGCACCCATCCATGCCAACTCACCACCGTCCAGATTCAAAAGTGCAGCTCTGGGCCACGTTCATCTGTTGCGACAAACGCTTCGATAGCAATGCTTACTTAAATGTGAAACTGGGATTTAAATCCCATGCATTATCAAATTAGGGGCTATATCAGGGACAACAATGAACTTTTCAATTAGGAATTCATTTTCGGTGGCTTTTTTTATTGTCTTATTTAAGTGAATCTGTGTTATTGTTTCTTTATGTAAATATATTCAGACAATTACTTTAATCAATCAGAATGCACATTAACAAAAGCCATCTTTACACGGCAAAGACGGAACAAAAGCTGCATCTGAAATGGCTATTGTTTTTAAATGTTGCTAGAAGGTGGTATATGTATTTGTAAAACAACTGCATGATTTAAATAGAACGTAAATGGTAAATGAATGAATAACTACTTTGTAGTGGTTCACTACAACCACTACAAAGTAGGGCAATATGACAAAAACTATTACTGTTGATTATTGCTCAATACTGTAATAGCCTAATTATTAAAAAAAGCTAAGGACGGTTCATGAGTTACTTTTATATTTTAAAATTCTTAAAATTAAGACTTCGCATTGCTCGTTTTAGTAATAAAACGTCAAAACCGGGAATAAAAGTGAGCATAGAACGCCCTCCACCACTGAAGCAGTTCAAAGCTTAAGTCACTGCAAAATTAATCGCTTGCTTGCGCCGCATCTACACTTTGTTCGTTTTTGATCAGAGAATTTGTCCTCTTGACGCCTCTGATTGGTCGTTGCATTTATAAGCTCGACAGAAATGCGAGTGACTGGTTATGCGCGAAACTGCAAGAGGATGTTAAAAGAAATCTAACGCAACGCGAGCCGATCCAAATCTAATCAAAATCAACTCTTTACATTCGTTGGCACTTTTCATTTAAATCACGACGACCATAATTTACATTTTTGGCCCCCCATCTTCGCTCGCATTCAGTTCTGACCAGTGACGAAGAAAAGCCGCCTGTGCTTTTTCGTGTGTGAAATTCTTAAAATCCCTAAAATCCCAAAAAAGAAACAGCTATGAGACTTCGTGGGAGTCATGGTTCCACCTGGTTGGTGAGACTGTGATAATTCTTCCTGAAAGTCCTAAAAAAAACAAACAGACCAAAAATACCATGTGCTCCAGCCCATCTGAGGGAAAACTGAAAAGTTGGTCAGAATATATGAAAGTAGACAAACCTGGATAACCTGGATAACATTTATTAATGCCATAAAGTAAGAGCATGTAGATGCTGGAATGAATTCGCTACTTACTCTGCTTAATCAGTCTCTTGTCCGCCACTATGATGTTCTCTGCATCGACGACGATGACTTTTCCGTCGCGAGGCCCGACTGCAAAGTTGTCGAAGCTCACGTCTAAGAGGTAAAGGGCAAAGTCAAAGTCGTTGTTGGTCAGCTGCTCGGCGATGTCCATCAGCTGCTTGGCCAGATCCACTCTTTTCTCCCAGGGTGCATTGTAGAAGCTCCAGAGCTCCTCGCCCACGTAATTCACCGCCACCATCCGGCCGCAGGCCCCCAGGTATTTGGCGAATGGCCAGCCCTCATCGGAGGGAAAACTCTGCAGAGAGGAAACATGAGGAGAGAGTCAAGGTGAGAGTAGTTCTCCATTCACACAGACACACACACACACACACACCATGTCCTCTCAAATTTGGAGCAACAAATTGACTGCACAATCATTAGCTTGGAGCAAAGTAGCTGTACCAAACTTTTCTTAAGTGCTGCGGATATTCGATAGCCCCATTTCAAGGCGAGTCATTAAATATGGATAAGTGACCATTAAACTTTAATCTTAGAGATTCAAATTATTTAGAGGACAAAACACAGCATTCTGCAAACCAGTCGTAGCCTCTAACATCTGGCCTCTGTGGTCTGAGCTGGAGAAGCTGCATCATTCTACGGAGGGGACGAGTCCTGCTTTTCATGACACAGGCATGGTTTCTTGTGGACTTGGGCAAAGCGAATCAGTCACGTATATAACATTTTACCTGCTTACACTCTTAAACAGCGAAAATCTGATAACTGCAGGAGGCATCTGTTACACACATCCTATTCTTGAGTCTTTTAGGGGTCACGGGTGAATCAAATGGAGACACGGCTTACAACAATATCTGTATTCTACTCTTTGCTTGACCAGTCCAGTTCTAATGCTTATAATGATACCGACTGACAAAAATCAATTGTTGATTATTTCCTTTGTAAATCACAATCATTATTGTAGATTAATGAAACGTTTAATAAAACTGCCATTTTGCATTAGACCTCTGACATTTGTGTGGCTACACAAGCAAAACAGACCGTTTCTGAAAGTATTCTTCCCTATTTATTCAATAAATTAAGGCCCTCAATCAGCAAAACAGATCTGTTATAGATAAATTATATAAATAAATTATAAACAAATAAATTTAACTCACTATTACTAAGCTCTACAGTTGAATGTGAGCTCTGGATTCTCACAAATGCTCCTATTATTATAAACAGAATAAATGCAGAATAAATCAGTTTTATATATGTTTTGTTGATTTGAAAAATGCATTCTAGGTTTTTTTATTATTTTTTTATTTCTTCCTTATAGTGTATGATGAGATTAAAACATCCACACTGCATCTGAGTGACATGATATTTAGAGAATCCAAAACAGTTGGAAATTAGAGATAATTATACATTTTTTTTTATTTCTTAAGCTTCTGGCTGTCTGGCGATTTATGTTCAGCACTATTCAAAAAAAAAAATCAAGGTTAACTTTACAGTTATGCTGGTTACAGTATTCCATTTATAGCCAAAGTATTTAGCTTTACTAAAACTACATCTTACGAATTCGACTGAATATTAAATAATAAAAAAAAGTGTCAAATGTCCTGTGTGAGTTTTTGTTCCTGGAAAAAAAGCTTCACTTTGCAGAAAGTGTTTGCCCCTACATTCTGTTGTTGAACTTTATAAATAATAGATGACTACTGAAAAAAAAATCCCAATAACTCCCACAGATACCGACCAGACCAAAAAAAAAAAGAAAGCACCATTATAGAGAAACTTTCTAGTGAAAACTACACGTATATTCCAGTTTTTTTATTTTAACATTTCATTAGATGTACTAAATCCAGTATACATTTTATAAGAAAATAACTAAATGTCTAAAGGCTTCTTTTTTTCTTTAGGAACCTTAACGGCCTCATTTTGTCAGATAAACATCCTCAGCCAACTCACGATTATTTTTGCACAATGCATGCAGTTGCACATCAAGCCCCATTTCACTTGTACTAAACATCTTCTGCTTTTTCACAACTTTGTCAAACATCATCGTTTCAACACCCTGTGTCCTGTTCTGTTATCAAATTTCCAAGGATTTGCATCGTTACCAAATGTGAAGGAAAACTAAATCCATATACAGTTATACACTATAATAAATTTAAACGAAACCAGATTTTTTTGACATAAAACAGCTCCAAGAACTTCTTTGAAATAAAACAGCGCCCCGCACTACAGGTTGTTGAGCTGCAGTTGGCCACTTAACACGGTTCGGAAACGAGCTTTTTCTTTCTCTTCTCTTTTTTTCCCCCGAACTTGAAGTGCTGTTCTTGCTATAATTGAAACTCTGGCTAACACTTAACTCTACATCATTACCCACAAAGCTCTGTCTTTTTCCCAAGGACTCTGAAAGATGACAATGCGCGTAACCTTCAAAAGTGTATTAAATCATTTCTATGCTATGGTGAAGTGCATCTCTTTACCAAGAGAGGTCAAAAAGATACTCACAAACAGGCTATTACAGCACGTGAATCAACAAACAGCTCATTTTCAGACTCGTGTTGCCAGATTGGTAGCGCATTGACTCAGCGGCAAACACGAGCGGCGCGTGCAAGAGAACCGTCTCAGGTTATTTGTTTTTCCAAGCCACTGTAATTCTAGCCCGTCGGAGAATACTTGTTTGCACTCGACCCTTTCAAAAATGCCAACAATTGTCAAACGGCCGTGTGACGCACAAAATAGGTGGTTGGAGGCAGGTGAAAGGTTTGTTTTAATACAAGCACCATCAATGCCACGTAATGACAGATAGCCAGGTGCTAGTAATGTATATCTTGCAAACAGCCAAATCTAAACCGCTAACGGGTTATGTCTGTAAAGTATTACAAATAAAAAACAACCAAAAAAAAAAAAAAAAAAAAAAAAAATATATATATATAAATATATATATATATATATATATATATATATATATATATATATATATATATAAATATATATATATAATATATAAAACCATTTGATTATATTTTAATTTAATAAATATATATATATATATAAATAATATAAATAAAAATATAAATAAAAATAAATAAATATATATATATATATATATATATATATATATATATATATATATATATATATATATATATATATTTTTTTTTTTTTTTTTAATTGATTACAAATTCAAGATATGGGAGCAGAAAATATATATGTATATTTATCTCATTTCATATAGCCTAGCCTTATCAGATGAAGAGTGAAAAATAACATGATTACAAATGTGATACTGAATTTTTACATCAGTTCAATAAACAAGAAGTTAATTAAGAGAGTTAAGTTTTAGACAATATTTCCTGTTTTTGCGCTATAACAAGAAATAAATCCAAGCCTTATTTCGCATCTCCGAGCAACATGACAGTGATTTAGTTTCTGAATTAGTCAACTGTTTAAATGATTCGGTCCTGTCAACTTAAGAAGTCCACAGCAGACACCAGCACAGTAATACACTCAGCAGTTATTATTTTTGAGTTATTATTATTTTTTGTTGCTATCTACCCTACTGGAGGAACCGAAGGGTCTGGCATTATGCCGATGTTATCAATCCATCCCTAGTTAGTGCAGTGGCAGCTTAATGAGGTCTGGCCATGAAACCCAAAGTCTGGTTCCAACCGTGATAGGGCCAATTCCAGAAACGACTGTTTGCGGGATTGCCAGTCACCCAGAGACTTGGTAGTTTCAGAAGGACTGTTCCTGTAATATTTGCACGGAAGTTTCTTTAAATACAAACATATCTGCTTGACAACTAATAAAGAATGGCAACTTCCATTTGGGTGGTGAAGCTCCCGAGTCTACAGTTTGCTTACACTCGCCGCAATTATAGAGTCTGTCAAACTGCTGCTGAAGTGTGAGGAGGAAATATCAACTCTGCACAGATGGCTGTGCTCTAAGTGACAAACTGTAAAAGAATACAGCGGTGCTATTTTGAAAATATGGGGATGTTGGAGCCGTAATACAGCATACTGACGCTCGTGTGGGTAATGGTGGTTTAAAATCAGCCTGCGTGTTTTTTTCAATCGCAAACTCTACTAAACAAGACACATTAATATGTGTAACGATTGTAAGACTAAGTGTGATAAACCAACCTTGTACTTGCAAAACTCTAACTTTCACCCACAGGAACTATAATGGTAATTTTCATTTGCCTGGCACTAAAAAAAGACCGTAGACAACTTTATAGCTCATTCGCAGGAGAATAAATGCCCTTTAACAAATCATTCTAAAAAGGCAGCAGATTTCTGCTTTTAAATCCTCAACAATGTCTTGCCCCTTGGACTTCATAACACGATTCGCACTAGGATGAACAATAAGCAAATTCACAGCAACGCAATCCATGATGCAACATACCTGTCAGCTGCAGCTACAGAGGAAGAAAAGACAGAATACAGAAGCAGCTGTCAGCAAATACAAGACCAATTCTGAGACTCACACAAGTTTTCACGTGGATGAGTAGATTTAATTAACGTTTAATGCCATTAATTAATCATTTGTTCACAGCTCAATTAAAAAGCCAATATCAGGTGCTCTTTTTGTTATTTTAATATACTTCATATAACACATAATATTTCATTAAATTGATCAAAAGTTACGGCAAAGCCATTAATGTTACAAATGATTTCCATTTCAAATAAATGCTGTTCTTTTGAACTTTCTATTCATCAAAGAAACTTTCAAAAATGTTTCATGCTTTCCTCAAAATAATAATAATAAGCTGTACAATGTTTTCAAAGTAAAAGTGATTACCAAAGGGATGTCCAAAAAAAAATCTTTGCCAAAAGAGCATTTTTGTATACTAAACTGTACTAATATTTCATAAAGTAATAACTATGTTATAGCTACTGTATTTTTGATCAAATAAATACAGCCTTTGTAAACATAAGATTATTTTAAAATGTTAAATATCCATATTCTACAAAGACTTTCCCTACTAAAATGCAAAATAATCGACCTTAGGTTTTTCCAAACCTGTGCGAAAATATTTTTTTCTGTTAAACACAAAACACAAAGCATTAAACATATATTTTACATAACCCAACAGTAGGAACCAGAAACCATTTGGTTACCAACATTCTTCAAAATATCTTGCGTTAAACAGAAGAAAGAAATTCATACAGGTTTGAGGGTGAGCAAATATTGACCGAACTTTCATTTTTGGCTGCACTATCCCTTTAATTCTGCAGTATTAAGTTACCTTAATCACCTTCTGTCTCTGTTCCGCCGAATGTATGATGTCTGCACATAATAAAACGGACATTTTTGCGCTACTTAAGATATAAAAGAGTCATTATGACTTTTTATGACCTTACATTTTATACAAGGCATTATACTTTAAAAACCTGAGGGAACGTAGATTAAAACTCACTCCGGGAATCGCTTCAAACACACTACAGGCGCTATCTGGACAATTTTCTTCAACGGTAGGAGAGTTCACCGGTTTACAAGCGCTAAATAATGGGTATGTCCTTGATAACAACCTTGCTGTGCTCAGTCTCGTTTGTGAAAGCCTTACACACAAACAGCGGTTGACTCCTGTCAGCTCGGGGACTGTTTAGAAAGGTGCTTCGGGCATGGCAACCTCATAATAACCTCATTGTCAGGTGAAGGGAGAGGAGGCGCACACCGCGCGCACTGGGCTGTGTGCAAGATTAATGCTGTGATGGACGTGACCCTCAGGGCTCTGCCTGTGCTATTCTCAGCCTCGCCGAGCAGATGGGCCTCCGTTTTCAATGGAAGGAAGGAGGCACGAGTAATGCAAGCACAAAGTCAAGCGCAGCAGCTTTTTTTTTTCCAGGGGACACATATTTCACAACATTCTGACACAATACCAGGCTAAGGGGAACAAATTGTGTTTCTGACCTTTACGGCTATAAATAGCAGTAAAAATGCCAGTGGGCAAAACTTAAATAAAAACATCTACAGGAAGGGACATCTGAATTTATGTCACACGCCGATTTGGTAATCCTCTCACTGTCTTGCTCGTCTCCGGCTCCAAAGGCTGTCTTTTTTTTTTCCCCCACTTTAGAGCAGCGCTCCCACCAACTCCTAACATAACAAATCAGTCCATTCTTTTTTTCTTACTCGAACCTAAAAATACACAGACCGCAAAAACCTAAACTTCAGTGACTCCAGATCCATCCTGCCGGGCAAAGAGAAAACAGACATGAGACAGAATCTAAATTCAGCTTCCCAACGTACATCCGCTACAAGAGACCTTAGTGCCTCCTTTACAGTCAAAAAATGCCTTCGCAAGCAGAATAAAGAGGAAGAAAGTCAATAAAGCACGTCCAAATGTAACAATGGTTTAAAAACCTGTCTACCAAGTTGCCTTCGGTCTCTGAATGCAGATTAGATCAGGCCTACTATATCTTACAATCTGTGTGTAAGGTTCAACCATTGTATTAAACCAGTATTAAATTTAAGTAAGCATAAATATATGAAGAATTTAGATGCGAAAGAGTCTAAGTGTAATAATGGGAGAAATAACTGATGAGATTTTAGTAATATCTAATATTTTAAAGAATACCGAAATATAATTATTTGCCCTATTCATTTGTTGTCTCCCAAAACGCGTAATAAACATGCTTTTAGTTCTCAATAAGAGGACATGCATGAAATCAATATCCCGTTTCGTAACAAAGCAAAATATAAAATGTAATGTCTTCACATGAGGCCGCGGGGTCTAAAGAGGTTAAGACTATCGTATCACAATTCCCATCATTTAATCTAATTTTTCTTCCATTTCGCGCAGCCCTATTAAATGCAACATTACGATGCTTTGAAGGCTGGTTGAAAGCGAGGCAGCTGCCTCGGGTTTTCAACAGTCAAAAAATTGGAAAGCAGATTTTGCCTGCCTGCAAAAGGTTGCTACAAACTAGAAAAACTGGCTTTTCTTAGCTTCGGGAAGTGGGATGAATCATTTACGGCATTCTGAGGGGACAAGCATCTGTTTGCTTTAACATCATGTTTTCAGCAGGGGAAGGAACGGCTGGAAAGCGCTGGCGAAGATCACACTTAATCGCATCTATGGATTAGGAGCCAATTCATTAGAAGCATCCACAGCAAACTAATGACATTTCATTATGTTGACCGAACCGCTGCAGAGGTTGCAGGGGCAAAAGGGGGGCTAAACTGTATGTTGCTAATTAAATCGAGCGGCTCGCTCTCCGGAGAGAGATCAGATTGCCTTTATCACCTACAATGCTTGAGGTGTGGCAGATGGAGTGAATGATGGGAGGTGAGAACGGATATTGGCTGCTCACACAGAGATGTCCTTTTGTTTGCCCAGGCCTTCGACAAGCTGGGTCAATCGCAAAAGAAATTGGAATAGATTAGCTGGGTCTAAAAATCAATGCCGGACCGAGGGGTGCAAAAAAAAAAAAAGTGAGCTGTCAAGGACTCTCAATGCTGTGAATGAAAAGCACAAGGGAAAAAAAAAATGCACTGGAAGTAGGGTAGGTGGTATACGTTCGTTGAGATAATATCGCAATTATAACACAATTATAGTATGTCACTTTCACAACTTTTGGCAAAACATATAAACAACGCTCTGATCATATTGATAATGGTGATCGTTTGTCAGTGAAACCAAATTTCATCTCTACTTAGAATCCCCCCCATACTTCACGATATAAAAAGGTGTTTTTCCTAGATTTATTTCAGATGCTGTATTCCCCAGAAACCAACACTTTTACAAATGTCACTTAATAAAACGGTTCAAAGAAGGATGAGATCGTTTAAATGATTTAGAATTTAATTATTTATGCAATTGTAAATACCCAGTAAATGCATTCTATCCACCTCTAGCGGCATTAAGCCATTTGTGTAAATACAATCTAAATTCAACTTCTGGAGTGCAAAGATGGATCTTACTGATATACGCTTCGTTTGATTGGTAACATTGTCTTATCCTAACAGAATTGATTAGATGTTTGAATTTGACACAAATTTATGCACTCATGCAATAAGCTGCCCTCTCGTAGTCAGTTATCAATAGTTAGTTGATGGGAAAAGGCTTAATCAAATCAAAACTGTGTTTAAAAAAAAAAAAGTGGTGAAGTCACGTAGTCTCTGAAGAACAGATTATTAACAGCTGGTCCGTATATGCAGCACATCGGTCAGGGAATACAAACTTCTTTTCTCATTCATCAAACCTAAATGTGGCTTATCATGTAAAACATGCATTCTGACGTCTAGGTCTCTGTGAACTTGAGCTAGCCTAAAAATCAATAAAGAAATAACCATTTGCCTCACAGACTTAGACTAGACTAGGTTATAGAAAATGAAATGCAGATTATTATGAATTACGTGGTTTATTAATATAAATGTGCTTTTGATCGCTTCAAATGAATGATGATCAGAAAAATCATTGAGGGTAGCCCTTGTAATAAGGTTATAAAAAAATGCCAATATGAAAAGTAAAACTGAATGGGACAAATATTCATGAAAAAAAATACAACAATGGAGAATCAAGCTACAGCACAACGGAATCAACAAAACAACGGAAACGCTCCCACTGCCCTTCTTGGCCACTACTGAGGATGTGCTGAGGCTAAGGAATTTATACCAGAGGTAATGGTCTAATTAAATCAAGTTTGTGGAAATTTTACTGTGGTTTT
Organism: Puntigrus tetrazona; assembly: GCF_018831695.1. Classification (NCBI taxonomy): domain Eukaryota; kingdom Metazoa; phylum Chordata; class Actinopteri; order Cypriniformes; family Cyprinidae; genus Puntigrus; species Puntigrus tetrazona. The sequence continues at coordinate 1,196,203 of NC_056700.1, forward strand.
GCATTTTAGTTTTACACACCTTTATAGAAAGGCGGCAGCTATTTGTAAATGAAAGCATCTTCTTATTGACATTGATTCTATTTACACTATGTAACTGTAGTAGTGAATAGTCTAAATAGCAATTAGATCGTAATCATACTCAGAAGTAATGGCAGATAATATTTGCACCATTGTATTATTGTTCAAATGATTAGTTTTATTGAAATTTATTAAACGGATGCCACCTTATGAGACAAAAAAAGACCTCTAAACACCTACCCCTAACCCAGATATAACTTATTATTAAACACTCGCACTGCACATTATTCCCAGTTTTCAAATATTTTCTTCATTAAAAGTAAACTGCATCGTATGCATACGTCTTTCTGCTTTAGTCCCAACACCACTTTAGCTGTTGCACGGAAGGCATAATTTTTAATTTTGTGTGGCCCACCCGGACATCAGTGGGTGGAGTTATTGTAAACCGCCTATATGTCAACAATGAGGGTTATTTGTATAGCATTGTGAATATAAATGTCCCGTACAAAATTGAAGGGTTCCGAAAAATATATTGGATATCAAAATATGGATTTTGTTACGTCGTTAGATCCTGCATTAAATCTCTTGGCTCATTTAATTCTAAAAGCACTTAAAAAGAGTGCTGCATTTAGTAAGTACCAAACGTATAGGCCACATTTGTTTCCAAGCATTGGCTTGTTTATGTAGCGTTGTTCCCAATTCGTTGTGTTGCGTCAATTGTATTGTGTTGTAGAGATTTTGTTGTGCACTGCTGGGCCAGTCCGTAAATATCTGTCCTTAATAGGAAAAGTTTGTTTCCGTCACTGCTGTGAACTAACCACCACACATTTTCTGTCAATATTATACACCCTTAAGTGGTGTATGTTTATCCTACTGAAAAACAAGTTTTGGACAAAACTTTCGGGACAATACGCCACTTCTGCGTTTTTAGACTTTGCTTATGGAATAACAAATGCTTTATGATTTATGTCTGAAGGAATTCTTCATGACAAGCACGCTGTTGCCCAAAGCAGAGAAATCTCTAAGTGACCACCGACAGACACAAAGTATCTATTATTTACATAGCCTTGTGCAGAACTTTAAAATATGCAAAGATGTGCCGTTAATCCCTTTAACTTCCAAGCGGGCATCAGACACAGCGCTTCGGCATCAAAAGAAAGGTTCAGCAACTTGAAATGCATTTAAAGAAGATATTTTGGATACCTGCAGCACAAGCGGCTCTGGGTTGAACGCCAAAGTCATCAGCAGCTGCATTCGTTCCGTGTCTTTAAGGTTCTTAAGCAAGAAGCTTCCAGAGTCCTTGGTCTCCGCGTACCTCCTGACCACCCGGTCCAGAAGTCTCTGCGAGGGGCAGTGCACCAGATCCGACCAGCCCTCCACCACCTCTGGGGTAAGCAGCCGTACGTCCCCGTTAAGCCGGGCGAACTCCGTTTTGTACATACCCTGAATGAGATCGCAGCGAGGCCTTCCGGTGGCCCGTTTGCAGATCTTCTGATCGATCTCTGCCAGCTCTTGGTTGGAGCCCAGGCGTTTGAGCACGACCCTGCGCGTCCCTTCCCTGGGTTCTCCGTATTGGGCGAAATAAACGTTCTTTACGTTAAAGAAGTCTAGGAAGCGCAGGCGACCCCACATTTCGAAGGTCACCTGGCCGTTCATGAACTTGCGGCACCAGCTGGTGCCAAAGCAGGCCGGACACTTGTTGAGGCCGATGAATCGCCTGTCGGTGAGCTCGTTCCTCTGGAAGGAGGCGAAGAGGTTGTGAGTGTTCATCAGCAGGATCACAAAAAGAGCTACGATGAAGAGGAACTTGCCACACCTGTAGACGCGGCCAAATTTGAGCGACAGTATCCGCAGCATGCTGATTGGCAGCAGCGCACTGAGAGCAAGTGCAGTTAATCTTTGTCAATGTAGCCGTTCCATCATTGCTATGTGTAATACCATCATCCCCATCGCGCTTGCGTTAGTTAGAGCGCTCCAAAGCGGCAGTAGCGCCGCCCGGTAAACTCAACGGTTTCAAGAGCCCCTCTCACCATGTTTTACAGAAGGGATTTCTGCTTTTACACCGACTTGGGATTAAGCTGCCACATCAGAAATCCCTCTACCTGAAACAGACAAATGAAATCAGATTAATAACACCGCACACTAAAGTCGTAAGTGTAACAATGGCAACATCACTTGGCAATATCACCCCCAAAATAAAATCCTGTGATAAGTTGCCCAAAACTGTATGACTTTCATGTCAAATTAAAAGATATTTTGCAACTAAACTGTTCTGGTTACCAATGACTTTCATGCCCATTGACTTTCCTCAGTGTTCTTCAGGTTTGGAACAACATGAGGGCGAGTAAATGGTTTCATTTTTCAGTGTTCCTAATCCTTTAAGGGAACGGATTGTACAAAGATTAAAAAACGAGGTTTAATGAGGAAAATAGATGAATGATCAATCTTCACGTCAGTATTATGTCAGCTTGTATGCGCTAACATAACACTCAAACCCCAGCCTTGTGGGGACGGCAACAGGAAGTGGGGAGGTGTTAAAATATTTAAATGTCAAAGAGCACTCTATAGCACTGCTTAATGTGACCTATTAATTCTTCAAATACATTGACTTGTATTTCGAGGCATTTAACTTTAGCTGACAGCTTAGACAAAGAGAATTACACAGAGAGCATGTTAGAATACATTCAAATGCGTTAACTAATTAGAATTGTTCGTACACGCATTCATAATACTAAAATATACAATAAGCGAGGGTTGATAAGAGGATCTAAAATTCTATTGATGTTGTGAACAATTGTTCCAGAAGACTCTGGGATAAAGCTCCTATAAAAATTTAGGTTCATGGTTTTGTTCATCATCTTTAACCTCATAAAAGATACAGCACACATAAAATCGCAGCTTAGTATACAAGAGAGTGCACTTGGCGTCACCAACCTTTTTTTAATGAATTCATCTAACTGAACGCATTAAAGGAACTAGCAAATCACACCTGTATGATCCTTCAGAATATGAACATGAGCTTTGTAATAGCAATATAATATTACAGGTAAATAAAACTACAGACTCAGTTTAAATAAATTAAGCTGCTTGCCTTTAATGATCAGTTAAAAAATCATGTTTTTTTGTTTCGTTTTTTAATAATAGAGAATTGAGCACAGTCAATTTGCAGATAATTCAGACATGACCGGGCTAGTCAGATGTGTCAAACTAGATAGGACTCTTCAACTTAACTTCAACTTTAAAAAAAAAAATGCAGGCTGCCTGCATACTTTGAATACAGATTTGACTAAACGCAGGGTAGCAAAGGGTAAAGCTATTTTAACCCCTTTGTAGGTCATTCATATTTAATAAATATGTTTGTACGTGTTAAACGTTGTTTGGCACATTGCGCTGTACAGTGTGGTCCACTTTGCAGTTTCCTCCGGTAAAGAGGAGCCCAATTAGACAGGAAGAGACCAGCATCTAATGCACTCAACCACGGTCTGTTTTGTTATTACGTGTCATTTAGGTCTGGTTTATCTGAAATGGCCTACAAAAGAATAACGGGGGAAAGCAAGTAGGGACAAAAAGCGTTAGGAATAATCTGAAAGGTACAGTCATTTGCATTAGCAACATTACCAAGCCATCTCCATTGCTTAAAATAATTTTAAACAAACCAAAACAATGTAAAAAAAAACCTTTATAATAATAATAATAAAAAATGCAACATTTGATTCATAACTAAATGAATTTATGCTCTAATGCAAGTCTTTTTAGATGACAGTAAGATAGAACACTTTTTTTTTATAGATAACACTTAGATGACAGTAGTATTGACTGCCATATACTTCCTCATACTACCAATGTTAATGGCTATTGTTGATAGTTTTTTTTACATCCTAATTTGTATACAGCAGTAACTCTGAACAACTTAATGGTAAGTAAATTCTGACATTATGATTTAATTTTATTTTATGATTATTTTGATAGTTTAACACACCACATTAAAACCACGAAGCATACGCTAAGAAAACAATGATGACAATCTGCGGGACGTCTCGTCGCAAAATATTAATAATGTTATAAAAATAAAAAAACATGTCACGAACATTTTTCAAAATGGCATATTACAGAAGCAATGGTGGTGGAAATCAAAACAGCAGCCAAATGATTGCCATGAAAACTTCTAAAACATTTACGCTTCTAGTTTTTCATGGTGTTCTTCGAGGCTGATGGAGTAAAGCTGCACTCATTTTCTGCCTCTCCCTCGGCACTTTACGAGCGGGGGAAAAGGTCCAATAAAAACCACACCTCATCATGGAGAGAGGGCTCAGATAACTAAACAGCTTGCTCACCGGACATGTTTTCCATGCAGAAAAAGGCACAAAGCTCTCGCTGCTCACAACTTTTAAGACTTTGCGTAGAGTGTAAAACTTCTTCAGAAAGGATAAGGCGCACGAACGAGGGGTAAACAGCGACCAGCAAAACGTCTGGCAGATGGTGACGGCTTTCAAGATGATTCATCAACGCCGCTTTCAAAGCTCCTCAACAAACCTGGGCTCCAACACCGCGAAACAAACCCGGTTTCCAGTTAAAACGTTCAACATTTACCCTCGCAAATGAATTTAAACAATGCTGTTTGAGAACTCCGATGAGCCCCGTCGCACTACGCAAACCTTTCTCTCTCACCAAATTTTGACAAATTTCCATCTGCAGGACTCCAAAAAGTCACACGAAACAGCAAGAAGCAAGATTTATGAAAATGTCAAAAGCGGGCCTCTCTCTTTAGTCCCACGCACAATTCAGCGCTTAAATAAACACTAATTCAGAACGTAAAGGGCTCCAACATAACCTCGATCCGAAGACATACTAAGTAGGTGTAAATTAAACATTAATGTCCACAAAAGCTGCACTTAAATGCTTAAACGCTGCGTGTTAGGCCATTTATTGTGTTGCACGCTGCTTTTAGTTGCACTTCTCTGTGGTACCGAGAATGAAAAACCATAGTTGTCACAGTTATCGACTGTTCAAGTCAATAATGTTTGATCACTCGACATGGCTGTGAGTACAGCAGTCACTAACCCGACCAGTTAAAGAGCTATAAATTAAACATGCTGTGCGTGTGTGTGAAGACACACAGAACAAGAACCAACCGAGAATGTGAGGGGGGGCAGATGTCAGCTTGCACTTTACACTCTTATGATTGACGGCTGTACCGGGTGAAAGCGAGTGGGTGTCCTACATGAACCACCCTTAAAGGCACAGTTCACCCAAAAAAAAACATTAAAGCTTTCGAAAGGCCGATGTCAGTCCAAACTCAATTTCTGCCTAACGCACAAAAAGTTGTGACAGATATTAATACATTTTCACATCCATACAACGGGGCCCTGGGGGCCACCGGTGGCTAAATATGACAAAACAGCCCAGTATAAGCTAATGAAAGCAGACAATTCAGATCACGCAATGTATTGCTAGTATTTTAAAGGAACAGGATAGATTTTAGTGAAGAGCAAACCAACGTTACTTATTAAAAATGTGGAAGATAAAGCTATAAACTTACTAGTAAATCAATTAAAGGCATAAACGTCTATTTTTTGTTCCAGAGTCAGTTTTAAAATAACACGAAGGCGAGTAGACGATGTTTATTTTACGCGAACTCTCTCTTAAACACAACTTTTCTCTAAAATACAGAAAGAAAAAAAGACTCGTCCTCCGAGGTGTCATCCACTATCGTAGGGATTGTTCGGGAATATAAAAAGTTGTTTTCTTACTCAGCCGATAGGCTTCCGGGACTGATCAGACCGCGAAAGTGCTCGAAAAAAAATATGATTTGAGCTTTGTTTGTAAGCCGCGCTTCGACCACTCGAGTGTTTTATCGCCGTGTAGAGCAGTTTTTAACTTCGCACATAATACCGTGACACTTTCGAGACGTCTTTACGCAAAAAGAAGATTACTGGTTTAAATTCTCGTTACAAATGAATTCCAGTTGCACTATCAGCTTGACCGCTCAAACTCTGACCGCTGAAGACAACGATCATCTCGCCACGTCAATCACAAACGCGCACACTTTAATCGCGTCAAGTCTGTGAAGACGCATCATATTACGGACAAAAGAGCACAACGGCAGGTAAACAATAGGAACGAGACGAAGTTAAGTAACTTTGTTAGGGCAATCGTTATGTAGCCTAAACGACAAAGGTGGGTATGCGATAAAGGTACACAACCGCAAAACCGGTTAACAAAAAGTACGTTGTTTACCTCATCATTTTCACCGCTGGTGATCTGTAAGAATAACACGGCATCTATATCTGGATGTTCACTGTAGTAATAATAATAACAACAACAACAAACATGCTTGAGCAACATGTGAACCATTATCTCCGGTCCAACATAACAAACTTTCTCGATTCATTCGCTTTCACTTACTAGGGAACATCCATCAAGTGAACTTGCTCTCGCCGTCTCGATACAAAGTTCTTAAGCTCATTCAAATGTCACGTTATAAATCATCGCAAACGCGAAAATGATCACACGTACCGATAGCGCGCAAATCCCACAACCTACCAAATAAAAAAATGAGCGAAATTCCCGGTTTATTCCAGTCCGTTCGAGGAAGCTTCCGTTTTCTATTTACGAACTCCCTTCTCTTGAAACGCGCCGCGCGCGTCCGTGCCTCCCCGCGCTGTCCATGCGCCGCGCGCGCGCTGCTATTGCTTTTTCTTTATTTCTATAAAAATCGCGAGGCTCGTCTTCTCGAGCTCGAGACAAGTTCGGTCTGCGAGCGTCGGAGCAGCTGCACAAAAGATCCGGCTTCGCGGATCGGGTTTCGTATTTACGACGCTTCTGGTCAGTTTACGTTACTGGTTACTAGGTGATCGCGTTGTAACTCCTCCCCCCGATCTCCGGAGCGCCGCTCTTCACGTCCTCGTGTAGGAGTAAGCGCGTCCTCAGGTGAAGAGCAGACTATCCAATAGAACCCTGACCTGTGTAAACGCTTAAGGCACCTTTATAGGAAAAATCTTTTCGTTTCGTGCTGCGTTTGAACACGGTGTCAGATTGTAGGTGACCGTAAATAAAGGGAATATCATTTGAATTGAACGCCCACATCACTCATAAAGAGTTTCATGTAAGTTCCACGTAAGCTAAATTGCAATTGATGTCTATCGCTTTTCCCCACGCAGTTATTTTGAGTTCCTGTGAGGACGTTGACATTCATTTCCTTTTATTTACGCGCGGAATATCAAACAATAACGCGCGGAAATCACATAGGCAAACGCATGTTTGCTTTTATGCAATTTAGCATTATTATTTTTCACAGTTTATGACTTGATTTTGAACGAATATGCAAATAGCTTTATTTCGGCTCCGGGTGAACTTATATCAGATCGTTCAATGAAAGCACGACGCTGATTGCATCAGCAAACGCCTTTTTGGATCTTATACAATTTAGTGGAATATTATTATTTTTCACAATATTACATGACTAGACTATGAACGAACAGAAAATGCAAATATGGCATCGGAAATTTGGCTCCGTTTACCCTTATGTCAGATCGTTTAATAAAAGCACGTTTATTAAAAATGTTTAAAATAAGAAATGTAACCTAGAAAGAAACCAACGAATAGAGCTCCCCGTTACGAAACGTAGAGCTCTCAAGCAGATATTAGTTCTCTGGTGACATCTAGTGGTGGTTATTAACTTTGTTTTATGAACGTTGTAGGTCTACATTGGCTCTAAATGATTCGGACACTTAAAGGAATAGTTCACCCAAATTCATACAAATGGAACTACTTGAGGGTGAGTGATAGATTAGTTTTATTTTTGACTGTACTGTTCCTTTCTCACAGCACAACAGCTGTGGAAAATCAATCAATCAATCAATCATTTTTATTTATATAGAACTTTTAACAACACAGGTTGCATCAAAGCACTGTACAGTATAATGCAGAAGAGTACAATGACAAAATGTACTTAATGTTAACTCTTAAGTACCAGGTGCCATCTGCATATTATTTTTCTGTGTTATTTTTTTCAAAAAGATTTTGCAATGACTTGTGTTGAATGTAAATGAAGTCATTAATCTATTACTTTATGGTTTAAAAGTTCGTTGTGAAACGTTTTGTTGCAATTTGTTATTTCTCTATTTATTTCTCTAAATATGGAAATGTCAAAAGGTTTACTACAAGTATAATAATAATATAATTATATATATATAAAAATATAATTTTAATATAAAACATTTTTTTACAGAACATGTTAAGTGTGAGCAGTTACGTTCTGTTACTTCTCTCATGTTCTCCACTAAGTAACACATATATTTAATTTATCATGCATATTGCTTTTTAAAAACAGTTTTCAGTTACTAATATTAGTATTATTATTACATAAGCATGCTCAGTCACAAAAAAACTATCCCTTTTTCTTTTTTTCACATTTTTTCCTTTTAATATTGTGCAGGGCTCACATACCCCATTGGTTATATTTGGCATTCATAAACATAATTAGTCTTTCTAAAACTTTTTCTAACACCTCCTACAAACTCATCAACTGCTGGGAGACACAGTTGCAGTGATGGGCATAATTATTTTTAATTAATTTTATTTAAATATATTTTTTTTTTACTGTTAAACCATAATAGATGCTACAAGACCAGGCGCAAATAGAGGTAAAATATTAATATCAATAAATAATAATAACAATAAAAAAAAACAGATTTAATGGGATGTGTATATTTAGGAAAAAGAATGCCATTATGGTGATCCTGCATCTCCGAGTCTCTGAGTATGAGTGAGTTCTCCTGAGGCCATCTGGTAAATCTCTGTGGCCACGATCCAATCAGAGTCATTAACCTGATGTTCCAGATGAGCAGAGACAAGAATGATAAGAATATCATCCCATTACTGAGTCCATTAAGAGAGCCAGAGGAGGGAGAAGGTCCATGGCGTCTGCAGTCAGATTTCATTCACCACCAGCGCACAGAGATAATTAGTCGACAGACGAGACAAACCACTCGTACACACACTCACAGAGCTCCGGCTCATTATCCTGGCCGACTTTGACTGTTAAGTAGATGCTTGTGTTTTATTTGTTGACCATAGGCCATTATGTCTGAATCAAACTTTGTCACGAAAAAAAAAAAAAACTATTAAAATTATTATTTTGGATGTTAATAACTGTGATTAATCATTTTACAGCACTAATATATACACATTTATTATATATACATATTAGTTATTTGCAAAAACTGATAACCCCGTATTCCTCAGTGTTCAAAAATCCAGTTTTTTATTATGTTATCAAGGTTTTTTATTGTGTTATTTAGCTGAATATTTTTATTATTATTATTATTATTTATTATAATTATTATTATTGCTACTATTTAAACCAAGTCAAAATGTAGCAATTTGATTGAGTGTATATATATATATATATATATATATATATATATATATATATATATATATATATATATATATATATATATATATATATATATATATTATTATTATTTATTTATTTTATTATTTATTTTATTATTTTTGGAAACTGAAATATCTGTTTTTGCTGATGAACTATATATATATATATATATATATATATATATATATATATATATATATATATATATATATATATTACCCTTAGTATATATCATCAAAAAAGACCTGAACTTTTTTTAATCACATAAAACTGAATGGGGGGGGAATATCTTTATGAAATAAATGTTTTTTCTTGAATACACACTGGCTTATTGTAAAGGTAGATAATCCAAACATGGCGCATTATAAGATTTCTAACACAGACACCTGTTGGTATTTGATAGAGATGCCATGTGTCTAAACAAGATGCCCAGGACCTCCAACAGAAACGTAGGTCCACAGCATCAACTGCAGCAGTGTATTTCATTGTACACACGGGATCATTTTTATCCTCATGTTCATCCAACTTATCCTAAGTATTTGCTGCTAAAAAGCTCTTTTTTTTATTTTCATCTGTCCATAGAAGCCAGTCCCATCTGAAGTTCCAGCCATGTCTGATAACTGAATTTTGGATAAGCTATGATTTTTCTTGAAACCCTTCCAAACAAAATGTGGTGATATGGGTGCTGTTTTTTTTTTTTTTTTTTTTTTTTAATCTTTTTCTGACCCCGAGACTCAGTTATTTTCCGCAATTCTCCAGCTGTGGTCCTTGAAGATTCTTTGTCCACTTAAACTCTCCTTCTCATTGTACATTAGGATGATACAGACACGTGTTCGGTTTCCTAACATTTTATATTGTTTGGCGATTCTTAAGTATTGGCCTGGTGGTGGAAATGGTCATTTTCACTGCTCTAGCTCTTTTCTGAAAGCCACTCCACTAATTTGTGAAGCTCAATAAACTTTTGCAGAAACATTTTGTTTTTTCTCATTGTGATTAATGATTAACGGAATTTGGGCTTTGTTTTCCCTCCTGTTTATATTTCTGTGAAACAGGAAGCCATGGGTGGATAATTTCATGTTCATAATTGTGAACATGAATGGTAATGCACTTCAGAGATATTCTAGTATATATATATACATATATATATATACATAACCTTTTGCATTTAAAGGGTTCATATTAGTGCCTTAAAGGTATGAAATTGTCTTTAATATTCATAGAAGTGGAGAGAAGAGTCACAACTGATCTGAATAACGGTGCATGACACAAATACGCTTAAAAAAAAAAGACGGCTCTTCAAAAGTTTAAATATTTCTATTTTTAACAGCATTTTTTCATCATCGGTATGCTTAATGTTCAAATTGTAAGTAATAAGAGATGTGTAATTAATTACCCATCATGTTAAATATTTAAATTATTAATTAAAAAAATGTTTTTACATAAACAACTGGACGCGGTGTAACTCGACTGAAACGTGTTATTCATTCCAGCTGTTTTGTGTTATGTTTGACTTTTTCAAGCGTGCTTATTCGTTCACACGCACTTCTAGTGCGCACTAGATGGAGCCACATTTCCAGTGTTGAGAATTACTTTTTAGAAATTAAAGCCTGTTTTCAATAATAATAATTGCAGTTTGTGTGGACAGTTTTATACATGCAAGTTAAGAAAATACTTTAATATTATTATTTTTATTGTTGTTGCTAAAACGTTATTTCATTATTTATTATTATTACTATTATTATTATTATTATTAAGCAATAAAATGTACATTATTTGTTTAATTATGTATTTATTTATTTTACAGTTAGCATTACGCTTGCTTAAATGTCTCCCTAATTTTAAAGTGACCTCTGTCCCAAAACCTGGGGGATCATACCGGGGGATATTTTAACACCTCTTCCATTGTGAGTTAATTAAGGCCTGCAGTCTTACCACTATCGTGTTGCATTCTCCGTCTGAGCCGACCAGAGAGGCGCACGGATCCTCAGAGATCACGGCAATAAGCGAAAAGCTATTCTTACTCGAAAGAGATTTTGTACCGTAGCACCCAGACACTCAGCCGGAGTTCAACGACCTCTGACTGTGAGGAGTTGACTTCTTTCAATAAGCTGCCGACACCGCTCTGAGAGCATGTTTTATTTAGATTTTTTTCTGCCCTGCAGTATCTTTCGGGGGCGAATGCTCGATATCACTTAAAATAGGCTTTGTCGCGAAAAGCATTTCACCGAAAGGAGAGGCAGGAGTACATTTCCTTCTTATTGAAAAGAACTATTCTAGGGCTGGCTGATGGAAAGGGCTGACCACGTAAAACCGAGATGACCCTGACAAGAAATAGAGCAAAAAGGCAGGCTATATCGCTCCTCCAAGCCTCCAGCCTTCTAAAGATGTGGCAGGATCCAACTACGACTGTAATTTTCCACGGAGAATTACTGGACATAAGTTTCTTTGTCTGAAAATACGTCCGTGTCATAATCCTCGGAACATCTGGTTTAAGTCAGTTTTAAGAAATGGGCGCGATGTAGACTAAAACAGTTTGCTCTTTTATGGAAGTGTAAGTATTTAAATCTCTTGGATCGCCCTTAGAAACAGAGATGTTCTTGTTTTATAAAGCTTATAGCTTTCAAAGCAATTGTTGTCCAAAAAAAGAGAGATCGGACACCAAATTAAACCTTCATTTCGATCTTATCGTCCTACGATACCGCCTTTTGTGCTCAGTTTAAAGCAGTTTTGAAATTTCGTAAGTCGATGCAACCCTTTTTTTAGAGTTGAGAATGAAATGAAAGACCGATAATCGTTGCGCCGCTTTGTTGCCTCAAAGGCTTATGATCACAGAACAGAAAGAAAGAGTTTTTTGTTGCACCCAAGGGACGCTTTATTCACAAGGGTGGATGCGTCGTGGAGTAATTTCAGTGCATTAAATGTCTGCTTCGAACAACGCACCAGCTTTGGTCGTTGTACTAAGCTACTGCAGGTACTGCTTCCACTTGGTATCTTAAGTTTTGCTTTAACGAGATCCTTCGTTTTACCCAAATCGTAAAAATGTAGAAATAGATCACCCCGAAATAACATTTTTCTTAATGACATTATGCAGTTAGCTTCCTCGGTGAAGCATATTTGTAATTTAGCGTTGCATCACTTGCTCACTAACTATGCAGCGAATGGGTGCCGTCAGAAAAAGAGTCCAATCAGCTTCTAAAAACATCACAGTAGTCCACAAGCAATCTTGTGAGAAGAAAAGCTTTGTGTTTGTAATAAACAAATCCACCATTAAGGCATTTTGACTATAAACTGACACTACTGGCAAAATACATGCAAATCCATGATATGAATAATAATAGTTAATAATTAATAATATTTGTCTTTCGGATATCACCTCACAATGTCAAATGCTGGACTGGAGCGGTTTGGATTCATTGTGGATTATTTTTGATGTTTTTATCAGTTGTTTGGGCTCTTATTTTGACGGCACCCATACATCATCATCATCAGGATTCGATGAACAAATGATACGACGCTGAATCCGAGCATGCTCCAAAATCTGTTCTGATGAAGACACAAACTCATCGATTTCATCAAATTCGGCTCATTTTAAACGAACTAATACCTGCTCGCTTCACATAAAAAGCCAGAAGTAGAATAAAACAAAAACACTGATTTCATTCGAGAGATGAGTTATTCATGCAGGGTGCATTACATAAACTAATGTTTATATATCAAGGCTGACAAAGACAAAAAACACGCGGATCAAGCCCCATGCCCACCGGGCTGAGCCCTGTTGACAGCTTAATGGCACATCATTTAAATGAGTGCATAAAATGTGCTGTAGTTGCTTTGTTGCCTGTAGATTGAGTCTATTACCAAGAGATTTCAATTATAGCTAAGTGCCCCTTTCCTCTCAATGAGCCTCTGTTTAAACTCTTTCACAATGTTCTGTCTTGTTCTGCATTCACCACTATTGTGTATCTCGTAACAGGCTTCGAATTCACTTCACTCTTTCCTTTTTTGCTTTAAGCATGAGCCTTGCGTGGTTTATCACGCTATTTTATTCCTGTGGTACATTTAATTTGAGACAAATTGGTCTCCACTGAGCTATATATATATATATATATATATATATATATATATATATATATATATATATATGAGAAATAAAACAAATACAGCATGACTGAAATATATACAAGAGATAAAGAGCTATATAATACAGAGTAATGCACTCCGGATATTGCATGTACACACATAACTCAATAGTAACACGAAATATATTAAAACATGAAAAGATACTCCATCACTTAAAAAGATATTACAACTACAGCATGCATCAAGGGACAAATAACAAAGGCCCAGCTAAACATAATACGTGACAACTGCTCAACTTAAACACGATCCGATAACCAAACGTTCACTGCGGTAATGTAAACCGTTGCATTGTTGATATCTTGCAAAGTTTGAAACGGATTTGTCGCCACAAACTTTGTGAGGTTGTCAGTGAGTGACTGTGACGTTGTGGCATTGACATGGATCAGTAGCTGTGTGTTTGAAATCATTTGGTCATTCTGATTTGTATCCATGGGGCGGACATGCTGCATTTGTGTCCTCATTAGCCCTAAGATTGAATTCAGCGCTCTTTATTATAAATGCGTTATATAAGTTATAAATGCGAATTCAATTAATTCAGTTTATTAAAAGAAAAAAAAAGAAATATTAATAAAAATATAAAATAAATAAATTATGTATACACACCCATGCACAATATAAATTTAAGATTTAAAATGTAATAAGTATATAAACACTTACATTTGTATATGTATGTGTGTGTATGTATATATATATATATATATATATATATATATATATATATATATATATATATATATATATAAATGATTTTGAAGCATACAAAATACTGAATCTATAATATATTGAATGCAATTAGCAAAATCATGAAATTTTTATAAATATGTCATGTCTGTATTAAATTGCAGGACACAAATGTCTCATTAAAAATGCCTACGAATTAATAAATCTGATCCAAAATCATATGAACTGAAGTTTAAAACATTCTCCAAACCGTTGATGATTTGCAAAGGTTAACACCCGTCAATTTTTATTTTCCCTTTACTAATTACAGTACAACAATCGGATGTCAAACGCCACACAAACAGAAGCCTGTCGACTCAACTGTATCCGAGTTATCGATATTTAAATATTCCCGCTGATCTTACGTAAAGGCTAGAAAGCAGCGGTGTTATTGTTACTTGTAATAAAAGTGGCAAACAACAGCAACAAACGAGCAGAAGACCCTGGAGAAACAGCAGGGCTGGAGGAGGAACAGAAAAAACACGGCAAGTAGAAGCAAGTCAAGGTGGATCTGCAGCTAATAGGGGCTCGCAGGGCTCTGACATAACAGCTTGAGATCAGTTTCCAAAAAAACTGGAAATGTTTCATTCCGGATGAGCTAAAAATAAGACGCTGCACCAGACAGCTACTCATTACGTAGTCAGAATCAAGTCATTTCAAGCACAGACAAGCAAAGGATTGCCAAAAGTGAGATGACCCAGCAGCCTTATTAGGCCTTTTAAACGATAATAAACTTTTAATGTGTTTTGGCCATTTTTTTACACAGTAACAGCGTTGTTTTCATCTTGAAAAATGCAGACGTGAAAACGGGTTTCAAAATTGAAAAAATATGGATCAAAATGTCTTCAGTTTAGTCGCTTGCGCAGGTGTATAAGCCTCGCTCAGACTGTCCGATTTTTCTGCGAATCCGATTAAAATCCGCTAAAAATTTAGATGGAATCTACATGAAATCCGATGTCTGCAAATCAATTTCGACCTGCATTAGCCTCGTCCAGACTATCAGCGCAAATCTGATTTTGTGCATATACAAATTGAATTTGATTTGAATGACAGACTGTCTATACAGCGTATCATAACTGTTCATATCCGATTTGTGTCCATAAACGCTCTTTGTTGCATTGGTTTCTATGGCAATGCCGTCGCGTTATGCCAAAGCTAAAAACAATAATATAACAGCAATGCAGTTTGCAATACTGGATTTTGTCTTATGCAGCTTGCTTTATTCCATGCTGCAGTCTCCTATGGTTTCAAAAGAGGTGCATATTCTGGCAATATATTATGGTATATTATTGGAATATTATATGGTATATTATTAGTCGCCCTTAAACAATGAAGTAATATTTTCTTGTAAACTTGGAGTAATCATTACTTAAGTATATAACAGTCATTTTAACAACTATTTTAAGTTGAATTTACTCATGACTTAGTATAGCTACTCACCGACTCCCAGAGTGCACTGCGGCAGAATAAATTATGCAATTTTTTTTTTTTTCAGTTGTTGTTTTTATTAGCAACTTTAATTGGTTGTCTTGTGTCAGTAGTAGCACATTAATAAAATGAATGAAAATAAATGTCATTTAATTGTGACAATTGTTGTGGTTCGCGTGCTGAATAAAGTCAGTATGTAACCTCAGCATATAACGCAATTATTTAAATATTATATCATACAAATTAAAAGATTACAGGTGTAAAAGATCATAAATAAAGGTACAAAAATACACTAGTAAAAAAAAAAAAAAAAAAAAATAAATATATATATATATATATATATATATATATATATATATATATATATATTTATTTATACAGTATATTTATATGAATTAAATTAAAACATAGGTAACCTTCTAAAAGCAGCATATTTATTATCTTTCTTCCCTCGACATCTTCTTCTGTTGCTATGTTGTGCATTAGCAACATATTAGTACACTACTGCCTCAATATTTTAAATAAGTGTCAGTCAAAGCAATAAAAAAATATTTTTATTTGCCTTAAAAAAGTACTGCATTTCTACTATACATAATAGAGACGGCAGCACAAAATAAAGACACTCGCTCCAGTTTTGCATTTCTGCTGTTGCCTCGCAAGACAAAATATAATCCAGAGCGTATTGCAAACTGTATTGTTGTTACTGTGGTTTTTAGCATAGGCATAACAACGTAACGGCATTACCATAGAAACCAATGCACGTTGCGTAAAAACGAAAGCACTCAAACAGGAACAAATTCTGATTCTGATTCAAATCAGATTCCATGCACAAAATCGTATTTGGGTTTACAGTCTGAATAAGGATTATAGTGTTACTTTACAACGAGACATCGCCATCTACTGCCCTGGCATGCTATTTTTTTTTTTTTTACTGCCCTGACATACTATTAAATTTTTTTTTTCTTCTTCTTCTTCTCTGTTGGATCTGTGTAAACAGAGACTGTTTTGACAACATTGTCATCTGTATGTAAAACTTCAACACGCCGCACTGTTGTGTAAACATGCCGTGGAACACTGCTGACCCATCAACTTGAGATTTTTATCATTTTGTAAATAACTTTAAAAAGCCGAAGGCGACGTGACAATTCAAAGCTCGTTTCTGATTGGCTGATATAGTTCTACGGCTTTAAAGCATTAAATAAAGCGTATTGACTCAGCTTAGCAGATAGCGCGGTCAGCTATAGACTCTTATAATAACCGCATGAGAAAATAGAAAGCTCTGGATTTAATCGTGATGCTTTTCTGCTGAGCACTGTCGAAGAAAGCATAAACCCATCAATCCTTGTTCTAATTCAGTCAATAAGACCTGTTTCCTTGGCCCACGCCGGCCTGCTGTCGGCTCATATACCCCGATTCGGTGTACTTTATTAATATAATGTAATAAAACTGAGCAATATCCCACAAAGCCATGGTTCTTTCATTACCATAAACAAAGAAAACGCATCTTTTATGAGCAAGCTTAGAGACTGATAAATCTAACGCAGGCAAGTGAATATTCTCTTCCTGCAATATATGACTTTTCAAGGGATGAGGAGACTTGGATCTCAGGGAAAACCTGTTCTGTGTCTAATAAAAATGTTTCAATTTCGATTTTAAAAGGAGGCTGCCTAATATAGTCACAAACATATAAAGCCTTTTTAATTAAACTATGTTTGTTGTTCTCTCATTTATGAATTGGATTATTTAGAAGGTATGATTTTTAATTTCTCTAATTTATCTCACGTTTGCCACACCGATAAACCATGCAAATGATCATTTCAGCACATTTTTATTGATAAAAAAAATTCTCTCTCTCCTTTTTATTTATTGATTTATTTTTTCATTTTAGATCTAAACATCGCATTAGTTTTCCAAAAATATGCTTATTTGCCATTTTAGTTTTCTAGCATTAAATGATTTTATTTTAAGTACGTTTCCGTTTTTGTTAACACCGATTAACGCAAGAAATCAACCAGTGCAAAAAAAAAAAAGAAAAGCAATGCAATGAAACTTAAATGAATGATTAAATGCTTGAACAATATCGGCCTCAAACCACAAGCTCCCGTAACCAGTGCTATTATTTGTGAAAGTGCTTCGGGTAAACAGACGCTCCTATCCCTTCATGTTTTCATTATTTATTTAAAGACTGTAAATAAAAAAAGAAAATGGCATCCATTAGTTCTTATTGGAAATAATCGTGTCCAGATGTGCTAAGGCAGAAAGGCAAAAAAATACATTTACTGGTGCATTAAGGTGTGCATTGCTCTTTATATTTCCAGTAAAATATCAAGAAGCGGCAGGCATAAATCAGCACTGGACTCGATATTGTGCATATTGTCCATAACGAAGCATCTGGACAAACAGCAGTGGGCTGAGAGAGCCTGAGGGCTACTGGCATCTGTGCCGTGTGTCTGGTCACAGTAGAGCTGCTGCCAGGCATCTGGGACTGTGACCGGATCTAGTTTGCAGTTACACTACGAGAGCAGATTATTCAAATGTGGCTAAAGAATTCTAATTCTTGATCAGAAACCTATCAGAGACATATCAAGGACATACAGACCTTCCGCTGATTCTCTGTGACAATCACGCACATTTTGGTACTGACTAGTGATATTTATTGTATTCTGAGATTTATTTGTAATGGCTTTAATAAAATCAAATGAATTATGTGCGGTATTATCTCAAGGCTGCCTTACTTTGAGTGTAAAAAAAAGGTGAGTCGGTTTTTTGGGAGTGCTGTTTTTACGATATCAAAACAAAGTGATTGTCCTTCCTAGTAAAATATTTTTTTTGTAAGTAAGGTTTTGGTTTCAGGGAATATATCCTGATAAAAATAAGTAAAGATATAAAGATATAATTACACTGATTGACTGATTTGCGTAGATATGTGGTTAAAAAAAAGATGATTATCTTATATAATGTTGCCTCAAAAGTAACTTGTTTAAAGGATATTTAGATATTACTGGAAGATACAACGAAAGTAATTGTTTTTAGTTTACCATCTTATTTTATGGATTTATATCCACAATAAGCAGTTAATACTACATAAAGTACTATAGACTGAACATAGATAGATAGATAGATAGATAGATAGATAGATAGATAGATAGATGATAGATAGATAGATAGATAGATAGATAGATAGATAGATAGATAGATAGATGATAGATAGATAGATAGATAGATAGATAGAGATAGATAGATAGATGATAGATAGATAGATAGATAGATAGATAGAGATAGATAGATAGATAGATAGATAGATAGATAGATAGATAGATAGATAGATAGATAGATAGATAGATAGATAGATAGATAGATAGATGACTGATAGATAGATAGATAGATAGATAGATAGATAGATAGATAGATAGATAGATAGATAGATAGATAGATAGATAGACAGATAGATAGATAGATAGATAGATAGATAGATAGATAGATAGATAGATAGATAGATAGATAGATATTTGAAATTGTAAGTATGCTGCCTCAAAGAAATAGTTTTTAATTTGTTTCATGTAGTTCTGTTTGTCAAATAATTATTATTTTTAAAGATGTGGTTTAAATAATGAAACATTTTGTGCACCGTAGCCAATAGATATGCGTCTCAGAGCTCGAAACATATTATAAGTGTATTCTCAGTAGAGTACAACCACCAGAGCAGAAGGGAAAGGATGGGGGAGGGGGAGCAAAAGAACTGCTCTACGCCAAATCTCTCTCCAGAGATCTACAATGCACTCCTGTTGACTGGGGTGTTCTGCCACGTCAAGCAGCCATTTATGAGTACGAAAACAAGAAGGGCAGTAGGCAGAAGTGATATAAACAGGGCGGAACGGTTCATTGGGTGTGTTCTTTATTAAAAAAAAAGCACTGGTGCTTTTTGAGTGGCGGCTTTAAAGTTCTGGTTTCTGCTCAGAGGTTTTCCTCAGAGGTCAGTGGTCAATAGATCAGGATGAGCACATTGAACTTTGCTTCCTGGCTTCCTGACGTTCACACAAGCCTAACTGTATTTCATTTCCTCTCTGTTTATTTGCTGTAAATTGTATTTGTTCTCCTGAGGTTTCTCTCTCACACACACACACACACAAAACTTGACGTGTTTTAGTTTAAAGCAGCAGTATGCGACACTGAGAGCTAGCAGTTGAAACGGTTACTGCGAAATGTTGGAGAGTTGTTTCTCGCGTCCCTCCTCCTCAGCCTTGAGGCTCACGTGGGTTGCCAAATTGAGGAACTGCAACAAGAATGAGCAGAGCCGTCAATGGTAAGCAGCGAGGTTTCGTTAACGAGAATGTCTAAATGTCATTGCATTAATTTCACCTAAAAATGAAAATTCAACACTTACTGGCCTCGTGTCCCATTAAACCCGCACCACTTTCAACCAGTGATCATAGCGGGTTCACAAAGAGATGAGGAAAGAGAATCAAGCATCATCTTTTAATACATCGCAACAAAAAAGCTGTCCAATTAATCATTGTTGCAACATAATTTGTGGGTATCCATCGTTTCTTTTCAAAACAACCATCAATCAAATCAGTTTTGCAGCTGAAGCAGAATTATCAATCGTGCGAAGGGACGTGCAGACTTAATCTGCATATTTGTCATCTCGATCTCAGTGTGAGGTCCAGATGTCCCTATTCATTTTTCTCTGGATTGGTTGCAGAATGATGCTCAGCCAGAAATCATAAACAAGGTTAATATTCACAGACGTATGAGCTCCCGCGGTACACAATTCCTTCCAGTGCCCAAGGCCTTCATTGTTCCAATTTTCTGTTGTCTTTTGCGGGATCCGCGAAGAACAAAATAAGAACGAAACAACATACCTGCCTTTTGTCGGTTGCAAATGCAATGCACTTAATTGCATACGCTTTTGGAAAACTGCTCGACAAATTAAAATATAAACTCGATTTGCCAAGCAGTTTTCCAAAAGTGCTGCTATAACAGTCCAGAAGAAATGCTAGAAATTTTACATTTTGATCTAGATATTAGATTCAGTAGTAAAGTGTAGTATTTTTGTATTGTAAAGCACTAATGATATTTGGCCCAAGTATTCAAGCGCAGAATAACTACGCAATGGAACACATTTATAGAGTCTACTTTTCACAGCTTTTCATGTTCTGCAAGTTGCAACTAATGCTTTCGGAGCATGCGAGTTCCTGAACATGATGAATGATGGGATACGCTTTGCCTCAAACATCACTCTGAAGTGGTTTTCGAGAAAGTGAGGATTTAATGTGCTTTAAAGAATGCCAGTGGCTATTTGCACTAATAGCAAAAAATAGCAAAATGGGTTCTATTTGCACTCCTACACACATATAGCGATATGCGATATGCTGTTTGCACTAAGTGCAAATAACTATAGGTTCTATTTACATTAGGATTGTTGATTCTAGGATTTTCTACTGTTTATACTACTCATTGCAAACAGCGGCAGTTATGTGCACTTCAGTTTTGCAGCACATTAAAAAACTATATGCAATAATGACATATTAAGAGTAAATTATCATTGTAATTGAGAATTATTAAATGAATGCCAACTTTATTGCAACAAAGCCATCGCCTACACCTTTTTTCGTTATTTTTTTCATTTTGCCTTGAGCATCGACTCACATGTTGGATGGTGGAGTAAATATAAACTTACAACACTTTGTGTAAATAGACACTTTGTTTAAGAATACTTAAGAAAAATGGAAAGTCGCTAAAAATGTACTCAGCCCTTAGGTCACTCAAGACATTTGTATGTTTCTTCAGAAGAGATTTGGAGCAATTTAGCATTACATCACTTGCTTCCAAATGGATCCTCTGCAGTGAATGGGTGCCGTCAGAATGAGAGTTAAAAAAATTACAATAATAATATTGTATAATAATAATTATATTGATATGAAGTGAAAAGATACATGTTTGTAAGTAGATACATCATTGACCATCATTTCTGGCCAAAACAAAAATCCACAATGACACTTGTTCCTGTGAAAAAGTCCATATTTGTTTCGCTTGTAAACGTTGTTTAATTTCAGTGAATAATCTGATGTTTTAGAGTGGCGCTTCTCTGATATTGACACCCTTGCTAAATATGAACAAAGAAGCTGTGAAAATTAATCTGCATTGTTAATCCTTTTGATCTTTTATTTCACAAAAATCTAATCTTTCATTGGATAATAAGAATTTAAATATCATTATGAAATTAATGTTTTTCTCAATTATACATCGGGCACAGTTAATGGCACCCCTAGACATTCTTTTTAGTAAAACATCTGGTGGCTTTAAGAAAAGAGCTAGAGCATTTCCACCACCAGGCCAATAATTAAGAATTGCCAATTGACTTAAAATGTTAGGAAACTGTCTAGAAGAGGACATGTGTCTATATTGTCCTAATGCACATTGAGGAGGAGAGTTTGAATGGCTAAAGACTCTCCATTGAACACAGTTGAGTCTTGGGGTCAGAAAACCTTAAAAACTACTGTCAAACGGCACCTACGTCACAACATGTTGTGTGAGAGGATATAAAAAACAAAAATCAAGCATATTCGGTTATCAGACATGACTGGAACTTCAAATGGGACTGGCTTCTATGGACAGACGAAACTGAAAGCCATCTGAAACCAGCTTTTTAGCAGCAAACACTCAAGGTGGGTTTGGTGAACACAGGAATAAAAAGTACCCCATGTGTACAATGAAATACATTCAAGTTTTTTTTTATGTTGTGGGCCTATATTTCTGCTGGAGGTCCTGGGCATCTTGTTTAGACACATAGCATCATGGATTCTATTAAAATCCAACAGATAAAAAAATCTAGAATTGACTGGTTCTGTTAGAAATATTATAATGGGCCATGTTTGGATCTTGCAGCCGTACAATAAGCCCCGAAAGCTAAGCACAAAACCAAGCTTCTGCAGACCATTTCAGTTCTTTGATCTGAACCCTGTAGAAAATGTTTGACGCGAACTGAAGAGAAGAAGCACCAACATGAAGCTGGGAATCTAAAGGGTCTAGAGTGATTCTGGCTGAAGCAATGGTCTCTGATCTCTTGTCAGGTGTTCTCTAACCTCATCAGACATTGTAGGAGATCCATTTCATCTATTCATTTAATCTCAATGGACAATATGCTGCAGAAGGCCTAAATTAGTTGTTAGTGTTCTACAGAAATTCTACATGGAATTCTACTGGAGTCCTATTTGCACTGATATACTTTATTTAGTTCTGAAATGCATCTATAAATCAATTTAGTTAATTCCATTTCGACTGAAAAATACTCTTCCCTCATATCATTTTTACTGTAGTATTAAGTGTCTGAATGTTCATGGGGTGTTAACGAGAAAAATTTAAATTTGCTGTAAATGTACCCATCCAAGATGTAGGTGACTTTTTACCCCAGTAGAATATTAAAGAGGAGGCTGAGTCAAACTCTTTCCTCAGTTCAGTGACTTGGCAAAAAAGCCAGATTAATCGAATCATATTGGAGATGTATTGGCTCATTTGGAGTCAGAGTGATTTTCAGGTATGTCTGAAAGCTTCATAAGACCTTACTAAGAGCTTTTTAAAACCTTTTTTTGCCAATTCATGGTAGCCATTGGTAACCAATCACCAAGGACCACAATTTCAGTAAAATATCTTCTACTGAAGTATAAAAGTCACCTGCATATTGGATGGCCTGAGTGTGACCAAATTAAAACAGCACGCTTTCATTTTTGGGTGATCTATGCCTTTAAAAGAGTTTTTTTGGATCTACCAGGGTTTTTTTTTAACATCAAACCACAATAGTGTCTTTTCTTTTTCTCTCAGGCTATTGTACTAATCACATTCTACCTGACATATCAAAAGAAAAATCCATAAAAGTTTAATGGCCTTTTCATGAATAGATTATCCACATCCGACTCCTCATTGACAGTCACTTCCAAAAACACAGATGGTACATTTTTAAAACCCTTTTGAAGTGCATTATGGAGCTGCCTGCTAATTGAGTTCTGTGCTTAGCTAAACGCATCATGTCTGAGTATGACGACATTCACTGTACTATTATAACAGTCGAGGGAGAAGTGTTTTGACTCTAAGAGTGTGCCGTTACATAATGTATGAGTCAAAGGGATTGCAGCAGAAGCTCAGAGGTGCTTTGAGAGTCATGAGTACAAAGACAGTTTAGTTTCTGTGGCCATTCTTCAAAAGGGCATTCTTATTATCAAGTGCTCCTGTGCAAAATATATATCATAAATACACAAAATTAAGCTGAAAAGCTTACCATGCTTAAAAATGCTTACCACACTAGTTCTTAATAATATGCTTAGTCTGGAAAAATATATATTTATCTGGGTCAATGACGAAGAAAAATGAAAATCTTGTATTATTTGTACAGTGTGCATTATACATTTTGAAATTGCTGGAACACAAGTAAGAGTTGCACACACTCAGACCCAGCTTCGGACCGGACCGGTTATGAGATTTCATGTGTGTATTTCTATGGTATAGCCTCAGAGCCCCATGTTTCCTCGACAGACCTTCTGCTACCTTAAGAGGGTTCAATCAACTCCAATTTTCCATATGGACTGAAATATAATACTGGAATATACGTTCTGAGACCTCCTGCAGTAAGGCTGGACTTCCGTACGTCCCTGTTTACTAGAATATGGGACGTACCCCAGTGTTCCAGTCTTACTGAGTGTGTAGTGCTAGCAACAGTAGCTAGCTCTTTGTGTTTGAGCCCCAGTCTTTTTTAATATTTGAGTCAATATTTTCCATACATGTACAATCAAGTGAGAAATCTTCAAGAATAACTTCAAGGTAATCCATATGACCTTTGCACAGTTTTCTAATCCAATGTTAAAATACATTTATGGTGTTTTTGCAGCTTAAAATGTCACTATTCTTTGTATTTACATTTTAAGGAACATTCGACATACAATTAAACATTTACCAGGCGACTATGTAATCATGCACTAAATGCTAACAATGACAGACTTGCAGAAAAAAAAAAACAGTCCACCCACTAATTCACACCAGGAAATGTGATACATGAGACCAAAATTACAAGGCGCTGCCTCATGACACCTCACCCACGTCTCTGACCTCACCCATGAGTGTTTCAGACCCGGGATGAGAAATGTTCTTAAGTCTGATCTTCAGCGCGGACTTCGTCTAACAGACATAGATTAAGTCAGAACACAAACACAAATAGAGACTGCTGTCTGCATCCCGTTCGCTCTCCACTTCAGAGGCAAGACTGAACCCTATATTCATTATTCAAAGGCACTGCACAGATAATAACAGATCTGCATTATGAACAGGGTGTGGAAGATAAGAGAGAGACAAATGCCAAAGTGTATTATTATTATTGTTTATAGTTATTGGAGTGTGTATATGTATTTGCATGTGCAGTCACCAAAAATACAGAAATGTTTCAAAACCATTTTCAAAAGGATCTTTTTCTATTTTCTCTTCAAAACAGTCTACCAGCCTTCGTCTTGCCCTTTGATGTCTCTGTGCCCGAAGGCTGATGTTATCGGCCGCTCTGCATCAGAGGTCCAGTTCAACGCATTTATTTAGGTCTGTGCATTATTCCTAATGGTCATTTCATGGGAGCCACATTTTTGCAGTTCAGTTTTTTTTTATGATATATAGCATGTGCTCTGTAAGCAGAAAACTGCATGAACAATGAGGCTATTGTAGCCGAGTGCTGTCCCCACTGAGATACGGCTGTGAGACAAAAGATCAAACACATCATGTGGCAGGTTGCCAGTCTCAGCCTTTTCCTTTTATTCTATCAAACTGACCTAATAATTCATACTCTGGAGGAAAAAAAAGAACATTCAGTTGCTGTTATATAATAGATATTATGATGTTTTAATATAAATAAATGCATTATTATTGCATGCTGTATAACAAGACATTAACTTTAACACAGTGGGTTTAAATTCAAAGAGAACAAACAACCAAGCTAAAAACTAAAAATATTAATTTAAATGGAGATAAACGGGGTAAACAACTAAATTAAAAATGTATGTGTATGTATGTATTTCTGGCACTGGCAAATAACCAAATATATCAAATATATAATAATCTGCTCGGGCTTGTTGTTGTTATTGTTTGTTTGTTGCATTAAGTGTGATATATTGATAAATAAAATATATAATGTGCTTATATTAAAAAATAAATAAATAAAAATTGTGCACTGTATGTGTGTAAATTTACAAATAATGGGGGAAAAGAATTGACAAAATAAGGCCAAATGCTTCTATTATGTTTTTTTTATCTATCCTTAAAGGGTTAAAATTTAAAACCTTAAAAATTTGAAATTTTTACCTAATGCAAATTTCTATCACTGGTTGATATACAATACATTTTTTTAATCTTGAATAAAAAATGTCACCTGTGGTTATGCCATAATAATATTTGTGGTACAGTAGGGTGTCCTGTTTATTAAACAAGACCTGTATATGAACCTTGCTTGCCGTGAGACAAATTCCTGCTGCGAGGCCTTGCTTTGACTTTCCCTGCACTCTTCTAACAGCCTTAACCTGACCCCGGCTCAACATTCTGGGCTGTAAACACTGGCTTAATCTGGGAAAGCACCGTCCATTCAGCACAGTATGATTGCAGTAGGTCCAGGAATCCATTGGTCAATTGAGTTCATTAGTTAGTCAAATAAGAAATGTTCTGATACATTTTCTGCGAAGACCGACTTTCTTCATTATAATCAGCATAATGGACTTGTGTAGGGTGGCATTCACATGCACTCAGTTCATTCCAAGATATGATTTGTGTTTTGCTGTGAAAGAGATTGATAACTAAGCAGTTTCACAATATCATATTTCATTTTGATGAATTAAAGACTTAATGGGGCTCAGTGGGAAACCACTAACTGTATTTTAATGTGCAATATATATATATATATATATATATATATATATATATATATATATATATATATATATATATATAAATTAATTAATAAATTAATAATTAATAATAATAATAATAATAATAATTATTATTATTATTATTATTATTAATGGTTGTTATTGTTATATTAAAATAATTTATTTTTGGCATTTTTATTAGGCCTAGTATATGTTGGACACTGTCCAATTCATGGAATGCAAACAATCATATAATACTTGTGTTACTGTTACATTTAACTAACAATATATGTGATGCAATATTAATTATTTCTACATTTATTTTCAGTAATCTACTATAGTTGCTCATTTGAATGTCTGATGGCTTGATTTGTTTGGATTTGCAAAAAAAAAAAAAAAAAAAAAAAAAAAAAGACATTGAAATGTTAATATCAGTCAATGACATATTTGAAATGCTCTGACTATCATAACAGAATGAACCTTTTGATGACTGAAACTAGTTTCTGAAACTATACCACGCTAAAAACCATCCTACTTCCTGCCTAAGCAGAGAGTAAAAGCAGGGCTTTGTCAAGGAAATGCCTCTAGGCTACCAGATTATCAGATGCACCCAGCATTCTTCACTAGTTCTGCTCCAGAGAGAAGACTCATTAGCTGCTCAGTGTGGAAATGCGGCTAAATGGCAGCTCAATAACAAAGGAGGTCGAAGGGCCCCGGGTCTAACCGCTGAACCTCAGACCATGTGCTTCTGTGCAAAAGTTACCGAGGGTCAGAGAATTTCAAACTAACGTCATTATCTTGACTTCACCTTGTTGACGCGAGCTGACGCGTTGGATTCGTGCGTGAGGCCGGCTGTGGACGCATGTGATCGTGTGTAAGCTTGAGAGATGAGACTAGGGCAGAGGATATTCTGAGACGCAGCTTTAAGACTCTTAAACTCCTGCCTTAAGCACTATAAGAGCCTTTAAACCAGCAACGGTTTGCACCCTGGCGTGTTGTCTTATTTCGGACGAAAGAGTAAATACAGTGTTGATTCTCGCAAAAGGTCTGGCAACAAACAAAGCATTTTATGGCAAGAGCGGTTTAAGCGCAAATTTCAAAGTCAAGATTTACCCTCTTCATTTTCTTAAAACACTTTCCACGCGCAACTGATATCACCTACATTGGCTCTGGCTGCATCCGAAAGTCTAGGCAGCTGACTTGCTGCCTCACCGCCTCATCAATCAATCAATCAATCAATCAATCATTTTTATTTATATAGCGCTTTTAACAACACAGGTTGCATCAGAGCACTGAACAGTATAAAGCAGAAGAATACAATGACAGGGATGTATAATGACGAGAGTGAACAATTTTTTATTAAATGCAGAGACGGTCTCTGTAATCAATTCGAAGATAATCACTAGAAGTTAAGTGTCCCCAACAAAGCAAGCCAGAGGCGACAGCGGCAAGGAACCAAAACCCCATCCATACAGAATGGAGAAAATGGAGAAACCAGACTCAGTTTTAACAACAGTTCGATTTTAAATTCAATTTTATGCAGGAAGGCACCTTATGAAACTGATTTTCAGACAGGCTTCTGAGGCTGTTGATATACAACAAAATAGAATAGAGGAATAAAATGTGTCAAGCAGAGCCACGTATGAAGCATGTAACCATTGATGTTAAAAGAAACTAACAACAATGTGATTAAAAATAAATGATATGTATTTTAGGTAGATCAGAATATGTGCATTGGTGTTGCACTGCCAGTATATCACTTTTTAGTCCCACTTTATATTAGGCGGCCTTGTTCTTAAACCTACCCATACCACCAAACCTAACCTGTCACTAACCTTACCCACATCCCACCTCAGTGGCAGCAGAAGTGTTTTGTCATATGACCGTAATAAGTACATTGTATGTATATGTAAGTATATGGTAATTAAGGCCACTTAATATAAAGTGTGACCTTGCTTTTTATTGTTAACATTTAGATTTATTTTTTGCCACTAGGTGCCTCTTTTGAAGTAGTAAAAATAGTCAAAATGGAAATGAGACCATTCACTGCAGATTAGGGTCACACAAAAGTAGGGGGTTGGAAAAATTAAATATGCACCCTTCATAACCCATAATAGAGGCACTTTAAAGATTAAACCACTGGTATCCTCTGCTGCAGACTCATGTAGAAGACTGTTACGTTTGTTACATCACAGTTCTGTTTGTAAATCATTGCGTATGCACAAAATCAGAAATCACCAGCTTGGACTTCATGAAATTGCTACACGATGGAAAGTGGCAATACTGGATCAATTAGGCCATACACGGTTAAACCAAAAAACACCATGGTGGCTATTGCCACGACTTTGGAGGCGGACCCGAAATGGATCCCGTGAGGCCTCGAGGGCGTCTGTCTCCCTGTGATTGTTCATTTGTTCCCAGTTGTGTTCCCCAGGTGTGTTTTGAGTTCTCCCTTTGTCATGTCTTGTTCTGCCCTGTGTTTTCTGTCCGGTATTGCTCGTCTCATCCTAGCGCTACGTGTGCTCCGTGACGTCAATGAAGACAGTATGTTCACTTTCCTACCTCTCCTCGTCTCCGCGCAGTAGGCACCCGTGACAATTGGCAAGTAGTGATTACAAACTGTGAATGCATTGTGAACTACTAAATATAATTGGAAGTTTGGATGGAATTTTTTTTTTTTACCTTCATTTACAACCAACACAAAAACAAGGAATGCTGCTGAAATCATGGAATGGCGTAATGAAAAACACTTGAATGTAAACATGAACATACCAAGGCAAATAAAAATCCAACTACAAAGCTAGTTCTGTAGTATAATACTCAGGTAATTGCATGAAATCGTCAGATTTTTTTATACCCATTTGCGCGGTCATAAATATGTGCACCCGTTCAGTTGTGATTTGTCTACTTCCTGTTGTGCCTGTCTGAAATCTGATTAGTTTCTGTGGTTACATACTAGTTAATCATTCCATTCACCTGCTGTTCATTTACTAATTAGCTCCCTCAATTAGTCTGTAAAGCACTTCCTGCACCCTTCAGATATTTGTCTGCGTCGTCTGTGTTTTTCTGTATTCTTGATCAATTTAACAAACGCTTTTGGTTTCCCATCCGATGAGAATTTGTATTTATTTTACGCAACTTTTGGTTCTTTCGCACTGAAACAATACAATACTGCCGTATTTGCAGCACCTAAATGTACAGTATCGACGTATTGAGAACATCTAAAATGTAATTTACGAAAATCATGGACAGCTTTACAGATTTCAAAATGAATCCTAATGATGTTTACTCATTTACTTCATGTGAGATACTTTTTGTGCGAGATCCTCTTCAAATTAGAGCCTCTTTTCTTTGCGAAACATTCAGCACAAAGACTTTGGACAGTGCTGTCCCAGATAGCTGTGAGCTGAAAGAGCACAGAATCGGTGTGAAGAGGGAGAGACGGCTCATCTGCTGTCAGGCTGTTGTGTGAAGCGCTGGGTTGATGTGAACTCTACCTCTTGCTCTGCCTTTGTTGCCAAATCTCATGCGGCAGGCTCGGCGGACTCTTTGAAGGAGAGTAACACACCTCTTTAAAATCTCTCATTCTCAGCAACTTTTCCACATTTGGTTTCCATTTTTGGTGCCCTGCCCTAACCTTTAGTTAAGACAACCAAAAAGTTTTTCATAAATTGCTGCAACATAATAAATAAAGGTAACATCAAAACCCAACCGGGTCTCATAAAAATACATGCTTCCGGGCACTTTTTGTGCAACGCTGTCTTATTATCGCCGCAAGAGAAATATCCACTCAGTGGTGCTAAAACACAGGTTCAATATATGAGCCCTGGCACATTGTTATTACATCGGCATGGGTACGTATTGCTGTGTTTATATTATATAGCTTCAGGTACGCATTGTGGCTGTTAAGAATTTAAATATCCGGGGGCTGTTGCTAAAAGCTAATGCTGTATCATGTTGTAAATATGCCCTACACCAAATCCAACCCTAAACAGTTAGTATTAACAAATGCAAAACTGATAAAAAAGGCATTTGTTGATGCAACCATGCCATTTCACCTTCCTTTTATACAGATTTGATCTGTTTTGCTGGAATTCGAACTGGAGTTCTTTGTTATTCTTCAAGTAATTGTGCGCAAAATTATGCATTATTAATCGAAACTGTAAATTTGTGCGAAAAGCAATAAAAGGTGTCAGAGTTTTACTGCCATTTCTTGCAGTGATATGTACTTCTCGGTAAGCATTTTGTGTCTCAATAAAAAGTGCACCAAGGTACGTTTATACCGTGAGACCAAGTAGCAGTCATTTGGCGTGTACACCAGCTTTAGGTGCTTTAAGTAAAACAGTGCATCTTGTGTTATTGACAGAGAAAGATTGGCCGGTTCTTGCTGTCAGATGCTATTTCACTTTTCCACAAAGGCACTTGAGGTAGATATGGTCACATGTGGTCTAGCATTACAAGGACTATCAGCTGTCCTTCTGTCTCTCTGTAGCACTGTATTACGCCTCTTACATTACAGACATGCAGTTTATAGCTCTGACTATACCTTCAGAAGGCTATGGCACGGTCATGCAGGTGATTAGGAAGCCGGGGCGTCTTTCTTCTGGTGTATTTCAGAGTCAGTATAAAATGAATCTAACAACCTAATATGTTTAAAACACTAACGTGCATAACTAATTAGAAAAAAGAAGTTAAAAACATTATTTATACCACAAAATGTAAAGTGTCACAGAAAATTCTGATAATGTAAATAATTTTTTTGTTCACATAAATTATTCCAAACAAATAAATTTTACTGTAATATTAGAATACAATAGTGTTTAAATGCATGAAGTAAGGAAAGTTTTTACTGTTGCATTTTGTACCTATAAAATCATAGTATTTATTCATTTATTTATTTATTTTCAACTTATTGCACTTCCCGGAAGCATTATCAGCCAATAGGTTTATGCTCCATCATTGTCATCATAGTACAATGATTTTTCCCAAAACCATAGTTTCAAAAAATTATTGCAGTACGGCAAGCTTGAGTTGTCAGCGTAATGTCTTGTTCTGTAAATAATTCACGCTTTTGGGCACAATGAGCAACCTAACATACAGTACATTCTTTATTATTAATTCATATTACGAAACCCATTGGAAATACATGCTTCTGCAAAACAAAAAAAAAACGAATAGCTGTAGTTTTCCAGTTGAAATTAACACTAGAGGCGGCAAATACTGACTATTATGACTTTTTCACAAAAATCATGATTTATAGGGCCAGTTTTTAATTAAGAAATGTCCATTTTCTCACTATTTCTTGTATGTTATGTTATGATGTTTAAAAAAAAACACATTCTCACGTTTTAATATTACTGCATAACATATACGGCGTCATATTCATGAGCTTTCTGAGTCGTCCGCTCAGTATAGCTCACGTGATGTGGTGTGGCACTTGACCCTTAAGTTCGAATTCTGTGAAATATGGCTTAACAAAACTTCTCGTGCTCGCATCTAATGAAGTTATAATAGCATGGCTCCAGCAGTGAATGCATTTTTATATTTTGCATTTGCTGCAAAATATACAGCCTGCACACTCTTTCTCCAGAATGCTGATTATGTTGATTACATCCAGAGGAAAGTGCACACGTGCATCAAAAAGTATTGTTGAGTAAATCCTTTTTTTTTCTCTCTCTCTCTTAAAAATTAAAATTCAGCCATTGACGTCACATGGACTGGTATATCGACGTCCATACTACGTTTCTGGGTACATTTCATGTTCTGAAAATGAACTGTCACAACACGTGCCAGTACTAACCTAATTAAAGCGCACCAATATGTGCCTGTACCAATGTAATAAAACGGTCATGCAATAAATGCATGCTTCAGCACCAATTACTGGGCATTTCACATGGTCACCACAAACACAAGTCATGACTAGCTTGTAAGTTTATCTATTGCTGTATCACACTATGGTATTTAATCTCCGTGTTATACCTTTGAACAGGAAACACTGCAGATTACACTTGCAATACAGTGGCATTCGCAGAAGAACTGAGGGCACTTTCCATCTTTCAAAACAATGCTTGAGTTATTGGCCCAAATCCAGAAATACCACTGTCATACTGGAGATACTGTTGAGAAACAATGGACTTTGTGAGTCAGGCCCCTGTGTGCTGTCATGTCTGGTTTGCCGGAAAAGCTAAAAAAAAAAAAAAAAAAAAATCTGCTGCACAATTGTGTCACACAATGGCGGCACTCTCTGCAATCACTGGTCATCCTAACAAAAAGCCCTCTGAAACGCTTGGTGTATCAGCCTGTGTATTCAGGTTACTGGATGTTTTTAAACAATACGGAACATTGGTGGTAACCAGAGACAGGAAGCAGCAGATTAGAAGCAAAGTAGCTCACTCTCACTGAAGTGGATATTTCTAGGGCACATCCCAAGATAGGCATTCATTGCCTTCCAGAAACTGAATCCCATTCCGAGCTGTCCCATTATTAGACACATATTCATGTCAAAGTCTCAAAGGAGAAATCAACTCTTTTCAATGGACAGCATATCATGAATGTGCTATTTGTGTACATGGTCATACGTTACCGTAAATGTGCAGAGTCAACAATATGCAAATGTGTGCTATAGCCAACATGGGAGGGAACGACTTGCTGTGTATTTTTTCACTGTCACTGCAGAGTAAATATTATCTGTGAGCATCATGTATGTCAATAACCAAAGGCCTTTAAAGGAACACACCACCTTTTTTGAAAATAGGTAAATCTTCCAAAACTTTTTGAGTTGCTTTTCGAATCCATTCAGCAAATCTCAGGGTACGGCAGAAGCACTTTCAGCTGTAGCCTAACATAGATCATTGAATCTGATTAGATCATTAGCATCATTAAAACGCTAGGGACTATTTTCGGTGCTGCGTAATATCATTGCGTTTGCTAAAGCCAAGGTACCACAGCAAAGTTCCTTGATTATCACACTGGAATGAGAGCATATTTCAGCCTAGAAACAAGACACTTTTCATTTTCTGACAGTTTTGGTATACAATGCTAATACAAAAGGGCCAAGTTTTAAACAAAAAAATATCAAAACTCTTTGGTCATTTTTGAACGTAATCAGATTCAATAATCTATGCTACAGCTAAAAGAGCCAACCGATTGGATCTGAAAAAGGGAAAACTCAACTCTAGTTGAGTTGAAAAAAAAAAATTCCTTTAAAAGTGCGTCTTTAAAACTGTTTTCAACACGTATAATAATAAGAATATATCAACCTATGTACACATGGCTATAGGAAAGAGTTATTGTCAATCGTATTAATAACATGGCTGGCTCAAACATTCAGTTATATTGCAGTCATCTGCATATGTCAAGGGATATTGCCAACGTTGGCTTATTGGAAACGTGTGCCTCTATATGCATTTCTGCAAAACTGAATTTTTTTTTTACTTCACCTGTACATGTGAACTGCTGCAGTATCCAGTTGAAATAAACACTAGAGGCAGTCAAGTCAAGTCACCATAATTTATATAGTTAACAATGCAAATTGTGTCAAAGCAGCTTTACAGTATTAAACGAGGAAATAGTGTCAAAATGCTGTCTTTCTCAAATTCAGCAGTTTAAATCTAGGCTGCAGGAGAGTCATCTGGTTTTCGGTGTTCTTGTCCCAATGGCCATCTAGGAGACAAGTTCTTTGGAGTAGATCAGTCTCTGGGGCACATCCTGGTCTTCCCTGACATTTCAGGGCTGTAGAGGTCACCAGGTCCTGATACACTATCTGGGCTGGGTACTGACTGTTCATATGTATGGGTTTTTATATTAAGTATATTTGTTTGGTAGCTCATGCAGTATGGGGTACGACTCGAGGCTAAAAGCTTGGGTATGAATCCTGTAAAACTATAGTTCCTCAAAAAAGTTCAAACTTGCATATAAGGAAGTGGAAATGGCACGGTTGCATCAACAAATGGATTTTCATACAGGTTTTGTATTTGTAACACTATCGGGTAGTGTTACTGCATTAACTTTTAGTCACACTCCCATGATATTTGAGTTATAAACCATCACAATATGTACCTGAAGCAATATAATAAAAATATATGCCTACAGTATATCAACATAACAAGAATGTGCCAGGGTCACGTATCGAACACGTGTTTTAGTGTCACTCTCTGGACATTCCACTGTGAAACTTCCTCTAAACATGCAGTAATGTACATAATAATGGTGTTGTAGAAATGTATTAAGTTACCTGGTCTCGTGGCATGAACATAACTTTTTTTGCATGCATTTTTTAGCCAGACTCGAAATACGTACCAACTACATATCATTGCAATTTTAAGCATATAGTAAGGCACAGTAAGGCACGAGAAAACAATGTTGCACAAAAAGTGCAGAGAGTTGCATATTTGGGTTGATATTTCTAGGCACATATTTCCAACGAGCCACGTTTGGATATTTTCAATTCCTTGTTAGTTTAAATCTTTAGAAATATCTGATCATTGCATCAAGCCCAATGGTGTTCAGTTGCTGCGCAGGCCGGGCCGAATGAATGAAAACCAAAGCATTCTAAACTTTATTCTGGGGATAGGTCATGTTCATACAAACAAATCAGCCCAGATGTTTTGGACGTCCAATCAAAGTATCCTCGCAGATAGACAAGAAACACAATAGTTGATTAAAAGTTTTAAGTATGTGCTTAAAGAGATAGTTCACCTCACTGATGTCACATGGACTGTTTTACCAATGTACTTGCTATACATGTTTCTAGGAACATTTAATTTAGTTTGGAACAACATGAGGGTGACTAATTAATGACAGTTTCATTTCTGGCATACTTAAACTAGGATGTCTAGCTATCTAAAGGGGGTTTCAGTTCCTCACCTGAAATAACATCAGCATATCCCATATCAGTGTATATGCATGTGTATGTGTATGCAAGATTGTAATTTTAAGATGTGGAGTGTTGATTGTGTGCTTTTTTAAAAGAAAAAATGGCTAAGACTGTAACATAAAATATTAAAGAGAGAGAGAGAGAGAGAGAGAGAGAGAGAGAGAGAGAGAGAGAGAGAATAGGTCTCTGAATACTTTCTGAACCAAATGTATGGAGCAATGACTGTAGGTGGTTCATAAATTAAATGAAAAGCATTATAAATTACATGTTTCTATAGCTCGTCAGCTTTTGTCACCGAAATGGGAAGTACTAATTACAATATAACAGCTAAACATATTCTTACAGTTCAGGACTGGTATGCAGTTCGAAAAAATAGAAAAGATAAAACCGGGCTCAAACTTCAGATTTAGCTTTACTCTGAGGTCAAACAGCTGAGTAAGCACAAGCAGACACATACTCCCTCTCACAGTGTGAGCTCCTGATATCAAGGAACGCAAATATAGAAACCTCTTCAGTAAGCTGGATTAACTGTATGATACATGTTTCTGCACTTTATAAGGCGGCTGATAGTTTTTCATTCCGTTAAAGTAACTTCCTGCCTAGTCTTTTTAATAAAAGACCTTCTGTCTGCTCTCTGGTTCTCTCTACTGAAATATGTCGAAAATTATAATAATAATAATAACAATAAAATAACGTTCACCCTGAAATCACAGTTCTGACATTTTTTAAAGGAAAATAGGCAACTTCCCAAGAGTGGTTTTCAAATCCATTCAGTAGCTCTCCGGAGCCGGTGGTAGCATTTTAGCGCAGTTTAGCATAGATCATTTAATCCAGTTAGACTGTTAAAGGAAAACCCCACCATTTTTCCATATTCCACTGTTCTTCCCTCAACTTAGACGAGTTGATACGTACCTCTCCTGCCTCAGTGCGTGCACTTAATCGCTCTAGCGCTTGGCACCATTATGTTACAATGACCGGAATTAAGCTAAAGAAGCTAAAGGCTAACATAGTGGAGCCGCATGCTAGAGACAATAGAGATATGTATCACCTCGTGATATACTGTAGGTTTTTATTGCATTGCTTCAGGTACATATTGTGATGGTTTATACCTCAAATATCATGGGAGTGTGACTAAAATATAAAAAAATATTTAAAAAATTCCCAATATACTATACGAAATCGAAGAACGAACATTATGTCATTTCAAACAAAATTAGGCCAAAACAATGTTTTGAATCAAACTTCGCGTTAGCACCTAAACATTTTTGCGCAATCGGTGGGTGTGTTTTGAAACTCCACCTTCTTTGATGCAGACTTTTTTCTTCCTGGTTCATTTCTCTTTCTTCTGAGGTCAGGCAAGGGAGCAGCATCTCCAAGTCACTACATACATAGCTGCCACATATATATCCGCACCTGTACGATCGCACGCAGGGAAAAACAATTAATTTCCTACAAAGAATTTAGCTTGTGTCAACGACCCAGAGTTGTGCAAAAAGTGACGTAGAGAAACACAAGATACAAAGCCATGACAAGAATGAAGGAAAGGTAGCAAGCAACTAATATTACACCTTACTACTGCTGTCATTGTTCTTCTTCTTCTTTCAGGGAATTTATAAAGATAATCAATCTTACAGGCTACGTACAAGCATAGCGTCATGCTTACATTAATCTACAGCCCGCCTTCAGCAACGCAGGGTGTCAGAATGTTCGGAAACAGTACACCGTCACTCAGCCTTTTCAAACTTCTTTTTGCCCTCAAACGAAGAACAAAGAGAAGTTTGGATGAAGTATATCAGGGCCTTTAGCATCTCTCACTCAAAAAATGACCAAAAAGATTAGATATATTTTTCCTATTTAAAACTTGACAAAACAACTTTTAATTTTCCGTCAGTCTTAGTACACAATGTAACTGCAGAAGGATTAAATAGGACAACTATTGAAACTCTCTGGCCATTTTTGAGCGAGATGCTAATGGTCTAATCATATTCAATTATCTATGCTAAGCTGCACTAAGAATGCTATCGCCAGACCAGGAGATCGGCTGAAAGGATTCAAATACGGGAAAACTCAGCTGTTTAACTATTAGGGAGTTGAAAATGAGCCTTTTTTTTTAAAAGTGGAGTCTTCCTTTAAGGGCCATTTGCACCTTTAAATACTATAGTTTTAATTACATTGCAAATATGCTGTTTAGGTTTTTTAATTGTTCCTCTATGCCATTTTCATTAGTTGCTGTTTGAACTCCACTGTTAAAAAGATATCCTCACTGTTACTGTAAACTTTGCGTTGTTTCAAACCAATAATCTGTTTTGGAATACAAAAGGAGAATTTTAGAAAAATGTTCATGCAGCTCTATTTCAAGGATATTCTGGCCACCTAGTTAAAAAAAGGAACATACCATGGTGTATTTGGTGTTATTTTATGTGAAAAGTTAGCTTATTAAAGTTAGCAAATAGGGTTTTCACAATGATCCCAAAAAAAAGAACCATCGATGCCAATAAAAAAAAACTTTAACTAAGATTGTAGACAGGTATGTTCATATTAACAGTGTTAATACATTTGGAAATCAGATCTGGTAGCTGTTATCGGAAAATGTTGCG
Organism: Puntigrus tetrazona; assembly: GCF_018831695.1. Lineage (NCBI taxonomy): Eukaryota > Metazoa > Chordata > Actinopteri > Cypriniformes > Cyprinidae > Puntigrus > Puntigrus tetrazona. Next base: position 1,234,270 of record NC_056700.1, read on the forward strand.
TATGAGGAACTGCAATTTTCCAAAAATATAAGCATACAGGTTATTCTTGTTATGTTTTCTTTTGTACGTTTTGTCGTGTCTTTTCATGGAAGCGCTACTGAGTAGAAGACAAGGCCGTGGGCAGAATTTTTACATGCATCACAAATTCACATGGTTATGTGCCGCTTTTCTTTACCCCATTTTATGCTATGCTAACTATACCTACTATCTACAGCTTTCTCAGCAGAATTATCACTCCTGTATAATTAACACACAACGGCGAGGAGCACCAGAGCAATTAAAACCCCCAGGCCCCCCTCGCTCATTACACAGGCCTACACTTCACTCCACAGAGAGCTGAACTCTGTAACCTCTGACGGAGAGAGAGATAGAGAAGGAGAGAGAGAGAGAGAGAGAGAGAGAGAGAGAGAGAGAGAGAGAGAGAGAGAGAAACGAATAGGGCGAGGAATGTCACTTGGATGCTTTTCTTTTTTCTCACACTTGTCACTTTGAAACTAACTTGCCACAATGCACACATAATTAAAACTATTTTAATTACAGCAAAACTGGTTTAGAATATACACACATATATATATAATAAATATATACACACACACACACACACACACACACATATATATATATATATATATATATATAACCTTACATCTTGATAAGCTTGTAAAGAAATCTGCAGTGATTTTTACGGGGATTTGGTCATTTTCTAATATAATTTATTTAATAATATCTACAATAGAACTGAAAATTGCTGTGTCTCACGAAATTTCTGTGTAACTGTGTTCTGTGTAATTTTCAAGCAATTTAACATTTAAAAGCGCTTCCACTTTTCTACTAGTAAAAGTATTATCCCAGCGTTTTTTTTTTTTGGTTTGTGCTTGACGTTTCAAATCACGTTCCACTCCCACTGCATGTAAGAACCGCTCGAAAACGTTCCATCTACACTTCAGATCTGTGTTTACAGAGCAAAGAAAATGATACTTCAAACGACATGCGTTGCATAGATGATTTAAACCTATTCCTTGGTTCTCCGACATGTATATCAAAGATACTGCAAATGCTCTGATAACAATAACAACTCAAGCGAACGGAAGACCAGGGCAGCGTCAAAGAATCTTTGAGGATCACACCTCTTTACAATATTCGTCCTGAGGGCAAATTTCAGTCATTTTTATTATTCTTGCTGACTCACATACAGTCCTATGCAGGTTACACCTAAACCTAAACAAAATACAACTCCAACACAACACCGAAAGCAAAAAAATAAACGGACTGAGATGAGTTTTCACAGTCTGACACAAGCCTGTCCGTCACAAGACAGATCGTAATCTGATTTTGATTGCATTGTGCCCTTGTGTGGCAGGTTAGTTGCGTGCAAAGTATGTTGTGCAGAATCTGCCCAATTTTCTGGGAACATCATAAAGGAAGTCCTCAAAAGAAACATTCCTTTATTACTCAACCTCAAGCTGTCTGGCTGTTTCTTCCTCCAAAAGAACACAACGTCAGCTCGTCCGCCTTGCCCTGTGACGCCGAAAGCCAACGAGGACCGGAACTGACGAACCAACAGACCAAAAAAAACGGAGCCTCCTCGTCCATTCGCGTCTCATTTGCATGTGTTCAAATGAGGGGCTCTGACACGTCGCGCTAGTTTTCAACTTCTGCCGCTGTCCGGCATCCCTATTGCCATTTCCTAACTTATCGCAAGGTAATAAGTTTAAAAGCTGATGAATATGAATGAGGTTCGAGATCCACTGAGGGGAAACTTTCTGAGAAAAATGACTTATTTTGGTCTGTTCCTCACACAAGGCTAAAAATATCTTCAGGAAATCAAGGTTTATATCTGTTAAAAAAGGCTTGTTGGTTAATTATGCGATGAGAAGGTTGATTAACAGTGTTGCTTCTCCTTTACTCATCTCAGTCTGTTAAATACCACTCAACTTTTACGTTTTCTGTGGTATGTAGCATGCATTTTCTGCCCGGCTTGCCATTCCAGTTGCGGCGTGACGAATAAAGCAGAAGCGAGTACTTCTTAAATGAATAAAAAAGCGAACTAACTAATCAAATCGCAAAATAACCATTTTAAATCACAAATTAAGCATTTTTATTCCCAAAATGATGTATTTTTATGTATTATGCGAAGCAATGAGGTCAGGGTTTGAAATATTTATAACTGCATAATACATTCTGTTATTTCAGTATCATGCAAATATAATATTACAGTATACTACAACAGAACTGACTTCATTTTGATTCTTTATTTTTATTTAAGTTATAATTGTAGTCTTTGAACAGGTTGCCAATTAAGGCAGCATCTCAAATGTGTGTTTTAGTTTCTCTAGAATTTATAAAACACTTTTTTTCATTCCTTTATGGTTTTTTAAAGGATTTTAATGATTTTATTTTATTTTATTTTTTAAAACATTATGATTTTCTCACCCCATTACATTACATAAAAGCATGCAGTATTCATAAAGCAGCAACCTAGTATTTCGTTCACTCAGAATTTCATAATATAGAAGTGTTTCGGTATATCAGTCTCTTATCTGCCCTATTTCTGTAAGCCAAAAAGCTTTTTGTAACGGAATGAGTGCTCGATTGTTCAGTCTGGTATTTATAACGCTATAACTAATTCACATTTTTTGTTGCATAATTGCAATAAAGAGCAATTTTGTTTCATGAACATGGAGCGTACCGCTTCTTCGGACCCTTGATTATGAAAAGATTTCCTTGTGTCTTCCGAGCCAGTGAGAAAACCACCGCAAATTCCTGGCTATAGCCTTATCTTCACAGGCATCCCGCAGAGAACCCGATATAGGTCATGATGCCATTGTCCCAGCATCAGACACACTCTCACTTCTCCTGTTACTCTGTCCATCTCTATCTCTCTCTTTCAGAGCCACCTGCTACTCTGCCACTGTCTATTGTGGACTGGCTTTGAGCGAGAGCGGCTCAAAGGATCATGTCATGCCGTGTTACTCACACCTCTGTCTGTCTGGCTCTGGACTAAAGCGAAGCCTCAGCAGATGTAATCTTCACTTCCCAGACCCGTTCGCGCTCAATAGACATTTCACAGAGTTGAACCGAAGTGAGTTTAGGCTTTGCAAAAGACACCGTTACCTTTCACCGTGACGCTTTGCGCGAATCGGGTAACGGGTAACTCGTGAATTATGAGCTATAGTGTAAACGAACAGAAAAATGTTTGCACTATGAATGCGATAATAAACATTTTCAAAAACTGGGTGCAGCCTTCAACCATCCTTCATTAAAAGGCGTAAAAGCATTAATAAACGACTTATAACACCTTAAGACCGATTGTATTCACGGCATATTATAATTATATGTTATGTGTCTTTAAACGTAACAGTTACATTTTACACTAAAATAAAGGTCTTTAAAAAATGTTTATTATTTTGAGATGTAGTGACCTTTAATTTGAAGTCAAATATTTGTCACTTTGCTCGCAGCTGATTGGTCAGAAAAATAATATAAAAATAAAAAAACTCTAACACTGAAGATAAACCTCTCTCATGCTATTTGTATACATTTATATACATTTTTTTGCTTTATTTTTGCTATTACCCAAGAAAAATATGTTATGTCTATATATTAAATATATTTGTATAGACTATAAAATATAAATATATAAATGTATATACATGTATATACTTGTAAAATATACAGTATATATGTGTGCATTTATATATACTTAAATATTACACAGTACACAAAAAAATTAATAAATACAATAAAAAAAACTATTTTGGATGTGATTAATTATATATTAGCATATTATTATATAAGTGTATCAATACCTTTCATCAAAGTTGAAACATATGTATATATATGTATGAATATATCCATGTATATAAACAAAGGCATGGTCATATATATATATATATATATATATATATATATCAAAACCAGAAATAATAAAATATATAATAATATACCTGCAGTTTTTGCTGTGTATTTGTAGTCCTTACAGGAATATATGATCGCAGATCACCCAGAGGTAAAGCTCCCTCTGCTTTATATACAAAACAAATAAAACAAAACATAACTGGGAGCTTGGGAGGGGGTTCGGGAGGAGTCAGCAAGCTATATATATAGGTAAGGAGCGGGAGGCGTGCAGGCCCAGCCATGATGGTCATGGAGCCGAATATGAGCAGTCATCAACCCCATATGTGGAGCAGGTGGTCGAGGAGACTGAGCGAAGGCGGAGAGCAGAAGAGCCAGGTGATGCAGAGGCGCTGGAGGTCCCAGGTGACACCTGAGCTTTTTGATGTGTGAAGAAGGGCGCGGGCGGAAGAGCGACAGAGGACTGAGGTAGAGCCGGGGAAGGAGGAGCCTGACAGAGCCGGAGGAAAATGAAACACAACGGCCAAGGCGTACGATGGATGGTGAAGCTGGTGGATTAAGAGGGAGCTAGGAGCCTAAGGGAAGCCGGCGGGTCTCCAGGTGGAGTCTGGGACATGAAGCGAGGATCCTTCACCCAATGGAGGCTGGCAGACCCGTGGCGAGCTCCATGGAGGCAGAGGATGAGTGCAGGGGCTGCTGGGATCCTTTGACGACGTGTAGCTAGGGTGGGAGGGTGAGTTAACCTAGGCTTTACGAGCGCGGGCATGGAGTTTTTTTAAGGCGCGGGCACTGGAGGCTTTGCACGAGGCGCGGGCACTGGAGGCTTTACGCAGGCGCGGGCACTTTTGCACGAGGCGCGGGCACTGGAGGCTTTTACGAGGCGCGGGCACTGGAAAGGCGCCGGGCACTGGAGGCCAGAGGCGCGGGCATCTTTGCACGAGGCGCGGGCTGGAGGCTTTAATGGCACTGGAGGCTTTGCTGGGCAGGCGGCCATCTTAGGAAGCATTTGCCATCTTGTGGGAAGGCGGCGGCCATCTTGTGAAGCGGCTCTGCCATCTTGTAGCGGCTCTGGGAAGGCGGCGGCCAAAGTAGCTCTGGGAAGCCATCTTGTGAAGCGGTTCTGGGAAGGCGGCGGCCATCTTGTGAAGCGGCTCTGGGAAGGCGGCGGCCATCTTGTGAAGCGGCTCTGGGAAGGCGGCGGCCATCTGGCAGCGGCGCTGGGGAAGGCGGCGCCATCTTGTGAAGTGGCTCTAAGGCGGCCAGAATGGCCATTACTGGAGTTGACTCAACACCCAACGTAAAATGACCCCACAGTCACTAAACCAAACTCAATAAATGAAAGCGACTCAGCGAACAAGAGCGGCTGATGGACTCCTCATGATTTCAATAAACAATCCGGTATGTCAGAGATCACATGTCCAAAAACTCTTGAGTATAATCCTCAATCGATCGGGTACCTTGCTTGAGGGCCAATAAGCGCTAGCGAGGGTCCTACCTGGCCATGGATCAGGTGAAAAGCCGCTGGATCCTGGTGCGAGGTTGCATTCTGTCATGAATGAGGCGGTCTGAGGCGTGCGGATCCATGTGCAGGCTTTTATTAAACAAAGGCATGGTCATAACAGGCAGGCGTCAAACAGGGACAGATATATAGGAGGCGAGGCATAACGAAATCCAGAGACAGGCAGAAGGTCAGGTATGCAAACGATCAGAGAATCAGAGAACAGACAGGGTCAAAACCAGAAACAATAATCCACGAACGATAACTACAATACAACAGGGTCAGTGGCTTGCTGCAGTATTTATAGTCCTCTGACAGGAAGTAGCAGCATGATCTATAGTGAATATATATATATATGAATAAATATTAAATATTAAATATATATAATATATTTTTTTTTACTGTTTTAGAGAAAAACGCTTCAGAACATCTTTTTTGGTTTTGTTTTGTGTGTTCCAGCATAGGTCGGAAATACAAGCTCGGAAAACATAAGAAAATGACAGACTCATCTGTTTTGAATGAACTATCCCTTTAAATAAACAAGAACACCGGAGCTTAAAATGAAACACAACAACATGAAAAGTGGAGCACCAACCATTTTAACAATAGTTTAATCACTGCATGTTTTCCCTTTTCTGCTCCCCAGTTGTTTGTGAGTTATCCGTGCTCCCAGCCATCCAGCTATAAACGGGGTCACCGATAAGTCTGACTATTGAATAAGTAAACCGAGGTTCAATGACAAATTCTAAAGACGGCTGCATTTGCGCGGGTAGGCTTGCCGTACGAGAATCACATGACAAAAAATAAATAATGACTGTGCTTTCGTAACCCATGGATCTGAGATCACAGGTCCCCCAATCAAGTAGGCTCTCATAAATTTTTAATCACGAGATAGGTTGTAAATGGAAGCAAAGCAGTGAAATTAGCATATTCGGAGCAGGCAGTATGCTAATTACACTTCACGCCGAGGTCAGCGGAGAGACGAGCCGATGCATATGCATGTCTGAATCTGAGATGAGACTAAAGCTCTCCAGTGTACACTAAAATATGACAGGGGCCCTGCTAATGCGTTCATGGCACTGAAAAAACATCAATGCACCAATGCATTGCAATTATGATGATGAACGCACATTTACCTAACCAATGCTGATAACGATCGCTAAACGGCTTGAGAAAGGCTTCCAAAAATATGGACAACATGCGTCATAATTAAAAGAAAAAAATGTCTGGGAGGGAGTAGATGAGGGGGATTGGTATAATTAGTGCTTATTGGGAATTAGCAGGGATTTTGTTTGGGAGAGATTCCTTTTGCATCCTTTCATTCCCCCAGGCCATCCAAATACACTCCATCTTCTCAGCTGTCCTCGTCTGCATGGTCACCATCTGCTCCATTTGCATGATGGGCATCACTGACCAAGTAACCATGACAACTGCATTGAGGACTGTCTCTGTGGCCTCAGCGATGAGTGTGGCAGTAGTTGACAATGGGACTGAACACGAAGTGTTAAAACATTTGAGGCCGCAAGAACAGTCAGTCAAAAAAAACCAAAAATAAACACTCACAAACCTCATGTTTATGCCATGCTTGACTTTGTTTGTGTGTGTGTGTGTGTGCGTGTGTTTATAGTGCGGTCATCTAATTGCTGTCTGTTTGTTTTAACTTGCTATTTTACGTCTCAGCATATTCAAGCTGTTAAAGTCAGCACAATACTCTTGTGACAAACCCAGCACAGTCAAAATATTTTCATGCTGTATATACATTGCCAGGCAATTTCTATAAATTTTATACAAAAAAAAAAATATATATATATATATATATATATAAATATATATATATATATATATATATATATATATATAAATATAATTTATGTTTACCATAAGTACTTATTCACACTGGAGTGCAAATTAAGATATATATAATATATATACTATATTCAATAGTAAATACTATATGGAAAAAGTTTTAAAACTTTTATACAGTATTTAAATTCATATATATAATATATAAACAGATTTTTAAATGTTTGAAAAAGTTTTTTATTCTCACTAAAGCTGTTTTTAATTTGATTTAATAATAATAATAACAATAATAATAATTTAAAATATTAAATATATAAAAAAATGTTAATTAAATAATAGCTGTCATAATTTAGGCCCTGAAGTATATTGATTCCTAAGTTACAATTTGTTTTCTTGATTGGAAAAGCCATGCTTAAAAAACTTAAAGTATACATATATTATATATTCATGTTTAATAAGATATAACCTACAACATTTCAGGGTGTATTTTTAATACACTCTCAGAAATAAAGGTACAAAAGCTGTCACTGGTGTGGTATCTTTTCAAAAGGTATGTTTGTACCTAAAGTACCTTAAAGGTACATATTAGTACTTAACGTGAACCTGATACTTTAGGTATAAAAGTGTAGTTTTCGTAAAGGTACTGCCCCATTGATAACTTTTATACCTTTATTTCTGAGAGTGTATTATATTAGGTTTTTCACACTGGAGCGCAAATTAAGATGCATACAATATGACAAAAGTTTTTAAAACATTAAACTCATATATAAACTACATATGTAAACTGAGTTTGACATTTTATTTATTCTCACCGAAGCTGTATTTAATTAGATAGTAACGTGATTTATTAATAATAATAATAATAATATTAATAAACAGCAAAAGATAAAATATTCATATTAAAATATTCATAAATATTCAGATAAAATATTCATATTAATTAAACATTAACCTACAACCTGTTTTGTTAAAAGCGCTATGTAAATAACAACGATTGATTAACTACAACTTTATTCGAAATTGTTTGTATTTTATGTTATAGTGTAATTAGATTAGAAAAATGTGGTAATGCTACAACTATTTAATATTCAGTTATTACTAATTACATTGTCATTGCTAGTCTTATTACATAATGAAATTGTTATAATTTAGGCATCGGAGCATATTGATTCCTAAGTTTCAATTTGTTTTATTCTATTGCTTCTTTATTTAATTACTAATTCTTTTCTTGATTGAAAAAGCCGTGTTTAATAAACTTGTAATAAACATGTAATATAATCATGTTCGATAAGATAAATCCTAAAGCCTTTCCGAGTGTATTTTCCGACAGAACATTAGGTTTTTCCATTGTTTTTCCAATATAGACTTCTGAAATGCTGGCATTCGGGCAACCAGCCAAGAGTCTTGAGGGTTTTTTAAAATCATGGATGTGTGTCTAAACATTTCGCTGGAAGTGTGTATTTACAGTAAACCCCCGGATGTCAAACATCCTGTGTTGCTGGAAACCTAACAGTGTCATTAGGAGGTCATAACACCTTCAGCGACATCCCAGAAGTCATTTCAGGTTTCTCTGTCACCTCGCGTTGGGTTTACAGCAGCGGGATAAGGGTACGGACATGGAGAAGCGCCAGGGCACTTGCCGGGGACCCACATTAACCGCCAACAGATCTTCAAGCCCAGCCATTCAACACCCACTCCACATCCGGCCCCCTGCCCCGACCCCTCAGGGGCCTCCCCACCCGCAGCTGCTGTATGTGAAGAACAGAGGCTGCTCTCTCGTGGTTTCCCATTGCTCTCTCGCACACTGCTGCAATAGCAACACCAGAGACGCTGCAGCCCGCTTCACAGAAGCAAGGGTTCATAGTCACTGGATACCCCTGAGAGACAGGCCGATTGTCTAAGATTTGCGGTCTACTACAGCTGACAGTTTAAAAAGCGTCTGCATCAGTGACACGTCGGGAAGAGAGCGGCTGCCATTGTTGCTTCCCTGATATTACAGACACCCGGCTCTTAAAATAGCTCTTGCACTGGTACAGACGTCACTATAGATGCGTAACGGTAACCTAGTTTATATACTAGAAAATGTGAAAACAGCTATTGGTGCAGCAAAGAACACACACACTTTTTTTGGTTCGTTTTTTTGAAAGAGGTCTTTTATGCTCGCCGAGGCTGTATTTAAAAACGGTAATATCGTAAATAACTGTATTTAAAGCTTTTATTTATCCCTGTGATTCAAAGCTGAATTTACAGCATATTTGCTTCAGTCGCTAACCCTTCAGAAACCACCAATATGGCGATTTTCGGTTAAAATAACATTTTAAAATACGCTAAATTACTTATTAACGTATTCTGTCATCAGTCGGAAACAGTAAATAATCCTAAATCCCAATGCTAAAGTATACCATCCACTGCATTTCTGCAATCATCGGAAATTTGTTGCATTCAAGCGAATTTGAATCTTTTAGACGTTTGCATCCCGTTCTCCTGCATTTGAATAGAAGTGAAAGAAACATTAAATGCAGCGTGACCTAGTTATACACGAGAAAGCACGATTTTCAATAAAAACGTGTCAATACGCCCTACGATTTAAATAACAAACGTACGATGCAAATGTGAAACCAGGAGTTGATAAACGCAACCGTCAATCCATAGTGAATCTTTTCAGACTTTCCGCAGAGTTTAACTTCAATGAAGGAAATGCAGATCGTATGTTAAAATATTTGCATGCTCTCAAAGCTGTGCTCTTTTGCTCCAAGGCAGGCTGTACTTGTGTCGGTGTACCCACGTGCCAACCAAACCCAGTTCAGAGAATCGCATACTGCGATCACAAATACATCTCCTCTTGGAATAAACCAGACTTGCATGCCGAAAAATGAGGCAAATTAAAACCTGCTAGATGTGTTTTAAGAATGCCGTTCTACAGGTCTCATTCGAATCACGGCACGGCAAAGAGTTACGATTCCTAAACTAACCTTACGTGTTTTAATGCCGACAATTCTGCATTATAAAAAAAGGAAACCCGAACTTCTTTTTTTACGGCCTCAGAAGCGGAAATGAAAGAAAGCATGCGACCGAGAGCGACTTGCACGCAGGATTTCTTACATAAACCGCATTAACGCAGTGATTGGGTCATTCATGTTACGCAGCAGCTTTGAAGCTCCCTAGCTTGTAAGCATTTCTATAAAGGAGTGCCGAAAAATCGAATATTAGGTCGGGCTCAAGCACCTAAATTTTAATTAGATCTTACATGACAGATAAGTCAACTTACGGTTTATGATTTCTGTCATTTCGTCACAAAAGACGGAATGCTGAGCGTACAAACCGAATAACAGCACAAAACATAACTGCTGTTTTCTTGATGAAAATAATTTCATTTCCTGAAACAAGATGTCATTGGCTTTTGTCAGTTAGTTTTGATGGACATGTCTTCGTATGCGTATTTATTTGGTTAAGCTATACTTTTAAGCTATATATTTTTTTAAAAAGTAGACTTAGCTTAGCTGCGATATTGGGATGAAAAGAAAACTAACATGATTTCCATCTTTAAAAGCTGTTTAATATTCCGTCACTTGATGTGGACTTGATGTGGACGCGTAACAAGAACGACCCGTTTAAACTGAGTTCAACTAGACACGCAGTGCTAAATGGTTTGATTAAATAAATATCTTGGCGTAGCTTTAATGATCAAAGACACATCGTACACAAAGTATTTCTTTTTCTGTTATTTGGTCAAACATGTGGTGATGCACAGACGATATTCTGGTCCCGACATACAATAAGTGGCTGTGCACAGTATGATGCAAACAGATACATTCCACTGAGCCATTAAGCATCGAACATAAATAACAGTTTGTACAGAACGAGTATCAGGCTGTCCTCAGCACAAATGCAAAACATCAAACGTCTTTGGCGGCGACGGCGGTTCATATTTTGGGCACTGTCAATAAGGGTCTGCTCAAATCCTTAGCCTCCCCGGCCGTGCGGACGCGCAGGTATCCCAGCAGAGACATGGCATGCTGACAGTACTCCTCCACCTGTCTGATCTGCTGGTAGTTCAAAACAGTTCTCCACGCGCTGGCTGCTTGCGTGGCGTTCCTGGATGACACGATGAACGGTTTGGTGGAGGCGTTGGGTCCCGTGGTCATGTTCATAGCAAAGATTTCAATGTCGTGATTGGCCGAAAGATTAACGAAGCGGTAAACATTCCGAACAGTTTTAACGGGGTTCTCCACCAGGTCCTCGTAGCGCACCGTCATGTATTTGCCTTTGAACCAGGTGGGAGGGTGAAGAGCGGTTTTCAGAGTTCTAGACATTTGCTCGCAGATCACCTCCATGGCTCCGATGGAGTGGTAATCCGAGCCGTCTTTTTTGTTCATTTTGTGGTTGGGGTCCACGAATGGCACGCGGCGAAGCTTGGGGTCTCTGCTGCGCACGACCTGCAAATTCTCCCGTATGAGTCCGTGCCGGGATTTGATCCTGGAGTTGGCCACCGCCCTGGGGTCTCGCACCAAATGGATCACTTTCAGATTCAAAGACGGGTCCTCCATTAGGGGCGCAAGCACGTTGACGTCCAGAATGCGAACCCCCTTGATCACGATAGTGTTGTACTTCAGACACTCCTCTTCCAGCATCTGAAGGCTCTGCGGAGGGCACTTTCTACACACTTTTTCGTCCACCATTCCCACCACATCCTTCCTGTAGGACGTGCAGAAGGGGTAGGAGCAGATGACCTTGTTTATAGCGGCCCCAAACAGTCCGAGAGTGGTTATGTTCTTGCCCCCTGGGCTGTTGTAGAGCTGAAAAACAGAGAAGTCGCACCTGTAAAGAGAGCTTAGCATGTCCCTGGCTGCTCCTTGGAGGGACACGGCGTCCCCCGGGTACAGCTTCTGCCAAATGTGCCACATGGGCTCGTACAAAAAGAACACATCGGGGTTTTGGTTGAAGAGCTCCCCGAAAAACGACGAGCCGGACCTCCAAGTGGTCAGGACGTACACCAGCTGCCTTTTCTTGACCTGCGGGGCTTTGTAAAGGTAGCGGATGTCTGATCTGCTTTGGAAGTTCACTCCCTGCATGGGCTGGTTGCATTGCTGTGGCTCTTTGGTCCATTTGTAATTAGCCAGGTTCAGCATGGTCAAGGCCACCAGCAGAAAGTAGGCCAGAAACATGATTATTTTCTTCCGCCGTAGCACTTTCATCACAATTCCAGGGTTGGCGATTATTTTGGTGTGGTTTCGAGCGCAAGACTTGTGTTTCCTTCCAAAGCCAGCATTCTTCTCCCATGGTGGTGTGAATTTTAGAGGGTAGGGTTTGTTTTTCATTTATGACACAAGAGAGCCGGTGATGTCCCGAATAGAGCTGCAGTGTCTCACATGCAGCGACGATGGCACAGAAGAAAGCGTGACATCTGCCCCAAGTCCACGCAATCGATTATCGATTAGGTGATGCGTGGGAGACGAGGGGAAGCCCGACACTCCAAAATAGAGACGAAACGAAAACAAACCGCACTGCAATGCGCAGGCTTTCATTCGGATGCCAGACTAAGGATGCCGGTCATGTTATTTCGCGGTACGCAAAGCTAAGTCGAGCACATCTCGTTTTGCTTACCGACGGAAAGCGGAGGGGGATTCATCCCGATAACATTTTGCTTCCAGGGCTCGCGCTGGTGGAAAATGGCGATATACGTGCGCGCGCGATCATTAGCGCTCAAAAGAGAGGGAGAGCCGTCATCAGAAAGTTCCTTTTAAAAGCACCGATTCAAAAGAATAGCCATCTCCCGTTAGAGTGGTACCCAGCCTCTGCTCTGTTGTCCGGGCGTACGCTATAACTAATTGTACCGCACGAATTACACGGCAGCAAAGGACCACAAGCCCCACCTTCTGTAAGCGCTGATTGGTGGAGTGAAGAGCGTCTTGGCTTCTTCCAATGACGCTATTGGTTCGTTTCGACATCTGTCAAAATCACACTCTGGTCACACACAGACAGTTAAGAACCCATAGCAACATCCACTATATATCACGAAGTAAAACATTTGGATATTTCATTCACTTTATTCATGACCTATTATAATTTTGATTTACGAAGTATCAAATATTTATGATTCTTTGCATTTCAGGACGTGTTTAGAGATTTTCCGTAGATGCTATGTGTTTAGGACTTTTTTCAAAGACGCGCCATTAATATAAAGTCATGTATTGTGCATTATATTGTTGTTATATTGTATTAATATATCCATAGTATACAGTGCGACCTCATGTTTTTGAGGAATGTTTTTAGACTTTTATTTATTACTAGGGTCTCTGAGCCGGACTCGGTGTGGTTTCTTGTATTTGTAAAAGCTGAAAACCACACAGCATTGAAACGGAACCCTTGAGATTAAAATCATTGGAAGCAGAATTATGTTACATAACTCAAGAACAATGGCATAGTGATAGTTAATTTAAGACTACAACTGCATTTCTTTGTGCTTAGCGCCACCTGCCGTTTTCCCCCTCACGCTGTTCCCTCCGATTTTTGTCTGCTACATTCAAAACTCAAACGTATTAAGGAATAATTCAGATTTATAAAACAAAAAGGTGCTATTATTCACTCTATGAGCCTCTCACGTGTGCCTGTGAAGGGAGATTAGGTTAATACAGTAGACAGGCCGTTGCAGCAGAGCATTAGGCTGGAGTCCTGCCATACTGTGAAGCAAGTTATTGCTTCAACCCACTCCACAAAAAAAAAAAAAAAATAAAAAGTGGCATTGTGTGGAAACATTGTTGCACAGAAGGGTTGCAGGCTCATTTCTTTCTCTTTCTGTTCTTCTCTCGTGGCGCTGTCCTCACCAGTACTACATTCATTCATTCAGCATGAGCAGTGTGTGATTTTAATGTGATTTCCAGATACATCTGAGTATTTTTTTTTTAGCTGTTTAGATCTGCATTAGAAGAAAAACATGGCACTAATCACAAGAGGACTCCACAGGGTATTCATCTGGACCAAGAGACCAAATAACACATTTACAGGTGAGAGATCATGCCTGTTTTATTTCTTTATTTTCTGACTGATGTTTCATGTAATGGTGTTTTTCTGCAGTGGCTAAAGGCCATTTTCCTTTCCATACGTGTATCACAGAAATGTAATCTAATATAACTATATTAGTCCACAGTAAAAAAAAAAAAAAAACGATATTAATTGCATATTATTATTATTATTAAATACAAGAATAGAATGAGACCGTTCACTACTACAACTACTAATAATACATATATTATTATTATTATTATTATTATTATTATTATTGGTTTTTTCACTATAGTGGCTGAACACTCTCAGTTTTGTCTTACCCTAACGAAGCAGCTCCATTAAACACAAATGCAAAATGTAAAATGAAACTACATAAACATAACCCCCGTAACATGCACTGTCCACTGAATTAACATTTCCTTAAACTAGAGGAATTACTGGTGACATCCTTAACCCACGGCCCACAGCAACGGCCTTGGAAATGTGGTAACCGATCCTCTTCTCAGAGCAATTAATAATGCAGGTGGCAACCCAAAGGCTGATGAGTCTCTTAAAGGAGGGAGCGCAGTATTGGGTATCAGTGAAACATCCTTGGGCCCTGAAACGGCTGCTTCTCCATCCGTTCATTCATCCGAAATAGTTTTTAAAAGACCTTGTTTTAACTAAGGAGAGCAGAATATGCTTTGCCTCTTTATTATGGACTGTTCAAAGCTCTTTTAGTGCCTGTGAACTGTTGCCTGGATCTCTTAAAAACAGGAAGTGAGGAGCTTTGCAAGTGGTAAGTTATATAATGTTTCTTTAAGAGTTTGTTTCACCGACTCATGCTTGCATGCATCGCAGCGTATTAAAAGTGTATTCTTTTTTGTCCTCTGGCAAATATTGTTCTTTTCTCCCTATTTTCGGTGCTAACGTGCGTTTTATCACACTGTTTACATCATCTGTTTACATGTGAAGTCAATCATGTTAGAGTAAAGAATGTTTTCGTTCTAGTTTTTCTCTCAAAGTTCAAAGTGGTTAAAGTCCAATCAATTTATTATCACAGATTATGAGTTCGGCACCATTTTTAAAATTTAAATGACATTTTTTTGCATCAATCCAGTATTTTGTAGCCTTTTTAATCTACGCTTGAATTGCTTTTGTAGAGGTTCGATCATAAAATGAGGTTTTACTTTGGTTTCTTTACGTCGCGCCATGTGCTGTATTGTTTAGGGTCATGCTTAAAACATGAAGGTCTGCTGTCAAACATCTGTCAGCTGAGGTTTCTTGTTCGGTCTCCAGTGAGCTCAACGGTGCCGAAGGGACGCTGAAGCGGTAGAACACTATTTTCCAGCTCATTCTCATGTTTTATTGGCGATTCCTTCCTTACCATCATCGGGTCAACCGATAAGGTCCGATCATAATACAGGAGACTATCGTGAGATAAAGCTTGCCTCCCGTGCTTTCGTTCTGCTTCTTTATCTAATCACTCAGTTAAACAGCTCTTTTCCCCGTTAATCTAGGCTGTGTTTGTGTCTGCGTATTACGCATTGAGCGTCGAGCTAGTAACAAAACCAGCCAAAGTTATGCAAAGCCGTTTTGTCAGGTCGCAAAGTTATTGGCAAGCCTCAAGTGAACGAACCGTGGTGTACTCACAAATACCAAGTGTCATGACAGCTTCAGCTGACGCAGCGTTCGGCTGGGCGTTAAACGTTAACTCCGGACCTGTGCTAGTACGAAGCCATCGCCTTTAACAGACGTTACGGGCCAAAGGTCTCTTCCCTTACCTAACACATCCTCACGAGCTCCACGAACGCTGTGGGAGAGGACAGACGGCGCTGTCAAGGTCTCGACTGGAATATTAGCATCTTTTTGCCAGGTTAATCTCAAGTTCAGTCTCGAGACTTTTAGGAGAAAGGTATGGTTTTCGTATAATGGGAGCATTCGTGAAGCTTTGATTTAATTCATTGTCTTGTCGCGTCGAAATATACTGATTTCGCTGATGGTTTCGCGTTTATTAGCCTTCGTATTCGCAGTATGCTGTTTAGTCACTTTTAATTCTTTGATTGATAATTAAAGACTTGAATCTGGGGGTCTGACATAAAATACTGGCTGACATGTCTTCTAGCGTTTCTCTAATTCTTTTGTGTGGTGTCATGCTGCTTTTATGGTCTCATATTATTTGCACAGTACTTTAAAAATGCAGTTATTGCACCTTTTACATGAATGATTTTAAATGAGTGAGGTAAAGACAAATTTAGAGTCATAAGCTTTTCATTTTCTTCTTTGAATGTTTGAATGAATTCCTAATTCATTTGATTAACAGTGAAACAAAAGTCAAAAAAGATTATTTATTTCAAATAAACACTGAGCCGTGTGATCCTGGTTTTCACAAAACATGAATAAATTGATTAAAATATGAATAAATGTTTATCACATCATATCATAATGATTTCTGAAGTAGCACGTGAATGTCTGCGAGAAAATTCTGCATTGCATCACAGGAATAAATTCAATTTGACAGTATATTAAAATAGAAAACAGTTACTATAAAAATGTTTCACAATATTTCAGTTTTTGCTATATTTGTAATAAAACTAATAAAGATTTGTTAGCTTAAGAAACTACTTCTTCTTACAAACCCCACGCTTTTGCATTGTATAACGTGCATCAACTGCTCGTCCGTAACTGCATGTGTTTTTACCAGTTGTGTCCACCATGGATTTGCTTATCATAGAGATACAGCTGTGGGCAAACAGCGCATATAGCACACAAACTCTCTGTGTGGACTTTTTTGGCAGGTCTTTTGCATGGTGAGAACTGCTGCAGGGAGAAAAGCATGGAGAGCAAAGTGACGCAGATCTCCCGAGAAGATCTGGAGGACCTGAGAGAGGCTTTCAACAAAATCGGTTAGTCGCATCCTGTCTGAATCCAGTAGTTTTAGTGTGCGTTGAAACGTGTTCGAATCATCTGACTTGCTGCTTGTCAAACATTACCAAAACTGCAATGACTGGCTACATAAATGTCTGTTTTTATGGCTGAGCATTGCAATTCTACGCAAATAATATATCATTTTTATGGAACACCGAAGTATTATGGTCAACTTTAGCTTCGATGGATGACTGTCATGAGAAACTCGTTCATTCATTGCAGATATCGATAACAGTGGCTATGTGAGCGATTTTGAACTTCAAGAGCTCTTTCGAGAGGCCAGCTTTCACATTCCGGGATACAAGGTACGAGAGATTGTGGAAAAGTTCATGGCAGGTGACACCAACAAAGACGAGAAGATCAGTTTTGAAGAGTTCGTTGCGGTAAGCCTGAATATGAGTTCGTGTCTTATCTTGAGATGTTGGTGAGCTGGTCAAAGTGCCTGAACGTGATCTGATTGTGTCACACTCTTTGAAAGCTGGGATCTCGCTTAATTCTTCAGATATACCAAGAAATGAGAAGCAAAGAGGTGAGAGAAACTTTCCGCAAGTGCATCTCCAGGAGGGATGGGATTCGTTCGTTTGGAGGAACATCAAAGATCTCAAGTGAAGGAACTCAGCATTCTTACTCAGGTGGTGGCGTTTGCATCCCCCGAGGAGTCAATAAGAAACAATAATGTGCTTTAGTTATGTTCTTACTACATGTTTCCGCTTATTATAAAGAAACGTTTTGTTCATTACCAGCTTCGCCCACCTCCATTCTGCCATGTAATGCCCCACTTTCAGCATCCAATGAATTCCTGCTGGTTAAAATCAAGTCATATTGTCATATTGAATATACTGTTTCTTTTAGACAAGGATAAAAATAGCAGTAAAAAAATGAAAACCATCAAATCTAAACCATTTGAAATGGTATTTGTCAATGAATGACCCCTGACACACGTGGGCCAAATGTCGATGTGTAATGTTTTGTTTTTGAACCCGTTCACAGACGAAGAAAAAGTGGCCTTCGTGAACTGGGTCAATAAGGCTTTGGCGGAAGATCCCGACTGCAAGCATCTGATCCCGATGGACCCAGAGACTGACAGCTTATTCAAATCTGTGAAAGACGGAATATTGCTGTGGTAATATAAGACGTTCGTAATGTTGTGTAATGTTTGCTATTTTGTTAAACGCTATTATCATTCATCACAGTTACTGGTGAATAAGAACTCTTGTCTGTTTCTTTACAGCAAAATGATCAACCTCTCGCAGCCGGACACCATTGATGAGCGGGTCATCAACACGAAGAAATGCACTCCATTTACAATGACGGTAAGCACTCTCACTTTTGCTATCGTTGTGGGAACATTTTGTCTCCAGAAGAAAAATATATTACATAATCAATATATTGCACGTCAAAATCGTGTTTTGTTTTTGTTTTGCATAAGCAATTACTGCATTTAATTTTCCTTAATCAGAGTTAAACTGTGATTAATAAACAAAAAAATAAATGGACCAAAACAAACACTTATTTTTACATTTATATCAATATTTTAGTGTAATATTTGTGTTGATACAATTTAAATATATATTTTACACAGTACACTAATAAAAATTGTATTTTTACATTACAATAATAAATATTTTTACACTAAAAAGTATTTTTTTTCTACTTTTCTATAAATATTATTTTCTTTACTCCGAATATTTAAACATATTTAACACGTTTATTTTATTTGTGGGTGAAATATAAGCTAGACGTGCTCCTGACTAGTTTTTTTAAAATGACTGCAATGCACTTTATGTATCTTTTATATTGCAGTGTGCTATTAAATTATCTTTAAGACCTGTTAACACTCATTTCTGGCTGAAATATGACCTAGACATGTTCTAAACTAGTTTTTTTAAGATAACCTAAATGTGTTTTATCTCTCTTTTGTATTGCTGTGTGCTATTAAATTATCTTTAAGTTCCGTTAACACTTAGTACGATAGCTATATAGATATCACTATACTGCTATAGATATAGCTATATAGATATAATGCTGACATAAGCATACACATCACTATAGGATGATGCTGTATTTATCTTTTTAATGCATCATTGTATGAATACAATGCAGATACATAAAAATAAATAAGAATATTTTTAAATTGAAAAAGACAAGGAAGCAAGGAAACATAGTTTAATGTTTAACTTTTTCAGTACACTTTATATTTAAATCTACAAATATTTAAATATATTTCTTTTAAAAATGTAACTTATTCTTGACAGGTTTTGAGAGATTCATCATAATGCACGTTCTATACGTTTATCATCTTTAAGACCCATTCACACTGAAGCTATATAGATAGCACTATCTATATATACCATCCATAACATCACACCATAATGTTATGTTTATTATAAGCGTGTGCTGCAGTTTGCTCATCTGTCATTTTAATGCTCCAGCTTTAATTCAGGTGGATTCTGATTGGCTGTCAGTGTTAATTAGTTATTAGTTAGTTATTTGTTTTCTTACTGTTAGCATTCTAGCAGAATTAGAACGATTATTAACAATAATGTGAAAGCATCCTTCATATAAATTATGTGTGCATTATATTTTGACATTAAATAGTTGGATCTGTTAATTTTCTGCAGGAGAATTTGGTGCTGGCTCTAAACTCTGCATCGGCTATCGGATGCACGGTGGTCAACATCGATGCTCAGGACATGAAAGCAGGAACCCCTCACCTCGTGCTTGGCCTCCTCTGGCAAATCATAAAAATCGGCCTCTTCGCTGACATTGAAATTTCACGCAACGAAGGTCATTACAGCATAAATTGGGTTTTTTATAATCACGGTGCTGTACAATGGGGTGCTGATTGCTGCCATAAATAAATAAAAGCGTGCGTGTACGTGGGTGAATGATTTACCTCTCTTAAGAGGTTCCACTAACACACGTCTGTTTATTTATGCGTCTGTAGCTCTAATTGCTTTGCTGGATGAGTCAGAGGAGCTCGACCACCTGATGTCTATGTCCCCCGAGGACCTTTTGCTGCGATGGGTCAACTATCACCTCAAAGCCGCCGGCTGGGAACCAATCAGAAATTTCAGTGATGATATTAAGGTAGTTAAAAAATAAAGACAAAATTATATATATATATATATATATATATATATTGCAAATAGCATAGATGAAGGTAACATATTTTCACAATTCAAAGCATATTTCTTGTAAACCTTTAAAAGGATTAACAGATCAAGGATAACTAATATATTTAGATTTAAGAAATATATATATATATATATATATATATATATATATATATATATATATATATATATATATATATATATATATATATACACACACACACACACACACATATATATATATATATATATATATATATATATATATATATATATATATATAGCTAGGCTTTTATACTGCCTGTAGGCTTTCATACCTAAGCCTGTGATTAATTTACTCAGCAAATGGCTTGTATTTTTTATATATTATATAAATATATAAAAAGTATAAGCCATATGTGTTATTTGCTGAGTAAAATAATCACAGGCCTAGATATGAAAGCCTACAGGCAGTATAAAAGCCCGGCTTTTGATCTGGTTTGACATCAAATCCTTTGAGCTGTCATTTGCATGTCAGTTAAGATTGACTTATGCAACTAAACAGAGCCTTTTTCTGCTCTCAGGACTCCAGGGCATATTTCCACCTGCTTAATCAGATCTCGCCTAAAGGAGACGGGGATGACGAGATGAGGATCGACATTGACATGTCTGGTTTCAATGTAAGTCATTCTGAATGTTTGGTCAGTTGCCTTTTTACTGACGAAGTCAACATGCTGATTTGTTTCCTGTGTGAGCGTTTGCTGCAGCACTTAATGACATGATGTAGTGCAGATAAGAAATAGGCCGACTTTTTGATACCCAACACTGACTGCTGCCAAAACAAAGTCAAAGGAAATATGAGCACAAAAACAACACGTCAAGTACCTTAAGAAGGGAGAGTGGTTATGAGTGACAGGTTTGTTTTTGTAAATTGGAATTGGGCAGATTTATTTGTTTTTAGATTATGGAATATTTTTCAAAACCTTAACGCCTCAAAACACAACACAGGCCTTGAAAAAGGCAACATTACTAGTACTATTTTTGGTTACACTTTATTATAAGGTGTCCTTGTTACAGTGTAATTATATATTTAAGTACTGAGTAATATTAATTAACTACATGTACTTACTATATGGTTAGGGACAGGAATAGAATTAGGGTTACTTGTATGTAATTATGCATAATTAATTGTTATTTTAATGGTAAGTACTAATGTAGGGCACCTGTGTAATAAAGGGCACCTTAAAATTAAGTGTTATTTTGAAACCCTTGAGCCTATGTACTTAATTTATTATGCATTGATAGTAATATGCTAAAATACCATGAAGAACACACTATCACAATTTACTTATATGAAAATACTTTTTTAAAAATCTTTCTAAAATTAGATATATCAAATAATTGTATGGAGTGTTTTTTTCATGACAATAAACCACACTG
Source organism: Puntigrus tetrazona (assembly GCF_018831695.1). Lineage (NCBI taxonomy): Eukaryota > Metazoa > Chordata > Actinopteri > Cypriniformes > Cyprinidae > Puntigrus > Puntigrus tetrazona. Next base: position 1,255,873 of record NC_056700.1, read on the forward strand.
ATACTACGATAACTGTCAACATAATGCAATTAAATGTTTTACTTCTGAGGTGGGTTTATAAGTTATTCTTCATGGTGATTCTAATTATTATTGACAACTCAAATGACTTATTGAATTTTACTCTAAAACTGGTGAAAGTATTGTTTTAAAATGATTTAATGGTCACTAACAATCACCTAGAATAACATCTCGATTACGTATGTAACCCTCGTTGCTTGATGGAGGGCACGGAGATGTTATGTCACGAAGACAGATTGGGGTCTTGCTTGGAGCCATGATTTGCTCTGATTAAGTGAAAATGCCAATGAAATTTGGCAAGTGTTTAATTAATCCTGAGCCACTCTCCGTCACACGGGTATAATTAGGCAACAGGTGTAATCACTCATCAGATTTTGCTATGGAGCCGAGAACTAGTCCATGTTACCCAGTTATGGTTCAAGGTTGTGGCAAGTGGACATAACGTCACAGTTGCAACCAAGATGTTCCCTATCTGTCAGTCACCAGTTATGACATGACGACAAACGGGGGTCTGTGGAAAACCCCACAACCTGAACCTTGTTACAATATTGTTGCATTACAGATGTTGTCAAACAAATACCATGCAAAGTTCATAACCTTCGCATAACCTTCTCATAACCCCAGAGCAAATTCAGTGACCTTGGTACCGGCAGGGACCACAGGTGAATACATCACCACTGGAGGAGCCAAACCACTGTTCCCGATAAAGAATTATTTTCTTTAGAGAAGGAATTTCATTCAACCGCATCTTACTGCAGGGAGGTGACATGTGGAGACCCAGATATGGGCTGACCCAGTTGGGGCAGTGCAACATACGAACTAAGCTGTGACAGGTCCTATCCAAGGAAGGGGAGGATCAACTGACAGCAGAGACAGACTTTCGAAGGGGAATCACGGGTTTACCGAGGAGGAAACCTTGCTGTGGAAGAATACACATGTGGGATTACCGGTAGGGAATCAGCCAGATGGGCACCTGGCCAAGTACATGGGCTGACCGGAGACCAGAGCAAGCAATGACAGTACTGGGCCTGGGGTCAGACTCCTACGGCAAGGATACTCAAACAGGGTTTGATGTAACTTACTGGAACAGTGGATAGGCGCTCACATCCCCTGTTAGGGGAATGGCGCAGCAAGCATAACACCAGCCAGTTCTTCCCAACAATTACCTGTTACCCAACATACAGGCAGAAAATGGCTCAGCGCGAAGACTGTAGAATCTCATGAATGTATTCTGTGTCACCCAGCCCACAGCTCTACAAATGTCCACCAGAGAGGTGCTGTGCATCAACGCAAAGGACGAGGCAACATTCTGAGGGAGTGAGCTCTTACATCCAGGGGGCACGGCTCACCTTGGGCCTAGTACGCCAAGATGATGGCATCCAATATTCAGTGAGCCAACCTATTCTTGGAGACTTCCCTTTCTGCTGACCTCTGTAACAGACAAAGAGCAGCTCGGAGCTTCTGAAGCTGAGATCAATCTTTCCCAAGGATTGGCCGTCCAATGCATCGAAATAGGGGCTGCAAACACTGCCACTTACACTTTCAAGGTGGAGGGTGACAGCACTACTCACTAATCACTTCTAAACACTAGTTTGCGAACAGACTCCACTTCAGTGCATAGGCCTGCCTCGTGTCCACCACAGCCTGGTAGACTTCTCAAGTCTGCCACATCCCATCCAGAAGCCACACGTGGAAGTTGCAGAGGACGTAAGCTGTCGTGAGAGCATGTCGGCGGCTCGATTGAGCTCCCCCGGTATGTGGATGGCGCACAGCAATTTGAACTGCATCTGATTCCAAAGGAGGAGATGACGGGCGAGCTGTGACATGATTTATTGTCCATGCGGACCAACTAATGCCTGCCCTGCAGCAGTGGCCCGGAAGTGGCCGGAAGTGCCGCAAAACCAGATGCACTGCCCACAGCTCTAGGCAGTTGCCAAAGCAGACACAGCACAGGGCGGAGCAGGTGTTGAAGCCACAGAAGGGCACCCTCGGTGACGAGCAGATTGAGGCAGAACCCGTGGCGGAGCAGTGGCAGATTGCGTTGGATCGCCTCGGCCTGCTTCTGTACTTCCAGCTCTTCCTCATTGCAGCAGACATGAGCTCCGTGCAGCAGCATGCAACACTCCGAAGCAAAAACCTGATTAGTGGTTACACTATTTATTCCCACGTGACAGGGAGTGACTCAGAATTAGTTAACCTCTTACCAAATTTCATTGTCGTTTTCTCTTAATCAGAGCGAATCAAAGCTAGACTCCTGACAGCACATAACGGCCACAACAGGATTTGTATAAGCAACCACTTAAATTTCCTTCAGACATACTTGTATTATTTTAAAATTGTATTTTATTAATTATTTATTAGCTACTAGACATTTGAAAGTGTAAAATAAAAAAATGAAAAAATCTATATTTATATAGAAAAAAAAGTATAAAAAAGCTCATGCAAAACGATATTTTCAAGCCGTCCAAATTGCAATAAAAATGTAAAAATTTAATATGTCTTAATACTTTTCTACTTGTATTATTTTAAAATAGTTTTTTATTTATTTTTATTAGCTTCTGAGCATTTGAAAGTGTAAAATAAAAAAATTCTATATTTATATAGGGGAAAAAAGTATAGAAAAAGCTCATGCAAAACAGAATATTTTCAAGCCAAAGAAAGTGACTCAGAATACTGAAGGTGGGTGTAAAGTGTATTGTTGGTATAGTTACACCCTCATATTGTCCTATTATTGTGCTACAGAACATCCATTAATCACGTAGTGGCAGATGTCTTCTAGATAATTACTTCAGATCTCTGCTTCTTTAGATTTAATAACGGTCTGTTTCAGGAGAGTGATGATGAAAGGCGAGCAGAGCTGATGCTGAAGCAGGCAGATCGTCTGGACTGCAGACAGTTTGTCACTCCCAAAGACGTGGTGGCAGGAAACCAGAAGCTCAACATGGCCTTTGTAGCCAATCTTTTCAACATGTACCCGGCCTTGAACAGACCCGCCAGTAATGGCATTGATTATGCAATTGAGGGTGAGTTGTATTATTTTTATATAGGAACATGCCAAACACGTGATGAAAGCAAGGTGTTCTGTATGCAGCCTGGGGCTTGTTGACTGCCCGTGATGAATGATTCTGCGTTATCTTTGCTCTACATCTGAGCTCACATCCTGTCTGAATTACCAAGCACGTATTTCCTATGATCAAAACAAGAAACATACTCAGACAACTACATGAAAGCTTTTAATGCATTCATAATAGCATACAAATGATCCTATTTGAATCTTTATTTTGCAATTCATCCATATATATATATATATATATATTATTGTGTATATATTATATATATATATATATATTCATTTTTGCATTTCATTCCATTATATATATATATATATATATATATATATATATATATATATATATATATATATATATATATATATATATATAAAATCATCTTCTTTATTATTATTATTATTATTATTATTATTATTTCTAACACAAATCTGTATATAATAAAAATGATAACAATAATATTTTATTTTATATTTTTTATATTTTTAATTTTTGAGAATTATTTTTTCTTATTTAGTTATTTGTGTGCAGAATTTGTATTATTATTGTGGCTGTTGTTGTTTCTGACAAAAACTGGATGGTGATGATAATAATACATGTATGATTATCATTATTAAAGTAATTAAGTCAAAGAAGTTGAAGAAGTCGAATAAGAAGTTCTCAAAGTAAAGTAGAAGAAGTCAAAGTTAAATAAGGTGAACAAGGAGTCAAGGAAATCATAGTCCCTCATCACAACCCAAGTTTAATTTATAAAGCCCGGTAACAAATAGGAAACATTCAAATGTAAAGTGACTTAAAATTAAGGTTTGAAGATATTCCGTTACAGCTTACGTTTCATGAATACATAATTACTGAGCTGATCTTATCAAGACGTTCCGCTGTTTCATTGGCGAGTTAAAGCTGCAGTGTTCAGAGCGAGCGGCAGGGGGCGTGCTGCGACTGCGCTGCAGGGTCACGTGACGGCAGTAATTGGAGGTGATTGGGTTAATCTCCCCGTCTGTTTATCTCTCTTCTGTCCCGTTGATCTGATTGTTCCTTTTTCTTCTCCTTAAAAACAGTACTCTGTCATAAAGCCTACACATAAGCAGGTTTGCCAGAATGCGAGCCCGCCTTTTTTTTTTTCTTCCATTTACGTTGCAAAGAGAGATAAATGATAATTTTATCGTCATGCCCTTGGCTCCGTTCATAACGATATTTATTCACCTGCGCCGCCTGGCTTTATTGTTAATCATGACAAAGGTCTATTGTGCGAACTAAGAGAATATTTACCTCAGAATTATGCAACAGACCATCACCATGTTATCATTCAGATTTAAAGCGCTTTATTTAAAACGTATTAACCAGGACTTTATATGATTTTCACTGTAGCTTTTTTACATTTAGCTTCCTACCGAGTTCACTTTTATGAATACAAACCGTTTAAGAATCCTTATGGTTATAACACCACGATCATTAGCATACGACCACCCCCAAATTTTCTCATCAAGCACTTAGTTTGTCTTCTGAACACAATTGAACATAGAAAATGTGTCGGGGGTTTATAGAAAACTAAATAAATTTGGGGTGGAGTAACCCTCTAATCTGTCAGTCAGCAATCATAAAGGTACGGTAAGGTATAAACACGGGCGTTCAGTTAAAACAAATAGATAAATGCATCTAAAATGCATAATAATCTACGGAATTAGATGTAACGGTGTTATGTCGTCGGCTACAGGGGAAACGAGAGAGGACAGGACGTTCAGAAACTGGATGAATTCTCTGGGAGTTACTCCACATGTCAACCACCTGTACAGGTAACTATTGTATAATAATATAACATGCAGATATAACATGGGGTTATGAATTACTTCCTGACAAATCAGAAGTGTATTCGTTGTCTTTACTTATAACAAAAAAAGAGAAGTTCATCATTGCTATCTTCTTCTCCAGCGATCTGCACGACGGTCTCATCATTCTTCAGCTGTATGAGAGAACCCAGGTTCATGTTGACTGGACTAGAGTCAATAAACCTCCCTATCCAGTACTGGGATCCAACATGAAGAAGGTTTGTGTTGAAGGTTTACATTTGAGTTACACAAGTACAAGGCTGAGCCGAACGGCTGGGTCACATTTTTTCCCTCACATTAATAACGGGTCAAAAATATGTTGTTTCTGACAGCAAATTAAATAAGACTGCATTGCAACTTGTTGAATTTGTGTCCCTGCTGAAATGACTTGCACAGCTGCCTCAGGGCACCAGCTAGCTGCCTTTAGAATTCAAAACGCACGCTTTATTCATCAAAAATGCTATTTATGTAAGGAGACCTGCAGTTGTTAGGGTTGAATTATACATGTCATGTTAATTTGGTTGACATATGTTTGTTTTGTAGCTTGAGAATTGTAATTATGCGGTCGCACTGGGCAAAAAGGAAGCAAAGTTTTCCTTAGTAGGAATCGGTGGTGAGAATATCAATGAAGGAAGCTCCATGCACACTCTTGCATTGGTCTGGCAGCTAATGAGAAGGTACTTTATTTTTACAGTATAGGTTTCAACACAGTCTCGTGACATTTTGTAACTATTTTACATTTTGTCGAATTTAGGGAACATTCCTACAAATTTTTATTAATCTGATACATTCTTTTCTTCTACTTGCTTTCTTGTTTTTTTAAGGGGTAGACTTTTAACTATATATTATATATATATATATATATATATATATATATATATATATATATATATATATATTTTTTTTTTTTTTTTCTTTCGTGATTCATTTAATCCAAAATAAGTTTCTGTTCGCATAATATGTATGTGTGTACTGTGTATTTTTATATTTTTATTAAGTATTTATAAATAAAAAAATTATGTAATGCTCATATAGTAAATATATTTGTATATAATAGAAATTATTATGAATGTAAGTACATGCATTTAAATAGATGTAAATATTTTCTGAATATATACTGTATCTGTGTGCTTTTATATATACATAATAAATTAAAATGAGTACACAAACATATTATGTAAATAAAAACTTTCATTGTGGATGAAATTAATCGTGATTAATCATTTGACAGCATATATATATATATATATATATATATATACACACACACACACATTAATTATGTATATATATATATGACATGAATTATTTTGTCAGTTCATTACAAATGAATAATTCCTGCAGGTACACACTAAAGGTTCTGTCTGACATCGGTGACGGGGAAAAAGTCAGTGACCAAGTAATTATCGACTGGGTTAACAACACCTTGAAACAAGGCCAGAAAGACTCGCATATTAACAGCTTCAAGGTGAATCCCATGCACTATCAAAGAATTCAATATCAGACATGTCTAAGTTTAAATGTTTTTTCACTTAAACCGTCTATGTAACGTATAATTCCAGGACAAATCAATCAGTACTAGCCTTCCGGTGATTGATCTGATCGACACCATCATGCCCAAAGCCATCAAATACGAGATGGTGAAGACCGGCGATCTGACGGCAGAGGACAAGCTAAACAATGCAAAGTAAGTTCCCCCCACGGCTCCTCATAAATTACCCTGATACACATCTGACGCCAAATTGCCTGTTGTCTCGCCACCAGCAACCTTATCCGTATCTCTGCTTCCCACTCGCAGATATGCGATCTCAGTGGCGCGTAAAATCGGAGTCAGGGTGTACGCCCTGCCCGATGACCTTGTGGAGGTCAACCCCAAGATGGTGATGACGGTGTTTGCATGCCTTATGGGGAGAAGCTTGAAGAAAGTAGATGGCTGACCTTTCTTGAAGGACGCCGTCAGAAAGCACAACCCTCACTTTGCACTTTTTCTTCTCTCGACTTCCCTTCTGCCTCATTCACCAATACTTTCACGCATTAGTTTTTTTTTTTAAACATTTCTTTACGGATACTTCATCTTTGATTAATAGACCTCCTGTTAATTACGTTTCACTAATCGTTTCATTTCTCCCAGCTCATGCGCTACAAGTAGATTATTAAAAGTTGACGTTATTTTCTTAAAGGAACAGTTTACCCAAAAATGAAAGCGTGCGTTGCGTCACTGCGGTGAATGGGTGCCGTCAGAATGAGAGTCCTGACAGCTAATCCAGGCGAAAAGCTGCATGTTTCTAAGAAACAAATCCATTATTAAGATGTTTTTAACTTTAATCTGTCACTTAAATTAAATACATGTCCATAATTTAAGACATATTTATTTAAGTTTTTGGTTGTAAACAGATCTGTGCATATTTCTCTCCCAATTCAGACAAAACTTTTCACTGAAGAAAACAATATTAGAAATGGAGGACACATATTTAGCCAGAAGTAATGGTTTCAAGTTAAAAATGTCTCGATGGATTTGTCAGTTCAAACTAGTTTAAAGTTAGTGGATTGTTTGTGGATTATTGTAATATTTTTATTTTTCTTTCATTCTGACGGCACCCATTTACTACACAGGATTTATTGCTAATATAATGCTACATTTTTGATGAAGATACAAACTCATCTACATCTCGGAATTTCAAGGAAATTTCGATTTTTGTGTTAACTGTTCTTTAATAATTGTGAATAATTGATTTGATTTATTCATTGACTCATTAAAACGATTCTTAAAGTTGAGCCAGATTGTAAATAGTTGGATATTTTTACATAACGCAAATAAAGGTGCACCCAAGAAATATTTGAGCCGTGTAGATATCTGCACATTCATTCAGTTTGTTATTTAATCAGGCTTAGATGCAGCTGGCAACCTGTTTTGGCTTACAGACTCACATTTTGGATGCCAGTCTAAACAATATTTGCTCATCCAGGGAAGTGCATTGTAATCCAGAGGAGGATATTATACAGCGAAATGTGAGTCGAAAGCATAACAAATGCCAAAATCGAAATCTTTTCAAGCTATTTCAGCTCTCCAAATAGACAGAAATAATAATTAAACCAGCATCCACATCATTTAACAGCGGCCAGAAATGTATTTATAAAAGCAAACACTTTTTTCCTGGACTCTGCCTCCTATTTGCATTCATCCCTGCCACTGTCGAGTGAGTCCAGCGCTCCTCTAGAGAGAGTCTCTCTGTGTCATTGTGAAATTCCAGATGTGTTTGAGTTTCTGGGATAATTTCAGCCGAGCTGAGTGTTCCCCTTTGACAATTGTACCATCACGTAGAGCCACGCTCGATTTCACCCAGGAGAATACTGGAAGCCCCCTCTGGGCACAGTGGATTCATTTAACAACGTGCCTCATTCTCTCTGCTGCATTATATTACTGTACAGAAACACTAGCAGATCTCAGCATTTAAATGAGTTCCAACACTAATATGCCTGTTTAAATGCCAAAGTAGAAAATGATCCGCCATCTTTGCCAACAAATCTCAAATCTACTACTGCATGGTAAACAAATGGACATATATATATTAAAACATATATATATTATTGCTGTCAAGTGATTAATCACATCCAAAATAAGATTAGTTTATGAGTGTACTGTGTATATTTAAACAATTAATAGCCATTAATCATTTGACAGTACTTATATAATTATATATATATATATACATATATATATATATATATATATATATATATATATATATATATATATATATATATATATATATATGCCCCTGGACCACAAAACCAATCTTAAATCGATTTTTCTTTTATGCCAAAACTCATTAGGACATTAAGTAAATATCATGTTCTATGAAGATATTATATTTTAAATTGTAAAAATCTTTTTATTAGTAAAATGCTTTGCTAAGAACTTCATTTATACAACTTTGAAGGCTATTTTTTCAATATTTTGAGTCTTTTGCAAGCTCAAATTTCAGATTTCCAAATAGCCAAATATTGTCCTGTCCCATTGAAGCTTATATCAATGGAAAGCTTACTCAGCTTTCAGGTGATGTACACACACACACACACACACACACACGCACTTGATATTATTATTAACATTTCAAAAGCTGATTAAAAATGATCAGAATTAAGCTGATTCTCTCAAATCAATAAGCAATTGGTAAATGTAGCTTTCATTTCCATCCTATTTTCCTTCCTTATCATTTGTATAATCCAGTTATAAATCAAAAATATTATGGGGATAAAACATCTATAATCTTTTACGCAAGCATTTCCTAAATTACAACAGAAGCTTTCTTTTTTAATGGTTTGAAAGAACAGGAACGGAGGGGGGATCTTTTTGTAGTAACCTCAGCTGACGTGATACCAATTTTACAGTGCACTTCATTTTGACAACATTTCATTTTGTCATCTTCAATCTTCATTCACTCATTACAACACTGGATAGATTAGATAAATGTCAGATTTAAAGGCCAGCATGTCCAGATCTCCCGGAACGCAAATGTCACCACCCCGCAGCTACCGCAAATGACAAGAGTTTGTGTTGCAGGGAGCGCTTTCATTCATATACAGGCTTTCTTGCAAGCTCTGTAACAGTTCAGCTCTTCGGTGCGAAGGGAATCATTGATGAGCGTGGTCAAAAACCCAATAAATGATCCTCGACATTAAAAAAACCAACATACAAAGGTTTTTTTTAAATGTTCTATATTGGAGTAAATTAGAACGCTCTAAGGGTGCTTCAAGTATGAATGTTATTCAAAGCATGTACATCAAATAAATCACAGAAGTCATAGAAACGGAGGTGACCTTCGCGCTTTAGCAGCGTATATTCTTCAGTACTCCCAGATCCCGTTGCTTCTTGGTTTTGAAGGCCATCACAAAGTTATGAGGAGAGACGACGCCGTGTCCCTGTTCATCGGTCTGTCCCATGACGATGTAGTTTAGCCCTGAAACCAAACAAACGAGCGAGTTCATTTCATGCGGTTCTGCTTTGACTTTGTTTGGAACTACCTGTATCTTTGCTGACAAAGCAAAAAAACTAAAAATTAGAAATGTTGTTTTAACTGTACATTGCTTAATACTAAAGGGAAAAATGAAACAAAAATGAAACTTCTGTATTCATTTGCTCGACATCAAGTTGTAATAAACCTGTATGAGCTGCTTTCCTTTTAGATATTCTGAAGAATGCTGGTAGCCAAACGACTACTCTTTAGTGTTCAGATATTTATACAGGTTTAGAAAAACGTATTTTTTATTGAACTAATGTATAAAAGTTTTATTTTTTAAAAGCCCCATGTGAAAGAGTAAAGCATATAATAAAAAAACTCACTCAGAATAATTTTTTTTTTTTCAAAAGTCTAATAAAATTCATTATAAAAAATTTATTATATATATATATATATATATATATATATATATATATATATATATATATATATATATATATATATGGTTATGAAAAATATGGAAAGCTTATATGTTGTTTGATTAAATATATTTGTAATATGTAACAGTAATGATGAAGTTGCAATTTTGTACATTTAAAATATATTAAGGGTTAAATATTACATTAAATAACAAATCTTTGCTTTGCTATGTTCATAACCTCAACAAAACGTGATTACATATTTAAAGAAAATTTAAACAAACTTAATTATTAAATTGTACTATAAAGTAGTGTTGACATTAAAGTGCTAAGAAACTGTATGCTCTTTAAGTACAGTTATTTATCCATTAAACTGTTTCATAACAGCCGCGTTCATATACCTTTGCCCAATTGATATTGCCTTCACATAACATAAGCAAATAGTATTCAGTTTATTCCCTTGCTTTTCATCTCCGCTAAAGTTCCACTACAAATGATTAATGTTAACTGTTCCTCCGTACAGCCGAAAACTGCATATTTCAACGCACATTCCTCTATGGCACATTTCTCGAAATTTCCCTCAAAACAAAACAGTTGCTTTGCAGAGTTTCCGAGCAGCGGCTTGATATTTCGACACTAAGCGAGCTGAGGTAAAGCATGGCACAATAAAGTCACATACCATCCATGTGGTTGAAGAGAATTATTATTCTAGCTGTCCGTGATTGTGAGACTCTCTCCTGAGCGAGCTTAAGTTACACACCGTGATGCTGAAATGGCATATCCTGCCTGAAATATCTCAACACCACGAATGGAGCCAAAGGGCTTTTGGGGGAGCTGGAAATTTGCAAACTATCCCCTTCCAAAATCCACTTCAATCACCTCTAAACATCTGCTGGACCGGCCAAGTGTTAGTTTAGGATGTGATGGTTTTAATTAAGATGATTAAGGTTGGAGGATCTGGTGTAAAGACACTCGCCTCTTCTGACCAGAGGGCATTTTTTACAGAGGACCGTGACTTTGGTGCTCATGGACTTCCCAGCCTGCTGGATGGCTAAACTTCCTTCCTTGTAAAGGTGCAGGATGGAGAAGGTGGCGAGGACGCTGTGGTCCCTCATGGCTGCTGAGATAAGTGTGGCGGTAATCACTGCGGAGGGGGAAAAAACACAGCATATTCACAGAATCATGCTTTCGCCTTTGAACGACTGCATAAAACGTGCGCGCGCATAGTAATGTATAAAGTACGTATAGTTCTGCTACGCGTGCTGCCATTTTTACTGCGCTCAGCAGCTTTACTGCCACTGCAATTAAAAAAAAGAGCTGAGTCTCAGTATCGGCCTGAACACATTTTCCATCTATAAGCATTATTAAAACAGAGACGGAGAGGTTTAGTTAACTTTTAAAACCAGCACAATGCACTATTTCTTGCGAATAGAATTGGGTTCGCATCGCTTTTAGGTGTTTTATCTTTCGAAACTTTCAAATATTTTATTTTCATATGCATTCATATTTGTATATGCATGAACTGGCTATTTTTTATGGTTTTTTTGTGCTCACCAAGGCTGCATTTATTTGATTAAAAATATTATGAAATATTTTTACAATTGAAAATTTTATTTTTTTGCATAATTACCCCAGTCTTCAGTGTTGCGTATGCTGATTTGGTGCTCAGTTATTATTGGTAATCAGTCAATATAGGGTTTTCAATATTATAAATGTTAATATGTTTGTAAAACCCAAGGACACATTTTTAAAAAGTTCAAAGAAAAGCATTTATTGAAAATTTACTTTTACTTTACTGTACTTTTCATCGTATTTATATTTATTTAATTGATTAAGATTTTGATATTTCTACAAATATTAAATGGATTTCATTGAAAATAATAAAACATTATTCTTTAGCACCAAATCCGTCTATTAAAATGATTTTTGAAAGACCGTGTCACTAAAAACTGGAGTAATGCCTGCTGAAATATAGATTTGAATATTTTAAATATGTTCAAAAAGACTTCAAATGCTTATATGAAGCAGATGCAGGCCTGTTGAGTTCTTAATAAAAAAAATTAATTCAAATTAAAAATAACCATTTCAAACATTTTACCAGTAGAGTATTTCTCTACTGTAATTCTGATAAAGATCTTTTTTTAAAAGAGAAAAACACACTTCATAGCTAAACGAGACTAATTTGTTTATTGCCCTCAATGTGTAAAAATGTGCCTGAAGCTGGAATTTCAAAGAAATTCCCAGAATTCCTGCTGTTTATTTGGGTTTGCAGATGGCAAAAACACAGTTAAACCGAACAGCAGCCACTTACCAAAGTTACTGGAGCAGTAATGGCTTTCAATTGTTCCAGTCCTTTTGCATTTCTGCTTGCAAAGACCTTCTGAATATGTAAGGGCTTTTTGGAAAAGAGAGATTAGCTTTAATAATGCTCAGCTACAGTGTGTCCTCATGCACTAAAATGGAGTAAAACACAAAGCAAAAGTCACATACATTTATTTCTGTTAAACCACTTTAGTTACAAAATAGAAGCGCATTAGTCTTCCCATGTGACCGAACTAATGCGTTCCATATGAACCAAACATAATAAATCTTCAATGCATTCCAATGTCATTACCTACACACGTTTATTCCCATAATGTACAGCAGTTTTACACCGTGCCGCTACTTGCGTTTTTCATTTGAAACGAAACCTTGTGGAAAGCGGGCTGTGGACTGACCTGAGGGCGGTGTGGTGGGTGGGATAGTGCTCACGGGGGTGAGAGGGGCACTGGCTGTGCTGGGACTCTGTGATTTAAAGAGGTAATGGCCGATGAATCCATCCGCAGTTAGACTCAGGTCTGACAGGAACACGATGAAGAGATGATTGCCATCAGAATAAATTGGCCTACGGGACGAAAGAAATAAATCATGTTTGAAATGGCCGTGTATGCTTCAAAGTGTTTCTGAAAAATTGATTTAATGATAAATATAGTCCAAAAAAAATACAGTGACGTTACAGTGATCAAATGTTTACTATTTTTATTAAATGTCTATGTATTATTCCTGTGATGCGAAACAGAATTTTTAGGTTGTTGTTAGTACCGCAAGATCCTTATAATAATTCTAATATACTGATTTGGTCATTTTTGGACCTTAATAACCCTAATAATGGCTTTTATTATCTTTTTTATTTGGTGCTTAATATTTTCTGTTGAAATCAAGGATTGTTTGATGAACAAAAAGTACAATTTTGTAACATTCTGTTCTTGCTAAATAAAAGTCATTTATTTATTTATTCATCGGGATCAGTAATTCATTTTTTCTTGCTAATCCCAGACTTTTGAACGGTAGTATATTACAATTTGCAGAAATATATTAAGCAACACGACTGTTTTCAAATTTTATAACAATAATTAATGTTCCTTAAGCAGCAAAATCAGCACATCATAATGATTTCTGAAGGGTCACATCACTCTGAAGAATGGAGTAATGATGCTGAATATTCAGCCTTACCATCAAAATAACAGCTTACACTCTAAATGTATTTGAAAAGAATAATATTTATATTCTTGTCCCAAATAAATCAAATAAATGCAGCATTGGAGAACACGACAGACGTCTTTCGAAAACATTTCAAGCTGCTGATGCACACACGTTCTGTTTTAAAAGGTGAGGCAAAATGCAATAATGTTGCATCAACCATTTCAAAATCCATATCAGTCTAAATACCAGAGCTAAATGGAGTATAGGTGCATATTATGTGATGGACTGAGGGTCTCACATGGGTGGGCTGTCTCCACAAAACTTGCCAATCTTCCGTGATTCATTCGTTTCTCCACCATTAAACACAGCCACATGGTCATAGCGGCAGTAGCTGTCTCTCTCCACATCAAACTTCTCAAACTTCAGCTCAATGATCTGAGAGGGAGAAGATACTTTGCAATTTAAATAAGATATCTATTCATACTCGTCCTGTCAAGGTGCTGTCAGTGATGCACGACTTGTAACATGATCTGAAAAGCATAGAAATGATGAATTATTACCTGGTCTTGAGGAGCAACAATATGCCAGGAACACGTTACTCCTGCCGGGTAGTCTTTATCTGGCCAGTTGGGGGTTTTTATTGTCCCGGAGGGTTTGTCTAAAAGACCCCCGCAATACCGGTCACCTACCATTAGCCGGATGACAGAGAATACAGATGTCAGACAGTTTTAACCACAGTTTAGAAAAATAATTTTTCACTTTTAACAACAGGAAATATATTTTCATGCGTTTTAATAAAAACAAAGAGACATTTTAATCAAAATCACTCCTTTCCTTTACCAGCAGACTTAGTAATGTAATTTATTTGAACCACAAAATAAGCGGCATTCTATAAAGTAAGTATAATGAACTATATCTCCAACAAAATTCAATCATTTTACCCCTTTTGGACGTTATTCTGTCCGTCAAAAACGGTCGGAACATTATAAGTAAAAACATTGACATGACACACTTTTGGGGATCAATAACTTAACTGAATACTTACTAGCTAAAAAATAAATGGGCTAATTATTAGCTTATGATCACTCTCTTTTCAAATCCACATCATTAGGATATCACGCCATTGAAGTCTGACAAACAATAACGTGCAAATTTCAAGGTCGTTTTTTGCCAAAAGCCGAGGTCCAGTTAGTACACTACCAGTGGTTTTGACTACATCGTCTCTTGCAGAGAAGAAGAAAATGAAGGCTTAAGCAGCTTTAACAAGCTGTTTGTCAGAGATGGTAACATATTCAATACATAACTCCAAATACACATGAATTTGTTCTTGACTTGCTGAAATTTACATGTGATTTGTACTTCTTTCAGCTTCTCGTGTGTTTAAAACTTTAGGGCAATTATCAAAGTTTGATAAATTTTAGTTTTTTTAAAACACTGAGGTCTGTAGAGCTGTAATGTAAAATAGTTTCCAGAAATTTAAATGTGTGCATTTACAGCGCGCTACACAGACTCTACATCCTATTTTTCAGAGGATCCATATGACCTGATGAGCAAAATAAAAGCACAGTCGAGCCGAATTTAAATAACAGAGAAGGCCACTTTCTATATTTGGATGGTAATGAGTTGGTAGTCTCGTTACCTCTTTCATTTGGGCGAATCGCTGAGTATACAGCAAGGAAACCACTCCCAGCTGTGTTGGCATCTGACACCATGACCACTTGCATCTTGTTTCCATTGGTGACCAGCGCTCCGGGTTTGGCGGTGCCACAGAAGCGGCCGAGACGCTGCCCGTTGATGTGGCCGTTGTATACATCAACGAAGTCATATCTGCAAAGGCCATCGCTCTCAAGATCCAGAGCTCTGAACAAGAGCGAGACAACCCTCCCTTGAGGAACCTGAAAGTGGTTAATTGAAAAAAGTGTACGTAGTCTCATAACAAATAGCATCCAATTATAATTCATTGTGAAATCAGAATGAGAAGAATTAAAAAAAATACTCTTTTTGGCATGAATATCAAAGCTTTTTAATTTAAACACCCATTTTAATGAATTTAAACGGCAAAAGTGGCTCAGAAGTGCTTCTGAAGTGGCATTTAGATGTCTTTATGTTGAATGCTGCTGTTTTTGCTGCATTACGTCTTTACACAGAATTTTAAACCGTCACAGAGTGCCTTAACTATGCTATGTAAAGATGAATTAAAAATGCTTAAAAGACATAAAGATGTAATGTCACACTAAATAATGCCATCTCTGACCCACCTTACCCCCTAATATCAAAGTACATGGTTATTATTGCTGTATAAATGCATTTATTCCTCAGCAGCTTTAATCTGTCTGTGTAAATGCCTAATCGTCACCTCAGAAGCCTTTTTGCAGTAAATTTGACAGCAGTCTACAAAAACCTTTTTAGGTCACAGGTAAATAAATAATACATAATTGAATAATCTAATTCAACAGTAGTGCTAGTGAGTCTAACTCATCCAATACATTTGCGCTATGGGCAGGAACGCTTATGTATGATAATTACGTAGCCTGGTAAAGTATTCTGACAGTGGGCTGTTAGTCTAAGCAAAAATAATAATAAAAAATGCCTGGTAAATCATAAAACAGCCAAATAGTGTATAGAATTACACTGAAGAAGCCCAGAATATGAACCAAAACAGGCTTGGCGGTAAGCAACCACCCCACAACACCCTGACAAATAATAATAACTTGTATCGCTACAGCTAATAATTAAGCTTATTTATTTGAGAGAGAGAGAGAGAGAGAGAGAGAGAGAGAGAGAGAGAGAGAGAGAGAGAGAGAGAGAGAGAGAAGGAAAAACATTCACGGTGACAGAAAGGCCATTAAAGGGAGATATCTCCTCACACATCTGTCCTTACGGTAATTCTCCACACACATTTGTTGTTGGGTGGGTAGAGACCGGGATACCCCTGACTCCCAATCAGCCCTGTGTCTCCAGTAAAGTTCCCGCCACATGTAAAAACTGGTCTACAACGGGGACATATGGAAAGCACATAGTTTAGTCTGGAACCCTTCAGGACTTTACGAGGGCTTCAGTGACCGCGTCACTCCAATTACGCGCGCCATTAGCACTACTTAATATTAATGAGCAACATCATACTTAATAAGCTTCGATTTGCTGTTGCGATAAATTAGCAAACAACGTGACAGGCTGCGGGCACTGTTCCGGATTCATTCGTAAAAACTATTACGTATAAACGCTTTTATGGAGCGCTATTCTAAATATTATTTAACTCACCTTCGAGGTCGTTGCGTGAAAATGACGCTGAACAGGAAAGCGCTCGCGATGATCCAGATTATAATCCTCATTGTATGAGGCGCGTTTGAACAAATGTGACATTCAGAGAGAAAGAGAAGTAAATTCTCCAGAGATATTAGGCTGCTGACTGACTGACTACTGCCTATGAATGTGCTTTTTGTTCTGCGGGAGCTGCAGGGAGCAGTTTCCCCAAATCCTGTAAGTGAAGGCAACTCGTGTCACGTTCGCGTTGAAAGTATTGTGGAGGTTTTTACGACTGCTGCTGTAGGTTTCTTTTGTTAAGGAGCCTAAATACGATTACGCTCCAGTCTGCTTTTAGGTGACGCAAATATAGCCTGTGTGCAGTTTAATATCGGGTGTTTAAATGAGTTTTGGGCAAAATGTTTAGTACTTCGTGTGTGGAGTGCGACTTTTCCATGCTGTAATTATTAAAAAAAAAACATACAAGATATTATTTGAAGTATCATTAATCATCCGGTTCACTTCATTTTACTTCACGCTGTTGGAAGACCACTAGATGTCTACCTTGCACAAGATTTTATCAAAGTTAATGCGCATTTCCTAGTGTGTTTTAATATGGCTCATCTTAGTCCAGTAAGTAATAAGTGGAGACTAGTAAAATTAATTACAAACTAGTTAAAAATCAAACTGACCCTATTAAAGACCCCTGGCCTGTTTATCTGGTGCATTTGTTCCGCTTGTTCGGTCTGTAGTTTTTTTTTATTTCCTAACTGGTTATCATAAAAATTTCATGATTACTGACTTATCATATACTGTATAAAGCAAACGTAGCGTGGGTTGGAAATCTGATTGCCATGATTCCAAAAGCAGTCAAAGTTGTGCATTTCTCTTATAAAAGAAAGAGTAACATGATGCTACAGCTAAATGCTATTATGTTTTTAGGTTTTATGAGCCAAAGTCTTCCCAGAAGAAAAGTTTATTTTGTCTAAAGTTGCTCTTTCAAAGGAGTCGAGCTCTCATTTTAGTTTCATTTAGAGTTTAAGTAATAAAAAGAAGCGCATTAGACAATCACTAACAAACAATAGGTTTGTATTAATCTTGTATCAAAGTTTCTTCTGAAACATTACTGTTGGTCACGTGATAATACTGGCGTCCGAAGAAAATCCTTCTCAGGAGTCTTCGTTCGCTTTCCAATTAATCCCTTTGTCATCTAATAGAGCCTATTAAGATATTAAAAAGAGATCTCATTTATTATTTTTCTCTCCCATGTGGTCTTCTAATTCTGAACAGATTGAATCGCGAGGCACAGCGTGCGTCCTTCTCGGAAAGACAACAATCCTTATCGGAGAGCAACATGTGGGAGGAATTCTTGCTTTACTTAGAATATTACATACAGATTTGAGCAATTTCCTGCTGACCAAATGTTTGTTGATTGCCCTCTAGCATAACTTGGCCCACCGCAAAATGAGGATAAGCGATTTTTACCATGCACTTACAAGGCTTTATTTATTGTACTTGTCTCTGAGCCCTGGCACCGCCTTTGAATCGGCCTCTGGCACCACAGACAAGGGCTTCCATTTGGGCTGTAGCCATTCTGCGGATTAATATCGGGCTTAATGGAAAGAGATGTGGCCGTACAGCCAAGTGGGTGACATATAATTCATTAATGCAAACTGTTGGCCCAAGGGAACGCACTGACCTAGTAATATTTACTCAAGCGTAAATTAGCATCTAATGACTCCACTACAGGTATTACGTGGAAAGGGGAATCGACGTCGAAACTGACAGGAATCGGAGCGGAGCAGCGGGAAACTTTCGCCCTTGCTCTCTACCTTTGAAAGAAGATCAGATTTCTGTGCTTTTCTGAAGTTTCACCCAGATGTGGGTTCACTTGCAAAGCTCAGAATGGATGTTAGGCTGTCTTTATGGGAAACAACTCTGTAAACAATTTACACGTAAACAATTACAGGCAAATTGGCGGAGCCCACCCTTTTGTCGAGGGGAATAGAGTTTCAAATATGCACATGGAATTCATGAAGACCATTACATGGTTTGTTTTTTTATGCGAGGGTCCGAATATCGCGTGTCGGCTTGTGCTTCTGCTGAAGTCTGTGTTATGGTGAAGCCAGTTTTTATTTCCCTGGATAGTTTGTGAGTGTGTGGCAGTCATATAGAACAGCCTCTGTAAATATTCCCTACCCAGCCCCCTGGTAAGCTGGTTTTCATTCACACTGTTATCTGAGCCCGCTCCCAAAAGACACACAGTCAAGCGATGCCAGACCCTGCTTAGTGTTTGATCTACAGCTTTAATTGATTGAAAACTAAGATGGTGCCTTTGAGGGAGGCTCGCAAAGGCTACGTTAAAATAGGTTCAAGGATAGAAGGAGACACGGATTTGGATCA
Source organism: Puntigrus tetrazona (assembly GCF_018831695.1). Taxonomy (NCBI): domain Eukaryota; kingdom Metazoa; phylum Chordata; class Actinopteri; order Cypriniformes; family Cyprinidae; genus Puntigrus; species Puntigrus tetrazona. Next base: position 1,275,273 of record NC_056700.1, read on the forward strand.
TTTAGTATTTATACCAGCTGTTGCCAATTCGATGAAAAGTCTCCAAACAATGCAGTCTCACACTGAAGAAATAGCAAATGGGGACACAGAAGGCAGGAAAACTGATCAACGGCACTGAATCTTATGTTTAGTACCAACCGTAATGTCGGTTATTGAGTTGCACCTGTTCAGTACTGGGATTTGGTTTAATAAACCGACTGTATGTGTAAAAAAAAATGGAAAAGGAGAAGGGCCTGTGCCAGTTACTAGTGCTTGGGGATTTGGTTATAATGAAATCTTCCGTAAAAATAATTTTCGGGTGATTTTAAAATTAAAAAAGGCAGCTGTGAACCCACGAAGAATGGATAACGGAGCACTGCATTAGGAAAATGCTCCAAGGCTGTCTCAGTGCTTGCTGTTTATAGCACAACAACATAAAAAACCAATCAGTCTTAGGGACAATTATTAGTTCAGAAAAATATCGGTTGGTTAATTTATAATGTTGTTATTGGACAATGTACAGAGAAACTTTGTACTCGGCTGGAACAACAAATCAAATCTATCAAAAATTAAGCAATTGGTTTTGTGCCACGTGAAATTCAATCATCTCAATAAGCATGAAACTGCTTTTAAATGTCAGTAGAGATTCAATTGCTTCCATTTTAGTAATTGGTCTAGTACATTCACTACGATTTATTTTGCAGCGTCTCTACCATTCGAAAGTTTGGGGTCAGGAAGAGTTTTTTAAAGAAATAAATGCTATTATTCATTAGCAATGCATTAAACCGATCAGAAGTGACAGTAAAGACTATTGCATTGATGCAAAAAATAATAATAGCTGTTCTTTTGAACTTACTATTCATGAGCAAAATGATTACGTTTTCCACAATAATATTAAGTAGCAAAACTGTTTTCAAAATTAATTTTAGAAAAGCGTCTTGCGCACCAAATCATGCTGAATGAATCATTTGACACTGAAGGCTGTAGTAATGATGCCAAACATTCAGCTTTGCATCACAGGAATAAATAACTTTTTTAAATGCATTAAAATATAAGACAGACATTTTCAGCTGTAAAAATATTTCACAAAATTACTATTTTTTTATAAAACAATTACATTCTTGCTGACTTTATTTGAGAACCCTGATTATTCACCAAACAAATTCCTTGCAAATTTAATTTAAATGTAAAGACTGCTGCGAGAAGCCACAGGGATCACAAAACCCAAACCGTAATCCCACTTGAACTAAGCGAAACTTCATTCACATTCCCACACAGGGTAGATTAGTGGAAATACAGTGTAAAAAAGTGTTAAAACCCAAACATAATTTCCTCTCCACGAGGACCTACTTAATCAATGCTACGGACAAGTGCAGACAGGGGGAACACTCTCCAAATGGAAAATGAATTCTGAGTCAGCCCACTGGAGATTAAAAACGGGCAGCAAATGAATAATGGAGGAAGACCATGAAGCAAAAACAGCGCGAAAAAAAATGTGCTGAATCAGCGATATTCCTTATTGAGATTGTCTCCCAATGAAAAAGTACATCTTAAAAAAAAATCCTAATGGAAATGTTTTCGCTTTATTTTTGTTGTCTAGTTAAGGTATCCATTCCTAAAGTAGAAAGCTGGGCGATGAAGAGGTTCACATAATCTTTCCTGGACTCATTTGTATAAAGTGTCTCAAAGTAAAAGTGCTGATGTAAGATGTCCGCCAAATCTCATTCTGCAGGAGAGGACCAAAACTAATCCGAAATCACCACCCCTGCCTTGAAACCTGACAATTGTTTACTGGTGTGCGGCTCTCATGACAGTCGTCTAAGCGCAGATGACAGAGGCTGCTCCAAACTGCAGAAAAGCGTGACTGAATATTTGTTTAATGAATGTAAATGACTTTAAACGTACTCGATGGCTTCCCGGTGATTAATATAACATATAGAGTCATGCAAATTTGAACATTCTAATGAATTTTTTTGCTTTTTTAGTCCCATGAATGGAACACGGCCTTTACTATAGAGTAGGCGAAACAGTACGTGAAATGCGTAGTATATCTTAATTGATAGATTTCATATTTGTAGGTGAAAGTATTTCGAATGGCAGTGGATCAAAACAACTGATGAATTCAACAAACTATGTTAGGTTTTGAAAAAAAAACATTTGGGAAAATGAATCATTAAGCTTCGCACTGGACCTAACCCAAAACCAAAACACCAATGGAACATGAACTGATCATACAACAATCTACAAAAGGGATTGCTCGAAAAAATATTATGCCAAAATGGTTAGTTTTGTCATATGTTGGATTTCGTTCATACTACGCACATTGTTAACCGTTGCAAAGTTAGTTTTTTGCGCCTAGTAGTTCGGATGCCGGTCATGTGATCTCAATGTGGCGGTGACCGGGAGGATATAAAACAGCTTTTATTGATCTACTGATAATCTAATGTGAGTGTAAATGATTAAATTGAACTGATTAACAAAAAAAGAAATCTATCTAGTGTTACCCTGAAAACTGTGTATCCATTGGAATGAGGTCAGGACATTCTAAAACCTCTCTAAACGTTTGTTGTCGTTTGCTGCACCCGTGATGTGTTGCAAGTCCGTGCTCGGTTCTTGTCACTGCCTTGCCCTTAAATCATAATTGGGGTCAGTGAGGCCTTGATGATCTTCACAAAGAAAGGAAAACAAAGTGCGTGATGAGGTGTTTTGAATGGAGAGGAAGTAGGTCGCGGCTACGGTCTGTTGCTTCTGTAATTATCAAATGCTTAAACGACCGAATAAATAGCCATTATCTGGTCATAGTTTGCCAAGATCAGAGCCGAAGAGAAGAGTGCAGTGACCTTTGTGATTGCATTTACCAGCTCTGCTCTTGGTTCTGAGAAAGCTCGATATTCCTGTGATTCGCAGGCTCAGCGGTGACAAAGCGAAAGCTGTTTTCATCGCCACGCCAGTCTATTGCACCCGTGCGGCCCGAGTGGCTCTATATTTCAGCAGTGTCTTGAAAGCGAGCCACACAGGGAGAGTGCTTTATCCACCTCTGTCAGCTTACTGTATTGACTCGGCGCCTGGCCCTCCGGCACCCTCCCTCTGTTCTCCTTCATCTTTCTCTCTTCTTCCTGTCTTCTGTTCCCCAGCCAACCCCTGCCAGTGGCTAACTGTCCAAACACTAAAAAACAAGCTACTGTTGACATCCACCGTTTGAAACAGATGCGAGGACGGCCAAGGATTTGAAGTCTTGCGTGTATTACAAGGTCTGAATTTATGTTGCACGCTGCGCGATACTTTGATCAGTGTCTTTCAGCGTTTGCTGGTGAAATCACAACTATATCGGATGATCAGACTTTACCAAATCCCTGAGATTTGAGCATTCTCTGAACCAGGTAATATTTGCATCATCAAAGATTGTCTTACCCCAAGATCGAAGCCGTTTCCCTCAAGAGTCAGAGTTGCGTTCTGTTTACTGCAAATCTCTGAATGATCTCCCCTAAATTCCCAGGTTCCATGATGCAATGATCAGGTTAAAATGCTGTAGTTCTTCTGCCGAGTTTTATTTCAGTGTATGAATCATATATTTTCCCAGAGATTATATCATGTTCTTTGTGGTTGTGATTACTTCAGACTGAAGTAATCACAGTGCTCCTCAGCAAGTTGAGGTGTTAAGTCCAAACAAAGGATTTCGCAAGAAAGAAATGGGGGTTGGGGGGGGGCATTCTGAAAGCGGTTTAAGAAACTTATTTTATTAGCAGCGACAAGGGAACAAAAAATCTTTTCTTTAAAGCGTGATATCTCAGTTTAGACTTTTAGAGTAATTGAATGTTCAAATGAATCAAAGCAATCATTTACTCATTAAAAAATCATACAAGACAAAATCTAAACAAAACGTGCATCTAAACGAATAGGATGAAAATCTAATATCAATTATACAATGTTTTATGGTTTTATAAATTGTTGCAATCCTTGTTGTCTAAAATTGGCTTAGTTATTACCTTCACAAAACACTTTTTTACCAGTCCTGCTGTTGTATAATTAAATTGATTTGTTACTTGCTGGGGTAATTAAAATACACTTCACAATCGGTTATTAAGCTTTAATGAAAACATGTAGGCAATGAAAGAAACTGTGTGCTGAAAGCCTAGTATAAGGAATATGTTCCTCTATCTGTGTTTGTGCTTTCAAAGAAGTACAAGATTGTGCGTGTGAAGCCGAATGAATGAATTGCAACAAAATTAAGTGAGTGGTAATCAGACTGGATGATGTGTAATAAAAAACCGTTGTGTAATAAGTACCAGATTAAGCATTATTCAGCACCGTGCATGATATCACTAATGCACAGCTTTGAAGATTGTTTACAGTATCCCATAACCTTCCTGTCAACATGCAGCCCATTATTTAATCAGCAGAAAGCTGGATGGTGATTTTATTATTGGTGTTGGGTGACTGTTACACAAATATCCCAGCGGTGGCCATTTGCCAAGTCACTCCCTTCTTAACTACAGTACAATTCCTGCAGTAAACAAACAGTGAGCGGCGCTGTGCATCAAAGAATACCACGCTACAACTCGGCTTATGGTGTTTCGCCTTATAGTGGTATATGCAATAAAAGAGTTACACGTCGATTTAGAGCATCTCCGAAACAAATAATGAAATGCATAAATAAAAGAACGCGGGGGAGCACTTGGTCTGTAAGTTATCAGCGGTATCCCGCTGGGTTTTGCCTTGGGACCGATAGAGCTTTCGCCCCCCCATCCTTTCTCGCGACTGACACTCCTCCGTGCAGTCGCAGAGAATCAACAGCTTCTTTCACACTGAGGATGAGGATGGTGCCACACATGTAGAAGAGCATGATAGATCCGTGGATTCCGTAGAGCGAACAGTTGTGAATGAAAGACGCGAAGGCAACCGTAGCGAGAGGAGCCGTGCGTTTTCTTCTTCTTCTTCTTTTTTCTCCCCGGGCTGAAATTTCTCAAGGCGTGAATTCGCTCATCTAGTCCACGAATGCTGAGATTTAACGAGACTTTCCGTCCCGGTGACATATAGACAAAAAAAAAAGCCATTCATGTTGCAACCTCGAGCTTCATGACAATGGATTATTCGCTGTTATTATACAGCCTTTGGGTACCCGTTATTCTCGCCGTTGAGGGTAAGTGTAAAAGCTCTTTGTTACAGGGCTACTCGGCATCCAAGCTGCTGTTACATGGTCATCGGCTGGCTATTCCTTTCGTGAATTCCGCGATATGTGTAATAACAAGAAAACGTACCCAACTGAAGCTCGGGGTCTACAGACCGCGCAGACTGTTCTGGCTCGAAAACTTCGCGTTTGACTAAAACTTAAATGGTCTTGGTGCGGTTTTTGGCTTTTTATTCGTCGGGCAGGGACGTGGACGAACACGCGAACGCCCGCAAATGCATAATATTTTATGGCGTTTAAAGTGAGTAAACGAAAAGAGAGAAGACGTCCGGTTAGGTGTAGCCTTTGCTGGAGGACTGTCTGATTTTAAGGTTCATATAACTATTACCAGGGCTTAAGGTGCCCATTTACGCATTCGTTTTCCATTATTCTGAATAATTCTTGCGTTATGGGTAATTCAAAGGTCTTGGGAAACGTTTTATTCCGTGTGATGTGGAAGCTTTGAACAGAACCAGTGAGGTGTTTGTGTTATGGCATGTCCATGTATTGGTACAGACGATGCTGCTTGTCCACATGATCCGTGCCTTTGTTAATATAACAAACTGCAAAACCCTGGACTAAGGCAAATCTAATAGTGATCGTTGAACTAATGTGCTCGAACACATCCAAGCATCTCTTTAATTCGATTGGAAGTGTGGAGTCTTGTGAATGACAGTGTGCTGCTTTGATCCTCGCTGTATTAAAAATCCCATGTAGTTGTTAGATTTTCAGATGTGCTGCTTTGTGCTGCTTGTGACACATGGTTTAGGACCGACGAAAGCCCCCTGTTGCTCTGGTGTGACACATTTCACCCTAAAGGCTTTTAAGTCACCCGGATAGTGATGATAGCAGCATCACTTCAGAGTAATTGCGACACATGATAATTGGCTTGCATGATCACAGCTGTTCAATGGTGAGAAAACGGAGTCGCTTCAAAGTAACAATGCATTTCGAAACGCGATCCAAGTCGGTTGTTTTTGTTTTTTGATTTTTTGAAAACAGTGGCGAGGTGAAACGTGCCAATATTGAGCCTAGGTGTGGTTTCGGAATAGCTATTGATACCTTTGAGGTTTGTTGACTTCACACTACCTTTTCGTTAAGGACCCTAAGGAACAGGATTACTGTCCACTTTATATTTTCTAGCCCTGAAAATGTAAATAAATGTATTTTTACGTTTGTAAAAAATTGTTGATTGCACGTTCAACAAAAATGCAGACAAGAAATGAGCCTCTTTCTCTTTGTAATTTAATGCTTGAGATTTATTAATTTCATATTCGAAAACAAATTGCTGCTTGGCAAAAACAAGATTGTTCCTTGTAACAAAATTACAGTCTCACGGCAGGATTTTGTTTGGTATTATTAGTACAGATTCATGCATAGCTGACTTCATTATGTACCTCGGTCATGTCCCAATAATCCTTAACTACAGTGGAGCCAGATACTCCTTCACCTTGACCATGAATACCTCGATTCTTCATCAGTTTCAGTGTGAGGATCTCAATCGATAGTGTGTGTGTGTGTGTGTGTGTGTGTGAGAGAGAGAGTAGGTGTTTGACTCATAGGCCTAGTTTCTGAGCAGACTACATTAGTTACAGTTCCAATGGAGGTCAAGTGGGCCAAGCACCTCATGACAAGAGAAAAAGTGTAAGGCTGCATCCAGGGTCCCCTGTGTCAAGTCAGTCCATCTGTCAGAAGCCTTCCAGGCACTATGGTGTCTAAATATAAAACAAACCATACGTGTTTTGACCCTGTTAGTTAGTATCATCGCTGTGATCTAAAACAGGGTGACATTTTGTCATTACAGTTTTATTACAAGATAATAACACACTCTTAATTTACATGCACAGTCATCAAGCTACAGTTTTATTTATTTATTTTCCACTGCGCTTCTTTTCCATTGTTTTTCATAGCACTAGACAGACACATTTTACCGCTTGTGTATTGCATCTTTTGCAGTGTCTAGCACGGCACGAAAAAAAAATACTTCGCTTTTGTTCATTACACTACACTGCATCTCACACTGTTTAACACAGCAACACTTTCTGAGTGGCCGCTTAATATGCGTTTTCAAGTGCATACGACACAGCGCATATACAAATAATCAGTACAGATCAGTAACAGACCGTACTTGTGTTGCATCCATAAAGTATCAGCACTGTAAACTTCAATTGCAGTCAAGTTAATGTGTACGCGTTCTGGATAGGACTGTTAAGGTGCAGTCAAACTGATGAAAGCTTTAGCTCGAATCTATTATAATCATGTGAAAATGCAAATCATGTGGATTCCTGTTGAAATGGCTGGATTTTGAGATGATGCGAAAAATCTGTGAAATATTGTAAATGTGAGTGCACCTTTAGTGAATTAGAGTGATTATTAAAACCGTATAGTGTTAGTTATCGTTATAGTCATCATCATCATTGGTAAAAACATTCATTTAAAGCTTTTACAGTCCAACTGAAATCAAATATCGCATGCTGGCATACTTATTTTAATACAACAAATAAGCCCCGTTCTTATTTTACTCTTTACAACTGCCTCTAGATGTTGTTTGTTTTTCTTTATAGTCTTACATTCTGATAATGGCGGAGTAACAAAAGATTTTAAAGAATAATGAGGCATTTTGTACATCTGCTGACTGTACAAAACAAAGTTTCAAAGAACATCCTGTACACTCATTTGTACGAAATAGACTGCGATGAGCTGCTTTGTGTAAAAATAAGTATCATGATGCTGTTTTACACAACGCAGCCAAATGCACAGATGCAAAGAGCCTTAAGGAAAGACTGAATGCGGTCATAAGGAATTGATCAAAGCATCAAAAGAACTTCCCCCCAATTGTATGAATATTTCACACGACGAGATGCCCTCGCAGCTATTTCATCAAACGGTTAACTCTCCCTGTGATTTACAGTGCAGTAAAAGCGAGGTGTACAATCCACATAAACGCCATGTGTACGTTTGCCATATGTGTATTTGCCGGGGCCTTAATCAGCTAAGTTGATGTTCTGCTCTAAATATTCCACGGATTTGCTCGCAGATGTGTGCGCGTCACATTAATTTGAAGCGAGCGCTCGGCTTCATCGAACGCTGACTTACAAAGTGAATAAAACATTCGTATGTGCGGTTAATTTGCGGAAGCCGGCTCATGCAGTTTTGCTCCACTGATCGGAGTGTATTTAGAGAACAGCGAGGGCCTGGGATGCAGAATGTCACTGTGCTGCGAGCATCCCTGCGGTACGCAACAGGATCTGTTCTCAGATCAGCCACGGGCCAGAGCTGGAGTGGGTAGATAAATGTGGATCACATTATTAGCGTGCGGAGTGAAAACAGTGATTAGGCCTTCCGCAGACTATGCGGGGAATTCAAATGAGTGAAGCGCTTTGATATGTACCCTTTTAAATTACAGTTTTTAGCTCGCTGATGCTCTGTTGTGTTTGGAATGGAGGCTGCTGTTGCCGGTGTCTCATTGATCGCTTGTTTTGCAGAGACTCTTATGGACAGCAGGTGGGCTACTACAGAGCTGGCGTGGACCACCTATCCAGAAAGCGGGGTGAGTTATAGCGTTTTCCTGTTTGTAATTGTCCGAAAGGGGGGATATGAATCAACCCATGCACTGACGAGGCCAATGAAAGGTGGCCATTAGCAAGAACGATCGCTCAAACGACCTCTCTGTTTGCAAGCAGCGGTTGATTTTACACTTGCGACTGGTGAAGAAATTTACCACAGCGAGTCTGACCTTAAGCCTGACACCCCCCCCCACCCAAATCCACTCGCTCCCGTAGTATGATTTGTCTTTGGAATGTGCATGCGAAGTCAGTCAATGGAAATGATGGGTTGCCATAGCAACAATCTTAAGCAGCTCAGCCCTTTCCGCAGGCTGGCGCTCGATGTCTGGCATCTCAAAAGCCATGCATCATCATAAGTAATGTGTTCCTTCACACCTGGAGATAAACACATGCTACCCCTCGCCGCGATGCCTCTTAATTGTGTTGTGAGAAGTTCAGGCAACCCAAATGTCACCTTTGAGAAAGCATTTCTATTTACCCTAACCACCGACATGAATTTAATTGAGCATTTGAGTCGTTCATTATTCCTACTTCCATTTAGTGCTGCTTTGAGGCACAACTTAAAGGTATTGTCTTGGTAATGATCCACAGATCTAGATCATTTTAGGGTTTTTGGGTTTTGTGTAACGCTCCTAAGCAGACGTGATGTGACGCTTTTCCAGTGATAATTTGTCAGTGCATAGTAAGTCAGTTTGAAAATATATTTATATTCGGGTCATAATGTAGAATGTCATGTTATGACTCTTAACATTTGCACATGCCAAGTAAAAAAAGTAATATTTTCCTAAGAATACATGTGAGAGTACAAATCTCAAATGTTATTTTCATTTTAGTAATTTAAGACAAAAAGGTAATACTTTTTGTATTTACAAATATGAATCCTGATGTACTTTCCCACCACTTGACATTTTACAGCCAGAACCTCTCTTTAAAAAGGTCAAATTATCTGATATTTGAAGAGACTCGTTGACACTGACACATTTTTGAAGATCCTCTCTTTGATATAATTTTCTGTTTTATGCAAATTTTATTCTGTTGATTGCACAACATGATTTTTTAAAGTGTGAAACAGTATTTTTTTCCCTAAGGAATAATAATACAAGACTATGCCCACCGACTTAAAAAGGTCATCTTTTTTCAAGAAAATGCAAATATTGATTGATTGAATGAACGAATGGTTAACCGATTGTTTATTATGTCAGGAGATCTCATTGTATCAAATTAAATTTAATTCAGAAACTACAACTTGGTCACTATTTAAAAAAAAAGATGCATTCAAGTCATTAAAGTGAATTTATTTTTGATTAATAGATCCAGACACGCACAAAAAGTGCTATGTCACTGATATATACAATTATATGGAAAAATATTAATTGTCCTGTCATGGCCATTGCTTATTGAGAGAAAAACTTGAGTTAATAGTGAAGATTTTATCTGGTCAGGAGACCACTTTTTAATATAAAAACTTCTCTATACAAAGAGTGAGGAAGGTCACAAGCATCACTGGGTTCCATGGTTGGCTAGTTTCATTGGAAGCAAACAACTCAATAAGACATTTTGAACTAAGAAATCATTGTGCAGTCAGTGACGATGCTTTATGCCCTTTTTAGTGGGAGGAAGTAAGTGGATATGATGACCACTTGAGCCCCATCAGGACATACCAGGTCTGTAATGTACTGGAGCCCAATCAGAACAACTGGCTCCGGACAGACTTCATCCCTCGTCGAGGAGTCCTTCGAGTCTACGTGGAGCTCAAGTTCTCAGTGCGGGACTGTGGCAGTATTCCCAATATTCCGGGGTCCTGCAAGGAGACCTTTAATCTGTTCTACTATGAATCAGATGGAGACATGGCCACAGCAAGCAGCCCGCCATGGAGGGAGAACCCCTACGTAAAGGTAAGTCGGAATGATGACTTGTTTCAATTTAAAACTTTGCATAATTAAACATTTTATGATGTTGTAGTGAATGGAGCATTTAATTGGGGATATAACAAATATTTAAAGAGACTGTCATAAGTTTTTTTCTTCTATATAATAAAAAAGAATATATTACGTTTTTGTCTGTTTAATGAACGTTAGTCGTTTAAGATGTGATCACGTTTTTATGGGTGTAGTTTTAATAGTAAATAACATAATAGAAATTTCGCAAGAGGGTAAAAGATTTTGCAATACGTTTAAGCTGGCCACATTGATTTGTTGGGCTGTTTGAAGGTATATAAGCATAGTTTGAAAGTAGCTTCTGTAGTTTATACCTTGCTACGCTATTGAAGATAGACAATGGACCAATTAAAATTCACTAATGTGACCTTTAGGATGTCTTGGTGAGTAAATGATGACAGAATCACAGAGATAAAGCTTCACGGTCCATATAAAGAGACAAAAATGCTCTCTGTCGTCTTTTGTCCCAGGTGGACACCATAGCCCCTGACGAGAGCTTCTCATTGCTGGAGTCCGGAATCGTAAACACCAAAGTACGAAGCTTTGGTCCCCTTTCCAAAGCTGGTTTCTACCTGGCCTTCCAGGACCTGGGCGCCTGCATGTCCCTCATCTCGGCCAGGGTTTTCTTTAAAAAGTGCTCCACCACAATTGCCAACTTCGCTGTCTTCCCCGAGACGGCCACCGGTGCCGAGGCCACCTCTCTGGTCATCGCCGCCGGAGCCTGTGTGCCAAACGCCATAGAGGAATCGGTCCCTCTAAAGCTGTACTGCAACGGAGATGGAGAATGGATGGTTCCCGTGGGAGCGTGCACCTGCATGCCGGGCTTTGAGCCGGCCAAGAAAGATACTCAGTGCCAGGGTAAGTGTTTGGCTTTTTAAATCAGAGCAAGCGGATTCTGGTTAAAGCTTTTGAGTGTTTGCTGGCAGATGCTACAATACGGATTATAAAATCTGTCTGAAGCAATGCAAAGGTTACTTGCAGGTCAGAGCGGTTTATATCCTTTTTTATGCAGTCACTGGCAAAGCTAATTTTTTGCACACACATACTTCACACTGAATACATTTTTCACATTAAGTAGCTTCTTCTTGACATTCAAAGAATTTCTCTGGTAAGTTTTTTCATAATGCGATCTATTGGTTTGCTATTTTTGTGTTAAAATGAGTTTGCATTAAACAATTAACTCCAAATAGATAACAATTTTTCACGTTTCTGTAAATTTGTAGATAGCTGACAAAGTTACGCATCATAAACATGTTCAGTTGCATATGCGGTAAATCACAGGAATAATTCAGCTTTGCCATCACTGGAATCAGTTACATTTAAAAATATAGTAAAATAGAAAACATTTTAAATTGTGAATAATATTTCACAATTGTATTTTTTATCAAAGGAATGCATTATTGGTAAGAATAAGAGACTTAGTTCAAATCTTGCCAGCCTCATATAAAAATCATATAAATGAAACAAATATTATTTTCAATGTTAAGTAGCCTATGCCTTCAAATATCCCCAAAAGACGGTTTTGCAGATTTGTCCACACAAAAGTCATCTTACAATACACACATTCATACATATATATATATATATAATTACACAAATAGAAAATGAGTTGTCTGTTTTCTATTTAATAAATGAAAATGGGAGTCCTTTAGTGAATTGTCATATTGAATGCTTTTATGAAACTTTTATTATGCTTCTTTTGTTCACTTAAATGAAAAGAATAGTTCTGTACAACACATTCTGTATTTGAATTCCATAAAAGAAAAAAAGTTGTATGGCTTTGACGCACGTATTTTTATGAGACTATTATCTAATTGGATTTCTTTTTGCATTCTGGGGTTAAAGGCCAAAACGGCTAATAGGATTTTAGGTGAATATGAAAAGGGCAGAATTTAGGAGCTCAACAAGACTAGTATCGCCTGCCAGTCCAGAATCTGGAGTCTGGAACAGCGAGAACAATGCGAGGATTCGCCCGTACTGATCCACAGTCTCCCCGCAGACCTTATCTGGGCTCAGCACAGAAGAGAGAGAGTCTCAGTAATGGGTGGAGGACTGCAGTGGTGTCAGAGAACAAAGCTGCCAACAGCGGCAGCCCACAGCTTCCACTGACACATCTGATAGGGTCCTAACAGAGCGATATACCAGAGACGGATAGTTCTGCAGAAGGCGAGACCAATTCTCCGACGCGAGTCTGTGAGAGTAATGGGGAAAATTAAAAGATAGACTACAGAGAGAGCGGAGGAGGAGAGAGAGGGAGTGCGAACGAATGATGAGGTGAGCTCCGAGTAATAAAATGTGAATTGGACGGGCCTCCTGGACTCTTCTCTGGGAAGGAACTGGTGGACAGAGGGGAACTTCCTTTGAGATTGCCAGTATGTGGCGGCTCATTTGTTTCCATCTGGTTGTTCAAGGTTAAGAGCTTGCCTTAAAGGACTGATAAACGACTCTCCCGGGCCGCGCTATACAGCCGTGAGATGCGCCGTGGCCAATGGAGAGTGCGTCTAATTTCCTTTATCACCTTCTAGCTTTAATCCGCAGGCCCACTGACACACATACACACACACACAGAAAGGAAACAGCGAAGCCCAGTTAACATTTATCTGTCAAGTTGGGCATGTTCTCTCTCTCTCTCTTCTCTTGCTCTTCTCGTATCTTTCTCGTGCTCGGTCTGAATGCGTAACGCCACGCGTGTTAAGGCTGAGAGCAGGGGCCACTAGCTCGGATTTTCCACTGTCTTATTACACTAGCCGTGAAGCGATATGTGTCATGGGAGGAATACTGAAGATGATTTTTTTTTTTCTTATTTGCTATAATTCACCTGCGGTGTCACATGCAGGACACATCTCTCGGCATGGTCCCCATTAACTGCAGTGTTTTGTGTGGAGATACGGGTGTGGTGGATTGTTTACAGGAAAAACAGAAAGCAGCCAGACTGTTACATCAGCCATTTTCTTCCAAATGAAACGGACTGACTTTAGTGCATCATTACAGCACAGTTGGCCTCGACGGTGCGGTTAGAAAACTGACTTTATCTGAGCTTGACGATTCATTCTCGGTATAAATGTTTTGATTATAATTTTTGAGCGTGTCAGTTTTTGCGATGGAAAAATATTTTATTCGCAGCTGGTTCATGACCCAGATTTCACTTCACGCATGTGAAGTGGCGACACAATACTGAAAAAGTAAGAACATTCCAGGTTCGATACCAGTTTAGCTCGACTAACAACGGACGATGTTAACAACTTATAATGTTATCTACTATAAGAAATCATTTTGTCATCTCTCTCATTAAAAAGACAGTTGTGGTGCGACTCTCACAATAGAAGCCAATTTTTGGAGGATTTAAAAGCGAGGCAAGTCACCTTAATCTGTTTATGCAACACAGATTGTTTCAAAGCAGCTTCACGGTATAATAAACAGGAAAATAATAGAAACAATGATTCAAACTTCATCAAATACGAGACAAATACAAATTCTCTAAAAAGACAATAGTGTCATTATTCAGCTCCAATCTGTTCAGTGTTGATTTAAGCAGAAATGTGAAGCTTATAATATAAAAACTTTAATTCTTCTGCTAAAACATGAGCATATTATTAGCTTTTTTACAGCCGTTTTAGGGTTTTAGGCAATCTTATCGTGGCAATAATGTTTTTTGTAAGGCATTTACGAAGGAGGAAGTGAATGGGGTCGGATTTTGCAGGATTCCGAAGCAGAAATGTGAAGTTTATAATATAAAAACACTTTAATTCTTCTGTTACAACTTGAGAGTTTTTGGGCATTACTTTATTATGGCAATGGACTGAACTTTCACTCTAAAAAGCACTGGATTTAAAACCACCCAATATGGGATTTTTTTTAGCCCAGCGGCTGGATAAAAAGAGGATAAAACACACGTTAGGCTAACCTGACCCGGTAAGTTGGGTTGATTTTACCCATTCATTTTTATTATTATATTTAAATATGTGCATATTGCATTAGAAAAAACCATGCATTAGACCCAGCCACTGTGAAGCACAAAAACTGCACAATTTACCCCAAAACTGACCCATCATTTGGGTTGAACAAATAACATCTAAAAAATATAACCTCCCAAAAATGGCCCAGGCTCAGTCAGTTAAAAAACAAGGTAATAATATCCCATTAAGATCAGCAGATCAGACCAGTAGAAGATCAGCAACATTTTTGACTAAAAGCAAATTTAAGGTTGGCTTTAAAAAATGCATTTAATTTTATATGAGTTATTTATTTAAGCTAAATGTTGTAACACACCGTTTTCTCTTTGACCCTTTAGCGTGCACCCCAGGGACCTTCAAATCCAAACAGGGAGAGGGTTCTTGTATGCCGTGCCCTTCCAACAGCCGGGCCAGCTCTAGGGCGTCCAGCATTTGCCCTTGTCAAAGCGGCTACTACCGTGCTGACAGCGACCCCCCTGACGCGGCCTGCACTAGTAAGTGATGATCATCAGCAGCACTTGTCAAATTAACATAGCTCCCACATTGTGCTAATTATACGTTGAAAAGGTCTGTCCTGTGCGTTCGGCCCGTTTGATGTGCCAACTAATGACACAGGAAAGCGTGTTGATAAAAAGGTCATGATCGCTAATGTAAGCCTGTTGGTTCTCAGCATCTAACGCATAAAGCGTGCGATTACAACCGGTTAGCTTCAACGCTGTTGAATCTTGACACATGGATTTAATTGGAAATATCACATGAGTTCACACATTGATGCAACGTGTTGCAAAATCCCCTAGTTGGAGAGATTTTTTTTTTCAGTGGTGGTCTTTTGAACGTTTTCAGGAAGCCTGGGTGTTGTTTGTGACTTACGAATTTAAAAAACGGAATTGTGCTGGAGGTAAGCACAAAAAAAGGAAAAAAATATTTATTCCTTTTCAATAATTGTAACCAAAGCTTCCAGCTCCTTAGGCAGCTGTGCTTTGAAAAAAAAAAATCTAGCCTCTGGATTTAATTAGCTTACATCATGATTCACTGAGCAAGATTTGTTGGTTAGAGATTTGACTCTGACAAGTTAACTATGGAGTGCACTGTAAATTAGACATTTTTGAAACAAATATACAAGAATAATTAGATCATTTAGCCAATGACTTTAAAGCTTTAGTTTTTTAATTAGTCTTGGAATACTGTGTAGCGATCTACAAAATGGTGTTTTTTATTCCCGACTAAACCCGTAGGGTATGTGCAGAAAATGTTTGGCTCTAGGACATCATATTTGGCCTTTTAAATTATACGTGTTTTCAAGAGTATAACTGTTGTCTTTCTAGCTGTTCCCTCGGCTCCCTTAAATGTGATCTCCAGCGTGAACGAGACTTCGGTGTCGCTGGAGTGGTCCGAGCCGCGGGACTTGGGCGGGAGAGGTGACGTGGTGTATAACGTGGTGTGTAAGAAGTGCCTGCACGACGGCGGGTCCTGTGCGCGCTGCGATGATAACGTGGAGGTGTCTCCGAGGCGGCTGGGTCTGGCCGAGAGGCAGGCGGCGGTGAGGAACCTGCAAGCTCACACCCATTACAGCTTTGAGATTCAGGCTGTCAACGGAGTGTCCCCCAAGAGCCCATCCACCCCGCAATATGCCACTGTCAATATCACCACCAATCAAGCAGGTGAGAAATTCATTTTCAATTGTCTAATAAACCAGTAAAGACTGTTTAAAGATCTTTGAAATCATGTTGGTCTTTTGGTTTGACAGCCTTTTTAAATGTAAAGATGTAAAATGTACTGTGATAAAAAGTAAATAATTAAGAACTTGAAAAAATGTATTTATTTATATTTATTTAATGTATTTTTATTTTATTTTATTTATTTTTGTAAAATCATGAATTATAAATTATAGATTCATACCGTATTCAAGCTTTCTTGCCATAAAAATGTGTAGTATAATATAATATAATAAAATATTATTTATTCATTGATTCATATTTATATATATATATATATATATATATATATATATATATATATATATATATATATATATATATATATATATGCTACTCTCACCACATGACTATTAGTTGGTGGCCAAAACGTGTAATTATTAAATATATATATATATATATATATATATATATATATATATATATATATATATATATATATTTATTTATTTATTTATTTAAGGTCATGTTAGACATTTTGATATTTGGGGGAAAAAATGAATTATCAAAACATGTTTGTCAGAGGCTGCATTTATGAATTTTTTAATAAATTAAAAAGAAATCTTTCTCATTGCCCCACAAGAAATATGACAAAAATGATCAGCAAATATTTTATTTTTAATTTTTTTGTTTGTTACACACAGTAATCGGAATACGGTATTCTTATATTGCATAGTTGTATTCATTCACTTAAGCCAAATCCTGTAAAGATTAGTATGCTGTGTTTTTTGTTCAGTTTTATGTTCAGATTTTTGTTTTATTTTAGCATTTGCATTTAGAATTTTATTTCCCAGCTGTCCTCGCTACCATAAGTGACTAGAGACCCTTTATGGGTCCCGACCCACCAGTAAAGAGTCGCGGCCTTAAATAATCTGATGTTATTCTAATAAAGTTATTCTGCTTTTTCTCTCTCCATCTCCGAACACCTCCAGCTCCATCAGCGGTCCCCACCGTCCACTTAATGCGGGCCACAGCTGGCACTCTCAGCCTCTCCTGGCTGCCCCCAGAGCGGCCCAATGGCGTGATCCTGGATTATGAGATCAAGTACCAGGAGAGGGTGAGGAACTGCTGTGCATCTAAATCACCCCTGACTGAAGAACTCTTGAACCCCAGCCAGATGACATTACACCAGGCACCCAGCATGGGTTTAACTGGCTTGAGCTCAAAGTAACCCTGGCTCGTCTTAAAGTGGAGTACAATGGAACAACAGATGGCCACTGGTCAAAACCCAATGGCTAATTCTAAAAAGAGTGGAGCTTAATTCATCTATAGGATTTACTTACGGCCGCGTGTTTGGTTGACAGTTTTAGCCCAGGATTGTCTTTTCAAATACTTTTGATCCGCTAATTGCAGTGAAAACTGTTAACTAAACATTCACTTTAAGCATTCAATGACTCGAGGGTCTAGTTTCGGTCCTTTAATCTCTACGCGTTTCTGTTTCTCAGGGAGAGTCGTTCTCGCATACCGTCACTGCACAGCACACTTCTGCCAAAGTGGAGGGTTTAAAAGCTGGCACGGTATACGTCGTGCAGGTACGTGCTCGGACAGTAGCCGGTTACGGACGCTATAGCAGCCCTGTGGACTTCAGTACAAGTCTGTATGGTGAGAACATCTCTTCCTTCTTTTGCATCTGTAAACCAACCCTTAGACAAAAACAATCCCAAATGAGATCTCATTAATATTCCCATTTTTTATCCTTCTCGTTTAATCTCCTGCTCCATAGATATTTCTCCCGAGAAAACGACCCCAGAAATGTTGCATGTGTCAAAGATTCGAGTCAGAGATTTCATTATGAATTGAAACCTTTTGCATCAGATACTCTCAAGGCTGTGTGATCCGATTCCATCCATATTAATTTATGAGCTCTTACCTTGTCAAAGGTTTTATTCTTTCTGATAGATTTGAAAAGAAATACTGCGCATGAAGTGCGGTTTTGCATATTTTACCATTATTGGCATTCAAAATGTCTTTAAATTCATCTGACAGATGACCCAGAGCGTTCAGTGCAGGACCTGTTGCCGCTCATTGTGGGCTCTGCCTCGGCTGGATTTGTGGTCATCCTCGCCATGGTGGTCATCGCCATTGTCTGCCTTAAGTAAGTATTATTAATATAATATATAAACACCCGTACATGACTTGGTTATGGATAGTTAGGTCATCATTTACCCACCAACCTTCAGCTATATTATTTTCATTTGATTTTTTTAAACATTGCTTTGGACATTGTTATTGTATGGGCTATACCATTTTAATAATATTAGAGAAAATACGACAACGTTAATTAATTTTACTTGCATAATATGGCTGAAACAGGGTATTAAATGAAAAAACGTAGCCAAAGTTGGATGGTGAGGCAAAAATGTGATGTGTGTGTGTGTTGAGGTTTGTTGTTTATAGGAACACAAATTTGTTTAATGACATGGGTATGACAATTTGAAGGTGGTTTATGAGAACACTGCCAATGTCCCCATAATTAAAAAAATCTTAAAAACATACTAAGTGTTTTTATACAGTTTGTACAGTTTAAAAACCATTATGCCTATGGAGAGTCCTCATTAACAGTGCAATATTTTTATTTTGCTTCTGGAGAAAACATGAAAAATTATGCTTTAAGAACCCTCCAAACATTAGCACCATGCAACTTCTGGTCAGTAGGAATTAACATGATGAGAGTGAAATTTTTCCCCATGCAGATTTCGCAGCATATTCAAGTTGGTTTCACCAGACTTGGCAACCAAACGCTGCTCGATTTGAAAATGAGCATAGATTGCTACACTGTTGACAATAGGCAATGGCCTTTTTGGCTTGTAAAATTTCCCAGAATTTTCACTAATCTGACCGTGCTTTTAGACCGGGAATTTGTAGCAAGAAAGTAAACAGGGTCCATTAGATTTGATGTTGATTTAGCAAAGAGCTATTTGTATTGTTTATCGTTTGAATGCCTTAGTACTTGGTGTCAAACAAACTCAATAGCCCAACAGCAAAATGAGATCAGATAGGGACTGCAAAACAGACTTCAAAGTGCGTCTGACTTGGGATATTTATGAGACTCTCACAAGATGCTCATTTGAGGCCACTTCGCCCAGATCCGAGCGAAGACTGGGACATTGCCAATCACTCCAGAGACGGCAGACTGCCACTGTGTCTATTTGACACATTCTTCTTGACTGTGACCGCCTTGTTGTGCCAAAGCGTCTCCTCCTCTCCGCTTCAAGCTCTTTCTTCTCTCTCATTCATGCCCTCTGCGCTAGTATCCTAATGTGTTCTTTGTGTGTGTGTGTGTGTGTGTGTGTGCGCTGAAGCGTCATTCTTTTCCTTCTGACATTTAAATTGGAGATGAGATGCTAATTAGCAGCAGGCGTCATTGTTAGCACAGGTCAAGAGACAAAAGGAATCCCACAGATGGTGAATTCCAATAGGCCCCTTTGCTCCCGTTTCCTTTCAAACACGCTACTTATGCAGAGTTAGCGAAACAAAGAGATCTTAATGAGAAGGCCGAGATTTAAATACACTGTTCGCTGTCTTCAGACACTTGATACAGGCATGAACCCAGCGCAGATTAGCATGTATGTTCTTGGGCCTGATTATTTGTTCCTCGCTTAAGACTCAACCTATGATTTGGTGTTAATTGACTTACTGTTTTTGGAGTACATCCCACATTTTGGCTAATCTGAACCGTGTAATGGAGCCGTTCTGGTTTAAAGCGACGACAAGAAAGTCTTGACAGGGTTGATCTTTCGAGACGCTTGTTGTGGTGACCCGGCCTTTAAATCTAGCATGAGCTGAAGTGCAATTAGGCAAAATGGCGAGATATCTAGGCATTTAGAAAGTGCATTACCTGCGTAAGTTTAGATTGATAAAAATAGCTTTTCGTGCAATTTGAGGGACATAATTGATGATTGAAGCATATGAAATACCTAAAGCAGTCAAATGTTCTCTTTTACAAAATGCCCCAGTTACACTTTTTTGTGCCTGTAGTGTGTAAATCCAGTCTTAAGCCAGACTCTTAGTGTGTGTATAATCTGGTTACAGACGGCAGCGTACTGGCTCTGAGCTGGAGTACACTGAAAAACTGCAGCAGTACGGTGAGTATATCTGCACTGTTAGCCCAAAACATATTTCTTACTGTGACAGGAGAAAGCATGTGAAAACGATGCACTAATATAGCTAATCAAAAATAAATAAAATGCCTTAAAGGGTGGTACGCATGATCCAATGCATTGCAACCTGTAATATCAAGATCAGTTTACACTTCCGCACTGTTAAAATGTTCATCGTTTAAAAATGTTGTAATAAAAAAATAACCCTAACTCTTAACTGAATTTTTTTTATTGTTTTAGATGTTAAAAAAGTATGTATTACCATATAACTTGATGTGCAAATATACATATACAGCAAAAAAAAAGAAGTTTCTGGTAGTAAAATGTATAATTTATAATTAAAAACATTTTTACAGTAATTCACAGTGTACCTAGCCTATTTCAATTGATAATACAAATGACTAAAAGAATGGACTGAAAACCACTCTGTCTTTCGGTTTTAGTATCCCCCGGTGTAAAAGTTTATATTGACCCTTTTACATATGAAGACCCGAACGAGGCCGTTCATGAGTTTGCCCGAGAGATCGACATCTCATGTGTGAAGATAGAGGAAGTCATTGGAGCAGGTAAAACGCATTTCTCAGTATTAAAAACAGGCTTTTCTGATTAACGGAGAATATACTAACACCTCATATCTGATTTTACATAACCCTATAAAATATTCAAGTTTGGTGGACTTCTCTAAGTGTGTTTTCAGGCATGCCTTGGAGCAGTGGTTTTAAACTGGTTTTGCTTCAGGAACTAGATTTTAAACTTAAGTGCCTTTAAAACCAAACGTTGCTATTTATGAATATTACCATGAACTATATTTGTCTAACAATATTAAAACAACATACATCACCATTGTGTATTTGAGGTCGGTAAGAGTTTTCGATGTTTTTGAAGGAAGACTCATTAAGGCAACATTTATTTAACGCAAACTAAAGTAAAAATACTGGTATTGTGAAATGTTAGATTTTCATTTTTTGTTTTAAAATGTAATTTATTCCTCTGATGCAAAGCTAAATTTTGGTTGTTTATAATGCACCATATTCTTGGGAGATAAAGTAGAGAGTTTATTCTGTAACTAACCGTATGCATGCTGCTTGCTGCCTTTACCTATGTTTTTTTATGTTTTTTGATTTTTATTATTTATTCATCCCTGTGCTTGTGTTTGGCCACTCCCGTGTTTTACGATCTGAATCAATTCCCTCCACCTCATTTCAAACACTTCCAGACTCCAGGCCCAAAACTCCCACAACCCTTAAATTTCTGTCTCCTCCTTCTTCACAACGCGTCCCTAAACTCCTTTCCCACCCTCTCTCTCCCTCCGTCCCCTGCCTATTCAAACCCTAAACTGCTGCAATCCATTCTTTTCTCTCGTTCGCACTTTCCTTGGTTTTCAGCGGTGCATCATTTCTTCCCTCGAATGATTTTTTGATCCTGAGCTCAAACCAATAATCCTCCCTCTCCCTCACGCCCCCCACCCCACTCCCTCTCTCCTCTTCCTCTGTTCCATTCATTCAGGAGAGTTCGGGGAGGTGTGTCGAGGCCGACTCAAGCAGCCTGGCCGAAAGGAAATGACCGTGGCCATTAAGACGCTCAAGGCAGGCTACACCGAGCGCCAGAGACGAGACTTCCTTAGCGAGGCCAGCATTATGGGGCAGTTTGACCATCCCAATGTCATCCACTTGGAGGGCGTTCTGACCAGAAGTTGCCCGGTGCTCATTGTTACGGAGTTCATGGAGAACGGAGCGCTCGACTCTTTCCTAAGAGTAAGTCTGAGATCATATTTAATGTAAAAACTGCTTTATTGCATTGACCTTACTTATTTGCTTTCTCACAGGAGCTGAGCCCATGGGCATTTTAGACATCATTAGTGTCACCCGGCTAAGTTATCTAGGTTAAAGTGTTAAAATATGATAAAAATATTGGCTAATACTTATCGTTATTGTCCAATTATTCATCATAACGCATAATACACTTTCTTTTGGAGCTGATGAAGTCCACAATCCAATTTATGCTGCTTTAATAACTAAAACTGGTATAAAAGACAATCAAATGTATGGAATACACTGATTTCACTCACCAGAGGCCTTTTAAATATTTTATATAATTTAAAATTTGGGTCACAGTTTATTTTAAGGTCCAATACTCACCCTCAACAAACTGCTTATTAATGGTTACCACAGTTTAGGTATTGGGTAGGATTAGGGATGTAGAATATGGTCATGCAGAATATGTGCTTTATAATTATTAATAAACAGCCAGTATGTTATAAATAGGCATGTTAATAAGCAACTATTTAACAGTGAGAATTGGTCCCAATACTAAAAGTGCTACCAATTTTTTGGTGTTTTTCTTCAAACCAGAACAGTAGAGGATGCCCCTAACAATGCAAAGATTGATCCTTGGTGAAATTCACATGCATGAACTAATAGCTGAGAACTAGTAGTTGAGAAAAGTAATAATATACTTATTTGACAACTCAGAACTGGCCCAGGAGATAATTTGAGGGTTAATTAAATACCTGCATCTCAGTCAAACTCATCAAATCAGTATTAATGCATCTAGTCTACTATTCATCTCTCGCAGAGAGTTGAAATCAATTTTGAAATCCGCTCTCTATGTCAATTTTTGTACCTGTCCAGCGGGCTATTACTGCGTAAGTGATTCAAAATGACAAATTTCACCTGGAACGGTTTCATCTGAAAAGCACAAGCGCCCACTGCTATGCATTAAATAGACCTCTTTAGCTTTAACGTTTAATTAAAAATGAAAAGCGTTTATCTTACTTGCTTTATAATTAATATAGAGAATGTTGTAGATTTTTGCTCACCTCAAACCATGCCCGATCTGTGACTTTGAGTCTCTGTTTTACCCAAATTCAAAGCCTTTAAAATGGAACTCCGTTTATACTGCTAGCAACGCAGTGTGACGAACTAGAACACTCCCATTATAATGAAAGAAACTGTTGAGTCGTGTTGCATTGCTCGCTTGCGGTCTAGATGGGGTGTTAAAATACATCAATCGCATATTAAATCAAGTGCCATTGCAATAAAAACTGCTGCAGTGCATACATTAAAAAGAATGAAAGAAAAAGACCCAGCGTTTTCAAAAATATGCAGCTTTTGAAAAATATTCAGGCCTACGCCTTTCCTTAGACTGGTGCTAAGAGAAGGGAAAAAAAACGCTGGGCTTCATAATCCTTCATCAGAATGTAATAACTCTTTCAATCAATTCCCGATGGACAAAATCAAGTTTCACTGAATATTCCGTTTCAATCCGAAGAACGTCACATTACTTTACATAACTTAGATAGCAAAACTTCCCTTGGCCAGAACTTCTTTTTTTGCGCTGACAGAGGAATTTGATAACCCCTCCGCATTAAACACTTATTCATGGTGCTTTAGACAGAACCTTGCTTCACCTTTAACTTATGTCAACATCTGGCGTTTCAAAACGTTATAATACTCTTGCGAGACCTTGTATAATCTCTCAGTTTCTACAGTAAACAGTTTGCACTCCAGAACCTTAACCAACCCATGCAGAAAGTCGATAAAGAAAACCGAGAGCTTAGACATCCAGAGGTGGGATGTCCTTGCTGTGTTTTAACACCAAGCAGACGACACAAAACTTAAAACCCACCCATCCAGTCCCTCATCCCCCGACATCTTCCTACGGCACAGCTTGTACTCACACAAAGTCCAGCCAGGGACACAAGCGCACTCATTTCCACGCATACACACAAACACGCTTCTAAAAATATCTATAAGAACAAGCTTTGGCATGATTCATCTTCAACTTTAGAAGAAAAAATAAAAAAGCATCAACATCAAAATCTCGTACCAGAATATTTATCGTCATTGGAGCCAAACCAAGTGAGAATGGCTACAGACGTGATGATGTCCTTTTGCTTGGAGGCTTAGCATGAACCATGTGCTATTTGTGAACAGTAGACTTGTGAATTTCGCTTTAGAGGTTTCTCTAACACCAGAACTCGAGCTGCTTTTCAATGTTGGACATAAAATCTTCATAAAAGACACAATCTCCTCTCGCCAAGGCTGCATTTATTTGATCAAAAATACAGTGGAAATATTCAGTAATACAAAGCAATATTACAAAAGTTTTAGTTTTAATATAAGCTAAAACATTATATAATCATTCCTGTGATATAAAGCTGAATTTCCAGCATCATTACTCTGTAACATGCTGATTTGTTGCATTAAAAAACCTTTGTTATGTGTATTTATATATAATATTGGTAACATTTTATAAACTAGTTGCTCATTAGCATGCATATTACTAGATTATTAGCCATTTATTAGCAGTAATTAAGCACATATTAATGCCTTATTTTAAATCCCTAGCCACACCCAATGCCTAATCTTAACAACTACCTTACGAACTATTAATAAGCAACAAATTATGAGCATAATGAGGGAAAATTCATAGTTAATAGTGAATAAGTGTTTCCTATTCTAAAGTGTAATCATAATAGGAAATCTTTTGTCACTTTTAATAAGCGTTGTCTTAATAAAAAAAAAAAAAGCAATTAGCAAATTTTAAATGTCTGTAAACTAGGATGCACCCTGTTGTATTTAATGTAGCTTGGATCATATTTTCTAATTTGTGCCAAAATTCAGTGGAGATTTATATGATGCACGGGGATTGACATGATAGCAAACGGAGTCGACGATAAGCCCGTTTATTTTGCTGTCCCAACTACGATAATACGTACGGTAATAGTACGGTCATTTGCATATTATGATTAGAATTTCGCATTGTTTTATCCCTGCTCTGATCCAACCCGAACAGACTAGCAGCCCGGCAGAGAAGCACGGCTTCAGAGCTTCTCTATTCAGAATATGAAAATGAAAACATGTGGCTTTGATATTCTATGTGAAGTGTGTAATTGAATTACGCTTTCAAATATTCAGCGCTATTGCAAAGGAAATTCCTCCATACGGATTAGCTTTGTGGAGTTTTGCGGAGACACTTCTTCATAGCATTGGCATCCTGATACTCCGAAGAAGATTACGGGCTGCTGCGAGTAGAATTAGTCCAGCGGCTCTGTCAGAGTCAGGCTGATTAGAGCGAGTAGAACTGGTGTAGTGTCGTGTTTACATCTGTTAATGTCACTCTCCCTCTTCTAATGTACCGTTCCCGCTCAGCTGAACGACGGCAGGTTTACGGTAACGCAGCTGGTTGGCATGTTGAGGGGGATCGCAGCTGGCATGAAGTACCTGTCTGACATGAATTACGTCCACCGCGACCTGGCCGCCCGCAACGTGCTCGTCAACAGCAACCTAGTGTGCAAAGTGTCCGATTTCGGCCTTTCTCGCTTCCTGGATGATAACTCGTCGGACCCCACCTACACGAGCTCATTGGTGAGTTTGGTTAAGGTCACGCATCTTTGCACTTTTGATAGAAGTAATTATATAATACAAAAAGCAATAATACAAAAGCAATAATGATATATCCTAGTTCCGATAAATCCTACAATCCCCACTAAGCCTTTATAGTAGCTTACCTTAGGTATTTTGTCTGTACAAGTTAACAACCAGTATACTTAGTACAGATAGTTCTTTCCTTTATGAAAATACATAATTACATAAGTAATGCCATGTAAATTAAAAAATAAAGGATGCACCGAAGCTGCCTTTTAATTGTAGTTAATTGTGCTGTGTCTGTTCTTTTCATTGCTGTAATTCATGTTGTTTATGGTGTTTATGATATTTGATTTATTGTACAACACCTTGGTCAACAATTGTTATTTTCAGTGGTGCTATATATATATATATATGAAGCTGAGTTAAGAGTTAAGTTAAAATGCAATTTCAACTGTTTATTAAATTATTACTGTGTTATTATACTTCTTTTTTTCCTAACATATTTTTATTTTATATATATATATATATATATATATATATATATATATATATATATATATATATATATATATTTTTTTTTTTTTTAATTATTATTATTATTATTCTAGTATCATTTTTCTTTTCCTTTTTCCTTTTTCCTTCTTCCTAACTGTCCCATTTTTGTACTATGTACTATGAAGTTAGTCTTAGCCCAAGTCTTAGTTTTAGTTAATCTACTTTTAACCATTTTTGTAATGATTTAAGTACTTTAAAGGCTCTTTATCTCACCACGTGAGTGCTTTGGTAGTATTTGCTTGATTATTATATGTTATTATGCTATTATTACAACATTATCATTACTATATATATATATATATATATATATATATATATATATATATATATATATATTATAACAACTATGTTAGCTGATTATGATAGCATAGATGATGTGCCATCATTTGTATTTTAATTGGCAATCATGATATCAGTCTGCAGTACTTTGCTTCACACCATATTAAAGTACCGTGGTATTTAAAAAAACATGTTACTTAAAAGGATACTATGATGCCTTGTATATGCTGTGGTATTTATGGACGTGATACATCACCAAAACCACGTTAGCATGGTGCTGTTTGGTATTTTTTGTTTGCTTATTAACCTAAAAGACCCCATGAAATCTTTTTACTGTATTTTAGTCTCTGAGGGAATTTTCAGATAGCATGTTATCGAAATCCAGGTGCTAGACAGAAATGTAGTGATATCTGCGCTTTACAGATACAGTGTGCATTAAGAATTAATAAGAACAGCCTTGACCATCAGAATCGGGAGTACAGATGGCATACTTGATATGTGGAAGAAGCCTGTCTCTATCTCTGTCTGTTGGAAACATATGGATGTAGTCAGTACAGTACGTGATGGCTTGTTCAGTGCGTCCGACATGATAAGCTACGGATAAGGGAATTGAATGACTAGAATCCCGTATAAATCCTTTCATTTTTATTTTTAGCAACTACATCATCTCTTTCGGCTAAAAATGTTGAGTAAACATTTGTGTCGTCGTTAGTAGGCCCAGTCGGTTAAGATTTAGCACTAGCGCGCTCGTTTAGCTCGTACTTTGCTTGGATTAGCGTATTGATTAGTCTTCCCGTTCACGTCGTCCGTTTGAGGGATAGATCAAACCGTTATGTTTATAGTTAGATTCCTGCCATTTTATTTCTACTGGTTTTCATCTCAGACTAATGAACCCAGCCGGATACCCCGTGGGGAGGAAGCCGTGAGTAGAGGCCGAGTCTTAGCGCTAATTAGGCAGCTGAAGACTCAAGCCATGTCGTTGGTTTTAAAGTCTGTGTTTGAATTTAATGGCTTCTCTGTGTATGTGTGTGTGTGTGTGTGTGTGTGTGTGTGTGCGTGCGCGTGTGTAATTGTGTAGGGGGGAAAGATCCCAATCCGCTGGACCGCCCCCGAGGCCATCGCCTTCAGAAAGTTCACCTCTGCGAGTGATGTGTGGAGCTACGGGATTGTGATGTGGGAGGTTATGTCATTCGGGGAGCGGCCATACTGGGACATGAGCAATCAAGATGTATGTCAACTTTTTGTGTTACAGATGAATCTCATGAAATCTCGTGTTCAGGTGACATTT
Organism: Puntigrus tetrazona; assembly: GCF_018831695.1. Classification (NCBI taxonomy): domain Eukaryota; kingdom Metazoa; phylum Chordata; class Actinopteri; order Cypriniformes; family Cyprinidae; genus Puntigrus; species Puntigrus tetrazona. The sequence goes on from NC_056700.1 coordinate 1,303,184, forward strand.
TAGTCCAAAATGACAAATAAGAAATTGAATATTGCTTTAAAAAAATTGCCATATTTCTTTTGATTACTCTATTGTATCCATGTATTTTTTTATATTATATATATATATATATATATATATATATATATATATATATATATATATTTTTTTTTTTTTTTAATTTAATTTTTTTTTTTCACATTACGTCAATGAGAATTAGCTTTCATTTATGCATGCATTTATTATAATGCATTTATGAATATTTATATAGTAAATTGATTATATTATTAAATAATTGTAGTTATTATATATTAATATAATGATTATATTCATTTCCTATTTTTATTAGTATCAATCATTCATACTTTTATGAGCAATAAAAAATTTATTTTTGTCATTACAATATGACGAATTGTGATTATCATATACATGCTGATTTAAATCAATTGACATTTTAATAAAATAATAATATTTGATATAAAAAATCACTGTATAGTGCTGTGTGTATGTTGTACCTTGTATTTTATCAAATAAATGGTAATACAACATATACTACAACTGCAATATGTTGAATACTAAATACTTCACATTTTGAAAAATATATAATTACTTTTTTGAATAACATGAATGAACATGAATTTGATAATGGATTTGCATAAAAATGAATATTAACAGTACTTCTTTTTGTGCAAGCAAAATATTATTCCTTTATTTTGATTATGTGGTGAAATATGACCCAGACAATCTACACAAGATCCGTCCTTTTACATTTAACACCTAATCTTTTTTTAACAAAATGTTTATTATCTCTATTCAGTGATGTATCTTCTGCTGTTCTGTCTAGAGTATGTTACAAGCACAATGCTATGTGTTTCATTCTTAGATGCTCTTTTCTCAACTCAATTAGTCTTTATTCTGGTTTAACGATTGTAACATTCCGGTCATATACTGTATGCATAATAAAACTCTGCATACTGCCGAGTTTGTCCTAATGCAAAAGGACAGTGTAATTGCTCTGTCTGTTGATGCTGTAGGTAATGAACGCAGTGGAGCAGGACTACAGGCTGCCTCCTCCCATGGACTGCCCCGCAGTGCTGCACCAGCTCATGCTGGAGTGCTGGGTGAAGGAGCGGAACATGAGGCCGCGCTTCGGACAGATCGTCAGCACACTTGACAAGCTCCTCCGCAACGCCGCGAGCCTCAAAGTGCTTACCAGCACACACTCAGGGTGAGCGGAACACAGGCCAGATTAGACACGGGTCAATTATGGCTTTGACTTACAGGAAAAGACGGATCTTCCTACTGGAATATAGTTTGCGAAATCCAGACTGGCAGGGTATGCGGGCGAAATGCACACTGTTACTGCTATATTTCCTGCTACACATGAAAATGTATGTCTTTTAAGTGTCAACTTAATTATCATATAATATGTAAATAGGTAAATAAAGAGTAAATGAAGTTTAATCACTTCAATTTATTTTGTAAGAAGAAAAAACTATTAAAACTATTAAAATAAAGTAGTATAATTTTGCACAAAATAAAGTTTCTATTAGAAATCACAGTTGTAATCAAAGTGTGCAACGTGAAGTCAAAGATACAAACTCAAATTCAAGATAGTGATATTTAAAATGAGGATTAAAACTTGTAATAGTGTGATATAGTCACTATATAGCAGTATTAGGTTGAAATTACAAGAAATAAAATCAAGAATATTTGCAACACAAGTCACATTGTGACTTAAAATGGCATTTATGAATACAAAGATGCACTGTGATATGTAGTCACATTTCGGGTTATAAAGTCACAATTATGAGAAACAATGTTGAACAATTTTCGAAAAGTCACAATTGCAAGATAAAGTCACACTGTGGCTTTTGAAATGACAAGAATCAAAGAGGCTCCGTTCAACATATCTCGATATTCTACACTGTGGGATATAGTCGCATTTGCAGGAAACAAAATAACAGCTGCACAAAAATAAATTACATTATGTGAATGCCAACTGTAAGTGCCAATTGAAAGATATCTTTTGTGCAACAAAAGGTTTCGATTTACAAGAAAGTCACATTTTGAGATTTAAAACGCGGTTGATTAAACCATCTATAAAAAAATGGCTCGAAATAGAAATTGTGGAGTTAAAAATGAATAAGCACTTAGACTAAACTCAGATTGTTCAGTCTTGGAGATCTTTTTTTGAGTTCCCTGACATTTGACTGGTGTTTGTAAATCTAAACGCAGTCTGTGACACGACGGAGATCTCGACATAAAGGGATGTGGGATCACTAGGGAGAAACATCTGAGAAACAGGAAACATTGCTCTTCGTTCTGTCTCATTGCTGTCTAGGAGAAACTATGGAGATATTAAAAAGAGATCTATCTTTCCTACGGGTAAAACACAAGCTGAATTTTTAAACTGAACATGTGCAGCAAAATACCTATCGCGATAAGCTTACCCCTCCCCGCGCCTCGCTATGCAAATCACTGTTTACTGTGTAGGGCTTTTTCCCTCCACCCAACTCCTCGCGATAAGCCGTTTCAACCACATAAATTATCCAGCAAATAAATGCAATCCATAGCGCTGCTGAGTCTGACTTAGTCAAAATAAGCACGCTCATTTCACTTGCGTTTGTAAACGCGCTGCTCTCGCCTCGAGCGCTTTGAACCGCACCGTCTTGGGAACGGAGTAACGGCTGACTTACACACAGTGCAGTGCCCTTTCCTCTTCACTGGCTGCTGTGTCTGCTCGCTGGGGAAGCTGGTTCGGTTCAGACTCGGGCTAGCGGAGGTGGCGGAGAGAGCTTAATAAGGGAGATGGAGGAGATGCTAAAAGAGAGCAATGACTTTAATTAGTCGGCTAATGAGCTTTTTAATGTGCCGGCAGTGGAGCCCCATGCCTAACGGTCGAGTGTGTGCGAGTGCGCGTGCGGGCACGTCATGTCTCCGCGTGACGCCGCATGCTGATGGCCGGTGTATGATTCATTTATGTTTGCATCTGTATGCACGAGCAGGCCAGGCCAGGCTGTTGACATGCCATGATCCAATCTCCAGAGACAGCTGTGTGTCTGCGTGCGTGATTACTGTTCTAATTTGAATGAAAGTGCACACAGTTGGCCTTTTTTATTGGAAACCCAAGGAACGGTTTACATCAGAATGAAAATACTGCTGTCACCCTGTCTCATCTTGTTTCAAACCTATATGCTGATATTTCTTCATTGTTAATCAATACTGAGAAATTTGGAAGAATCTTTACGCAGCTCTTTCTGCACCAGAGTTGTACGTCATCCAGAATTGAATTCAATCAATCAATCAATCAATCATTTTTATTTATATAGCGCTTTTAACAACACAGGTTGCATCAAAGCACTGAATTGAGAATGGCTCCAATTTAGCTTCAAAACCAAGAAATGTAGTAGCAGGCAGAATTGAAATTTGATGGTATTTAAATTAGAATTTTAAGACATTTTAAATTCAGTTAGTTTAAAAGTAAAGTCAAGACAAATGGATGGATGGGTGCATGGACGGATGGACAAATATATGGGTGGGTGGATGAATGGATGCATAAATGGAGAGATAATTACATAGGGATACATAGATAGATGGAGGAATGGACAGATAGATGGGGAGATGCATAATACAGAAATATGAAGACATGGATGAATGGTGAGATATATATAGAGGGATGGATAATCAGAAAGATAGAGGATAGATGGATGAGTAGGCAAAGGGAAGGATGGATGGATGGATGATGGATGGACATATGGATGGACAGATTAATGTATGGGTGGATGGATGGATTAATAGAGAGACAGTGGAAGGATGGATGATGGATGGATAGACAAATGTATGGGTGGTTGAATGGATGGATGGATGCGCAGATGGAGGAATGGATAGACAGATGGAAAGATGAATGGAGAGAAATATATGAAGGGATGGATGTTTAGAAAGTTAGAAATGAATAGATGGGTGTATAGACAAATGGATGAATGGATAGATGGATGGATTAATAGAGAGATAATTACATGGAAGGATGAATGCATAAATATGGAGACATGCATGGATGGAGGAATAGAGAGAAATATATAAAGGAATGGATGATCTGAAAGATAAAGATGGATAGATGGATGAATAGACAAATGGATGGATATATCAATGGATGGACTGAGAGACAATTATACAGAGGCTTGAATGGATGGATAGATCATAATTAATTCTCAGTAGGGTGTGTGACCAATTCAAATTGAAACCATTTTTGTTAATGTTAAATAACTATGCCTTGAAATGCGTGCTGTCCCGTGTCAGTGTTTCCTGCATTGGCTGATTTTTCTATTTCCCTATCTGTAGTGATCTCTGTCGAGTTGGCGGGACCCTGCCGGGCCATCAGAGGAAGAGTATAGGAGATGCACAAGACATGAAACAACAAATGAGCCAAACTCTGCCCATACGGGTTTGACTGATTAAAAAGAACACCTGCTGAGCCTCCAGGCTAGCAACAAATTCCCATTTGAAGAGTAAACCTGACTGGGACAATCCATAAAAAGCCAATGGAAAATTACTGGAGCCGACTATTGCTTGAAGAGCCAATGGAAAACCTGTATACAATTTGGGACAGTGTCGCACCCCTCCCGAGGAGCCTGTGGAAAACTACGGCGTGTCCAATGGAAAACTGTATGGGCCTGACGGGCAGCCTGTCTATGGGGCACCTGGGGAGTGCTGGGAAAACACAGCACATGTTAATTGGAATTCTGTGCGATGGCGCCTCAGGCAATCGTCTTTGTTCTTTCCCTCCCTTTTGCCATGACTTTCTCGTGTTTACACTGAATTTTCATTACATGGATTAAATTGACGACGTTTCTACTTCTCAGGTTCAGTTTGCATGTGTGCATGTGTTTCTCTAATGGCAAAAAGCGATCACTCTCTTCCGTGACTCCAATCCCTTCCATTCTTCCTCTCATTTGCCGAGGCCACAAACGATGAGACGGACTCGAGAATTATAAGCTAACTGTAATAATGTTTTAAAAATGTATTAAATGTAAGCCTGGGCTGTTTGATGTTGGCTTGAGGACAATTTGCCGCTCTTTTTCCCCTCAAAGACTTGCTTCTTCTGATCTTTTCTTCATATTGAAGAAAGGAAGAGAGGAGTGGAACACAGGAAAGTTATAAACTAGCCAGGACGGACTCAAACTAAAACTTTTTCAGAATGAGAAGAGGACATTTTCAATGAATGGAAAGTCCTTTAAGGGCGAGTTGACTTTAAAAAAAAGCGGACTGTTACGATTCAAGGAAAAATGTTTTATTTACCTCTGTTGTATTTTGTCTTCCATGAAACGCTCTTGAGAGATTTCTCCACGCGGAGGACTTCGGACTACGATTTAAAAACTCCCGTTTCCCCTGCCTGTGAGCGAGCGGGAATTGTGCTCTATGTGTGTATGCGTGTGTGTGTATGTGTGTGTGTGTACAGTATGCTCATGTGTGCTTGAGAGAGCCAGTCGAGCTCTACAGCTTTACATGCATGCCATATTCAAAACTCAAACCTATCCGAGAGGTGAGGCGACGACAGTTTGACTCGAGAGCTGTTGTTTGATGAATATTCCACTTATTTTAATTCAGTCTGTTCAAATATGCATAACTGTGTAAATAAATGCCTCATAAGAACTGAAGAGTCATCGACATGATTATAATGGCTGATTTACGAGACCCATGACACCCACATAAAATGTTCCAAACTACTTTATTCAGTGCATACTGCAACAAAACGCTACGTTGCTGGGTTTTGTTTCACACTCTATTGCACATGCGGCAATAGGCAATAATCAAAATAATTGGAAATATAAAAAAATATTTCCCCTCTCATATGAAGCATTTGGAAGTCAAGTTTTCACGGTACAATATTACAGTTAAAATTATTATATGTTAAAGCATTAGTTCACCCCAAAAATGGAAATTAGCTCATGTTTTACTCACCCTTAAGCCATCCTAAGTGAATATGACTTCCTTCTTTCAGATATAAATCCAATTGGAGTTATATTAAAAAACATTTCTGGCTCTTCCCAGATTTATAATGGCAGTGGGCAGGTGTTCAACAGTCTACAAGAAGTCAGATAAAGTGCATCCCCGATGTTTTGAAGCTGGGATGTTGGTTTGAACTGCTTTAAGCTGGTCCTTTGCTGGGTTTCAAGCTGGTCAGACCTAACCAGCGTATGCAGTTTTTTTGAACAGGATCATCCATAATAAACAGTGCCACACACAGCTCCGGGGGAAGGTGTTTTTGTAAGAAAAATATCCAAATTTACTTCATAAACTCTCGAATGCGCCATGCACGCCGGTGAGATATGCTAGTCTTATAGTATGCTAGTCAAAGAAAGCAAAGTGTCTTTACTTTACTCCTGTTGAGATCCTTGAAATATACTGAAATCATCCTACATTTTTCTTTACAAATCCTTGTTTTGTGCTTCATGACCTGCGGTTTTTTATTTTACTTTCACCTTCATGTCCTTACATTCTGTGTCATCTGCCAGCTTCTGCCTACAACAATAAGTGAGAGAAAAGTGTTTATAATATTTTCTTTCATATATATAATATATTGAACTATTCAGAGGTAGCTACTTTTTGTTAGTGACTCAAGTAGCTTGACTGGAGTAGACTATGTTAAATTTTGAGTCGCTTGTAGTTTGACAAGCTAACTTCAAGATTCCTCAGCATAACGCCATTCATGCGCTCATTGACATCCAGCATCCAATTATCCACAAGTTTGCCTGATATATATAATAAAATATAATCCCCCAGAATCACCAGCCCTTATTTCTTTACGAGCAGACTTGGAAGGCGGTTTGTCTGATCAGAGCTTCTCTATCTCTTGTGTATCTCCCTGATTTCCCAAGTCAGATCTCCCTCTGCGCCGAAGCTCCGCATTCCCCACGCTGCACAAAAGCACGTTTGATCTTTCCAATTACGCCGGCCGCTCTGTGCAAGCCTGCAGATCGGAGAGAACAGCTTGGCAGCAGAATTGGTTGCACATCAGGCTCTTTTACTGGCGGAGTTCTTCGCCCAGAGGTTCAGATCTGCGTATCTGCCTTTGCTGCTGCCTCATCAGGAGGAAGGGACTGTTTGGGCCAAAAGTGCAGTAATAATCACAACGCGTGAACTCTCATTAAGATGGTGGAGGGTTGGGTGTGTGGGAGGTTGTGTGTTTGTGTTTATATGTGTGTATCTGTGAAAAGAGGAAGGGAGAGTGTTAGTGTGGGTGGTGGAAATACTGTAGCTTTGTTCCAAAACCTAGTGAGCTGCCGTACTGTTTACTGCCTACATAAGCATCCTGACGGTAATGAAACCTCATAAGTGACCACTGCAGAATACTACATAGGCAGCATCTATACATATGCTACAAACAAATAAAATTCCATGTAGAAGAATTTTCAAATTGTATTGTTTGTGTGTAGATGTTTTTATTTTATTTTTTTATGTCGGCAAGCTACCCACGAGGTTGTTGGTGCCGTATTGGTTGTATGTTAGCATGTTGCTAAGCTAAAATCAAACTTCATAACCTTACCTTAAAAACTAGCACATGCTGGTAAGTTTTGAAGCTAGGATGCGTTTGAGCATGTTACTAAGCTAAACACCCTGTAAGTCATAAACCTCAAACAGATATTTATGGTACTCTACATAGACAGTAACTCTATATATGCTGGAAAACAATCTGGATTCATGCAAGAGCCTGAATTTTTCTCTAATTTTAATAGCTACATGTTAGCATGTTGCTAAGCCAAATCCAGTGAAAGTTAAAACCTTATCATAATCACAACCTCACAAGTGACCACTACAATATGCTCGACGGCCTCATTTTTAACGGTTTGCAAACACCAGGTTGCTAAGCTAAACACTTTCGAAGTACTGTGAAATACTATGAAAGTCATGAAATCACAAGTGACCACTACAATATTCTCTACGTAGGCAGCATCTCATATTCTACAATTTTCCTGATTTGATGGTTGTATGTTAGCATATTGCATGAGATTGTTATGATAGTCTCTACAACAACTCTGGCAGCCACTCTGAAAAACAAACAGCGTTCCACACAGGAGAGTCAAATTTTTTCTCATTTTAATGCTTTCATGTTAAAACTGCTAAATACTGTGAAAATGACAGCTACTACATAGACAGCAACTTTATATATGAAGTAAACTAGCCCACCATGGAGAAGTCTGAATTTTCTGTTAGTTTTAATGGTTGTATATTAGCATGTTGCTAAGTCATAGCCTCACAAGTAACCGTTAAAATATTTTTATATAGGCAGCAACTCTACATATGCTACAAATATGTTACTGTACATAATAACATTGACAAGAATGTCATTTTATAACAAGAGACTAATCATTTATAAGCTCTCTACATGGGCAGCAACTCTATATGCTACAAAATAGCATTTTAAAGAGGAACCTCGGTTTTGATCAGGTTTTACATGTTAGCATAATGTTATGCCAAATGCTGTGAAAGTGATAAATCACAAGTGACCAGTACAGTATGGCATCTCCATAGGCAGCTACTCTAAATATGCAACAAGCACAATAGCATTGACAAAGAGGAGTGTCAATTTCATTTCCAGATTTTAATGGAACATGTTAGCAAGATGCTAAGCTAAACACCCTGGAAGCCATAAGGTTCCAAGTGACCGTTACAATACATATGCAACTTTAGCAGACAAATAGCATGTTGCTAACATGTAACCTAAAATGGTGGGCTAGTAGCTGGTTTCAGTTGGTCTCCCATCCTAGCTAAGCTGGTAATGGCTGGTATTCAGCTAGTTGGTCGAATGGTCTCCCAACACGACCAGCTACATTCTACATAGGCAGCAACAAATAGCATTGCACAAATAAGTCTCAAGTTTCTCAGATTTTAATGATCTAATGTTGCTAAGCTAAACACTCGTAACCTCACATGTGACCTCCTTTTTTATCACTTCTCTAAAACAGTATTAAATGCTTTTCAGTATTCGTTCAAGCAAGGTTATTTATAATCTGCATTTATTTCTGATACCATCCCGTTGGATTTATTTTTCACTGTGCTTCTTGAAGAGCATTCTGGGATTGCCATCTCTTTGGAGAATATGTGATGCTGCTTTAGAATTTGGCCAGAATTAGATATCTAATGAGGCAGCATAATTAAGATTGGAATTAGGGTTTGGAACAGCCTTCACATCGGGAGCATGCCCATCATGCCTTAGAATGCTGCCTCCATAGTTTTGGAACAGTGCGTGTGAGTTTGTGCGAGGACAAGGAAGACGCAGACAGACGGCCCGAGAGTGTGTTAGCATCTGTGCTCTAGGAGAGAAAGACAGCAAATAAGAGTGAATGGTGGAGTGTAACTGCTCGCTGAAGACTCAGGGGGTTGTCAGAGACACATCACGGCATGCTGCAGAAGTTGCGTCGAACGTATAACTAACGTTCTCTCGGTGCGTCTGTAAGTGGAAGCTGTCAAGACGTGCTTGTTGACTGTCGGCTCAGGCTCGAAATTCCAATTAGATGGACATGGCAGATTCGGCATGTATACGGGACGGAAAACAGCTCGCGGTACGGTTATCGCTACAGATGTGGGAGGATGTGCTGACCTCTTTCAATTTCCACGGGTTTTACACTAATGACAACTGGATTTTCTCGATTTTCTGAAGAAAATGTGATTGGTGCTTGCAGTGCAAAAAACAAGCTGCCGTGATGCTAAAGCATATTGGGTGCCTGCCAGAATGTTGCTATGCAGTTTATAAGGCGTTCTGAGTCATTGTCATGTTGAGAACAAACCATATGAATTGAGGTATAATTCATGCCTTTAACACAAATAGCGTGTAATGAGTTACACAATGAACATGCCTACATACTTTAAGCAATAATAACAGTAATGATTTTACCCTAGCATGTACTGCTAATTACAATTCTGTGCAGTGCTTCAGTAGCGCTGCGTAATTTTCTGTAGCATCGCACCTCTCTTCGTGGGATTAGATGATCTTTCTTAGAGACCGTTCTGCCCCATTGATTTCCTCCCACATACACACGGGAGCAACACTGTGACACCATCACAGCATCTACTGACATTCATGCTTCTTCACAAGTGTTTATCCAGCGTCTACATGACGTGCAGAAACAGGCGGAGGTGTAGATATGAATGCACTGTTGCTTTGTACTTGTTTATTTAATAACCAGGCACAAGAATTACATGGTTGTTACCTGCCACCCATGTAAAGGAAGCTACATATACGTGTACGGATTGTTATTTAGTGTTGCTTGTAAAAACCAAAAGTGAAGTAATTGTATCTATTTCTGCGGTTGATAAATATGACATCCCAACCCACGTAAGTGTTTGCACCTGGCATTAAGATGCGTTTCAAGTGTTTCGATCACAAGTGGTTGACTGAGATTGATTACCATTTAGACCTGATCTAAAACCTGCATTTTCAAATGCATCATCTTTGACGGCTTTTGTTCCCTTTTAGCTCATCTCACTCTATAGCTTTTGTGAGAGCGCTGTGTGCGGCATACAAATATGACTGAATGAATGATGTCATCACGCTGCTTACAAATGAGCGGGAAATCAACCGAAAGTAAAGGATACAAATGAGAACACCGCTTTCGCAAACAAAAGAGTGCGGTTTAAATTTTATGTTTTGGTGCACTTTTTTAAAACTGCTCGATTGTGGCAGTCTTAGCGCAAGTCTTCCATTTAAATGTGTTGAAGAGGTTAACAGTAGATAAGCTCAAAGAGTTAGAGACCACTCCGTTTACACCTGCATTTAGCATTGTGATTAGATTAGTGAAAGCACATCTTAATACCCCTGTAAACAGGGCCCTAGTGATGGCAATGAAATGTGCGAACTCGTTTAACCTGGCATGTTTATAGCTAGCCACCAAGCATCTACAAAAAACATTTATGAGGTTTAGGACAATATGAAATGGCTTTTTCAGCCCATTTACTTCCATAATGTGATGTATTTCAGTGATAGAGAATATTTAATGGGGGGAAATGTAGGGTAGGACTAACTTAAATCCATCAAGAATTTATTAGATTGTAAAAAGTGGAAACCTGAATGTGACTTTATAGTCGATTGCGGTGGATGACACCTTGAGGAAGCTCAATTTAGCATTAAATAACTTTTCAAGATTCTAGTAAAGACCTAGTTATTCGTAAATAGCTTTATTGTCAATATTACCATAGCTGTTATTTTACGGATGCACCTATTAGTTGCTTATTAGCATGCATATTAGCATGCACCGCAGAATCATAACAATAAGCCCAGGAATGTGTGTGAAGAATATAAATAGCACACATTTTGATTCCACGTGATTTGTGACTTCAGAAAACACAGATAACACTCTTTTATGAAGCTCAGCCTGTGCATTCCTCACGTGAGGTCTCAACCTTTCGTCAAACACTCCTCAGACTATTAGTATGAACGTCAAGCTCACCTAAACCTGCAATGTTTGAGTCTTCGGGGGCACAGGGGTAGCTGACCTGAGACCAGCCTTTAAAGCCACATTTAATGCCTGTCATTTATATTTATAGGGCACTTTGACTTAAACACCTAGTGAAGCGCTGCAGCCTTTCACTGCCCGCCTGAATGACTGAGTGACTTTCACCTTAGAAGGGCGACATCCCTCAGTATGGACTTTTAAGTGCTAGCAGAGGGGCTTCCAGGGGCCAGATAAAGACTTTCTTACCACACTACAGCTCAGTCGCATTTTGGAAAGCACAAAGCACAGATTAGAGTCCCTCTGTTTGCCGATGGGATTGCGGAGGTTCGGGACCCCCCAATGGCGTTCCTGCCAGCAAAGCCAGATTGTAAATCAGAGGAGAGAGGCAGAGAGAAGCAGGAATAAAGAACCAGCTGGAAGCTCATACATTATCCTTGACGTCAACATACAGTAAGGATATAGGCCTGTGGAAAGCACAGAGGGTTCTTTTCAGAGGCCTAATAGGCACACCAGGTCTCAGGGACCTGCTGAGGAGACCACCCTGCTCAATTCGTATCGACTTTGAGAAAGTGAAGTGGCCCTCAGGACATTGTGGAAAAGCCTAAGAAAATCTGCACCGCATCCCTTCGAGTTTTCCTCCTCCGCCCGCTGCATTTTTCCTCCTCATTTCTCTTGCTCCTTATTCTTTCCATCTGAGCTGAAACTGACATTTGCCACCTGAGTCATCCAGACAGAGATGGACCAGATACTCCCTTTCGATGAAGTCATGCCAATGACCCTTGTCCCTCCCCCACCTTCCATTTGTGCTCCTATCCTCGCCTTCAGCAGAGATATTAATAGCATCCGCTCCTGCCTTAGTTTGTTTTCTGGCAGTTGCAAGAATGGTCTATAATACAGTACGCTGTGATATATGAATGCTGCATATAGGCTCTGTTCCAAAACCTTTGGGCTGCCCTTACAGGCTGCATCCTAAACGTCATGGAACCTCATATGTGACTGATTTAGAAAACTGTATAAAGAAAGCTATGCGAAATATCGTTCAACGTGTAAAATTTCATTAGTGATTTAAAAAGAATTTGACGATAGCATGTTGCTAATGTTGTGATTGCCTATAATAAGCACAAAAATATATACATGTGTTTATTCTTTATTTTTTTCACTTTGCTTTTTTATGCATACATATTATGCAAATATTGGTGGGAACCATATTCAGAATCTATCTATCTATCTATCTATCTATCTATCTATCTATCTATCTATCTATGAGACGTTCTTCCTTACGTTTTCAAACATATACTGTTTCTAAAGATATATTCCTTCTTCTACAAGACAGTCAACACATATATATATTAATAATTTAACATTTTTCAACATTTTCACAGCTGTGTTGTTGCTACCACAACAACATCAAGAAATTGAAGGAATGAACTGAATGGAAATGACTTGTTTTGGTCACCAGCAATTCCAAAAATAATGTCCATGCATTGTATTCTATGCCAAAGACTAATAAAAAAAAAGTGATGATTGCTTGCAGCTCTTGTTAAAATACTCCCCAAAGAAAGAAAAGTGCTCTTATCATTTTGCGGACAAAAAGCCCTCCAAACTTCACAGCTGTTCAGAGCTATATGTAGGAAATAAACGCCTACCTCTTATCTATGTAGTTAACCCCGGGCCGATATATGTCATCTGCCCACTCAATAAACTTTGACAGGCAAGGCACTGCTAAAAGACGATCATTGTGAAAATGTAAAGTGTCGGAGGTATGAAACATAAGGTTTTTTTTAGCTATTTGCATAGGTTTTACGTTACTGGCTAGGAAATATGCATCGACTAGGAACACCACAGACTGAAAATGTAAAAGAGTTTTCCTGTAAGTCGAGACTTCCACCTTCAGGAAAAAGTGGTTTTAAAATGCTGCCTCTATAGGCAGCTCACTAGGTTTTGAAGCACAGAACTCCATGTGCATCTGATAATGAGGCCCACCTTTAATAGCAGCATTATGCACTTGTCCACTCTAGATTCATGTACGCAATGTAGATCGGGTCATTATAAAATTGCAGTGAAATTCAACTAAAATATAATCAAGAACGTTGGATATTTTAGAGGGCTCTGGTATACAGCAAAGACGGTGTTAAAATGAATCAGTGGCACAAATTAGTAGAGCCGACCCTAACCCAGGGTTAAATGTTTTTGAGGATGATCCAAAAAGCAATTAAGAAGCATGCGAGAGGAATGCGATGATTGATTGTTCTCCGAGGGCCGTGTTTTACAATGCCCCTGTCCTTGCCGAATGGTTGCTATAGCAACAGGAAGAAGGAGGTGGACTTCAGGAGCGGGAGAGGATGACAGATCAGTTTTGGAGAGTATTGACCCTCTGTTCTTTTCAACTTGTCTTCCATTTGAGGCTGTTGCGCGGAATACTGCATTTTAATCACCCCATTTAAAATGGGATTCATGGAACGGCCCCAGCAACTGCTGAGTCACAGCTTTCGCGAGACGAATGAACTTTCGTATGTGAGCGGTGAATGATATATGCGCCGTGCAAGACGTCTGAGCTCTCGGAGATGGATTTGCGTGCCGTTCGACCTCTCAGGGATGCGTTCACGCGGGGCTGAAAATATCAACGCACCTGAAGTCACGAATTAAAATGTTTGAGTTGATGCAGTGATGACGGCCCTGACATGCATCGAAGTACATTAAAGTCAATTAACGTGTCTACCGCGCTGACACGGAAGCGGACGGCGGTATGTAGATTTAAAACAATTATAGTCGCAGTTAACCTTTAAAAAAATGACAGGGAACGAGGGCACTCAAATCTCCAGAGATGTCAGCGTACATATTACCTAATCTTATTCTCAAACTAATCAAAACCAATTATTTGAATTGTCGCATTTAAAGAACAACGTGGCAACGATCGCTTCAGCACTTGGCCTTATTTGTCTTAATTGGACAAGTCGATTCAGAGTACCTGTCTGTTTGTTTGCTTGCTTTTAAGGCATGAGGAGGAAGAGTACTTCTGTCCCATCAGGGACGACCACCCAAACAGCAGCTGTGCTTTCTACCTCCCCGAAACTGCCACTGCCGTCTTCAAAGCGATGGGACAGATGTGCCCCGAGATTAGTTTTTGGCAGGCGAAGTGCGTCTGTTCGGGCGGCTGATCACACAAGGTTGAGTACACGTATTCAGATATGAACTTGCTTTGGAGGACCAGGTGCGTGAATGCAACAAATAAACTGACTGCAAATGAATTCCTATTGTCCACAAGCTGCGTCTGGCTATAACACCCAATTACATGAACCGCGTGTGTCGCCCGAGAACAAAGGAGGGAGAGCGAAGGAGAGGGAGATACGATGAGAATGAAATATTAGCCTGCCTTTTACCACGCCGAATGTACACTGTACCGCGCACTATTGAAATAAGACGGTGTGCGTTATGGATTAATAAATATATTGCATCGTTGTCGCATGACCTCGCAGAGCGCGACGGTAAAATTCCCATTCGTTAGAGTTGCTATTAAATGGCCGTGAATTTTTGCTTGCATAATTGCGTCGTTACATCATCGAATGCATTGCATTGTGGGAGACAGAGCCTAGTGCAATGTGCTTTTAGCCAAATGTAATAGGCCACTTGGTTATTCATACCAGAACATTTGCATACGGTGTGCGTACTGCATATCTCAGAAATAGAACTATGCTGGTGTGCTATTCTGACCACAGCCAAGAGAAATGTCAAAACAGAGAAGTGTGAGGGGGAAAAAAAACAGTGGGTGTATAAGGTGGGGAAGACATGTGATGTTTGAAATGCTGGATTTAGTGGCATCTATTGTAGCGGTATTGTGGTAAGCCTCAGACACCACCAGAGGAAAAATTCATGGAGTTATGGCACTGGAAGATATAGATGTTTGTGTCAACCCTGGAACTCACGTAAAGGAATATTTCAGGTAGAGAATAAATTACATTGACAAAATATGAAAATAATGCTCGAAAAAAATATAAGAAGTCATTTCTTGGTTTGAGAACACTTACGCTGGAATATTGTGGAGTGATAGCGCAATCTAAAAAATTAGAGAACAATATTTTAGTAACATATCGGTTGTCATCTAGCACTTTAAGATATTTTTTCACAAATGTTATTAAATGTAATCTTCAGCAAATCTTAAAATGAATACATGAATCGGTGCATTTTTTGGTAATCCATAACCAGGTGCTCATCCACCAGGAAAAGTAATTCCAACTAAAAAAAAACAATTTAGTCGAGTTATAGATCAAATACTAGGCAATTTTACTGAAATATTCATGCGAGTGCTTTAAATAAAAATACTGGCTTCGCCTTTCTGCTTTAAAACCCCCTGGCCATTGTAAGTGCATTACTTTAAACAAGATTTTCTGTTTGTTTTATAAAGAACGAGTGAAGTTATTTTCAATGGTAATTGACAGCGTACCACAGATACTGTTGCTAGAGGTTGAGCTGCGTTTAACCCAGAATATTCTTTTAAACAAATCACAGGGGACAGCGTGAAGTCAGTAGGGCCTCGGGGGGGACTTTGACGCCCTTCAAACGTCAGAACTATCGTTTAACAGCATTACATTACGAACCATTTAGAGCAGCCTACTGTGGACCAACTGTGGAGTTGTAACCCCCTGAATTCATAAAAAAACGTGTCCTTGAAGACAGGCCCTCTTACTTACAGTTAACAAAAACAGACTGTGAAAGTGACACTGCGGCGGGCCTAAATTGGATTGATTATATGATTAATGGTGACACGGAGGTTAGCTGGAATTTTCCTTTGCTCCTGCAGTGACACTGTCATCAAAGCTCTGGCATGTAGACAAGACTGAGGTCCCTTTAATCAGATTTGCTAAAGTGAAAACTCTCCTGCGCACAAAGGCACCATTGATACGTGGTGGGTGTCAACAAAGGAAGAGCTTCGACAAGGGGAACGGGGGGTAGCTGGAGAAAAGAGTGGACTCGGATGGGGGGGAGGGCACGAATGAATGGGTGCATCTCATTGTAAAGTTAACATTTGTATGGGCCAGACGAATCTGCCGGAGGACTGCTGAGGAGCACAACTGTCACTCAAGCGCCGACTCCACATGTCAGCAGTATCCAAAACTGCTTAAAAACATAACGCAGAAGATACACGGTTTTAAGGACTTGACTTGAAACATCAGAAGGAGAACGTGGAGAACGCTTGTGGTCCTCACATTTTTGCTTTGAGAGGAATAGGGTTTCAGATTATTATTATTCAGGTTTTTTTAAAAGATAAATATTTAACATCGAGTACTAGTTCCATGTAAATTTGCAACAGTGACGGTCAGATCTACTTCCACGAAGTGTAATTTTCTCAAATTGTGATGGAACTTGCTGGATGTCATTACAGCAAATATAGACTGTAAATATAAAATAATTATCCCGGCATATTTAACAAGAAAATGCTTTTTTTAAAATTGCACATTTAATTCAATATTACTTGCAGTTTCAGTTATTGTGAAATTATTGTGAAATCTTTTTTTTTTCCCCAAATATGAATTCGGTTCACTTTTTTTTAACTGAATTCAAAAAGCTATATGTAGACACTTTTGGTACATTTATTAATTTTTAAAATGGAAATTGTCAAATTATGTGCATGAAATACATTTGCTATATTCACTTTCCTTTCACAAAAAATATTTTTTACAAGTTCTGAATATGAGTATGTTTTACAAGAAAATACTATTTCAATCGTTCTACTTTCTACAAACTTCTACATTTAATTTAATGTTATTTGCTGTTATAGTTTTTACACCACACTGTTGTTGGTGTGCTGGCTTAATTTATTTATTTATTGCGTGCATAATAGCGACTTAAGTTTGGTTAAGCGAATCGGCATTACTCAGATACATTTGCGCTACCCTGAACCGTTTGGAGCTCAATCTGCTGTCATAAAAGACCTGTTTATGGAGAGGCTCATTAACTACAAGTTCACCTACGTGCTCTGGATTCAAGGGCGGAAAACATTGGCATTTGCCGGTTTCCAACGTAAACAGCGTGTCTCGCATTATATCCCGGATCAGCTGAGGACCAGTATTCAGCACCATGGGTACTTTAATCCAATTCAGGAAGTCTGAATTCATTGCTTATATTTCGTCCGCTGTCTCTGTCATGGTATTATGCGTGGTGGCAGGGCACACACAAGCTGCCCTTTCACAGAGAAAAATCACACAAGGCTTTGGAAATGAAGTTACCATTACAGGGACAGCAGATTCAATTAGAGACAAAGCCCCGGACAACAGTGACCTTGCATTGGCCTGCTTCTCCTACACTGTATTCCAGTTGGGTTGAATTCAGTGGGAAATATCCTTAACCTACTGTAAATGATATCAGATGATCTGTAGCCCAGCAAAAAAACATTCTACAGTTCTTGCGCCAAACGAACCCTCGCTGGATGCACGAGATTTGGATTATTACGAGTTCATATTGGAATAAGTTGAGAAATTTTCCAGATATTAATATCAATGTGTAATGCTCCTTTAATGATGAGGTTTGGACGCATCTATCGGACGCGGATTTTCCCAACTCCGAGGGAATGCGTGCAAAACCCCGGCAACGCATAAATGAGTTTTCTCAACAATACCCGGAACGGCGTCTACCGCAAAAATACAGGCCCGCTTTGAACAAAATAAAAGGCTGGCAAAAAAAAAAAAACGGATATGAAAATTCTCATCAAATTCGATTTTCAAGGTGTGCGAGCGTCTCCGAGACGCCAACCCTAAAGAAATGTAATTTCCACACTTGCATATTTAAAAGACCCGCTGGAGCGAAGAAAGAAAACGAAGGAGAAGCTTAAAATCTTTGTGGATCCAAAACAAATAGATGACTATATTGTTGATGCGCAGTGTGGCTGGGACGACAAAGCTGCCTGCACTTCAGGTTCAGTCTTAGTGCCAAGAGGACAGCTGGAGGGCCGCCATGTTTGTGTTAAGGGAGAAATGGTGATACACAATGGCAAATTGGACTGAAGCCCCCCAGCTGAGCCATTGTGTCTCCCACTGAGCACCGAATGGGAGAGATTCCTGAGAAAATGGCCTGCGCTCACAAACGCACGCACACGCTCGTGCGGAAAGAGGATCAGCGAGGTGTGCGTATAATAAGTCCAACACAAAACCAGACATTCAGAAGCTTAGACATGCAGATCCACCCTGCCTAAAACCCGAACCTGTTCTCTATCGAAATAAAGCTGCATAACCACAGTAGAGTTCACTAGAGCCTGACCGGTTTGCAGAACAATGGTGAATTATTGAACTATTAAGGGAAAGTTATCGATTATATCTCTTGAATAGTGGCGTAACGGTACACATATTTTTGCTGAGAATTTTTCAATCTTTCTATGTGAACCCAACAAATACAGCATTTTTTTTTAACTGCTACATGAGTGGAAACATATATTTGTACTTTTGATACGCTACTAAGCCACAACTTTCAGATGATGCCCTTTTTTCAGGAAATTCTAACAATAAATGGTGTGTTTTTGATGTGTGGCGTGACAGATCGCTGCATAAACGCTTCAGTTAAAACACTGAATTTAGAATTTATATCAAGAAACGTTATCATTTCGAAGGTAATTTAAACACGGTGAATTTATTTAAAGGTGCAGCATGTAAGATTGACAGCTAGAATTGGTACTGCAAAAACAAATGCATGAAACTATAATATTATTTTTCCTTGAAAGCAGTATGCTGTATTTTACGACAATTTAGCAGTATTTATGTTTGCTAAATATATACAAACATGTTATTTTTTGGCTTTAGAAGAGTCAGAAACGTACATGCATTAAGAAATGCAACGCCAAAACCATATCGAAACCGAGGTACACACCAAACTGCCATGTTTGCGTACCATTACATCCCTAGAAAAAATATATTTTAAGCTTTTATGAAAATACGCATACACAAACACATTTTGAGAGCACAGTGAGACCAACTCAGTCACATCACGGATGGTATTTCATGGGTAAACTCTTTTTTTTGGCACAGTTTGTTTGCCACATATTTCTTTTTGGTGGAATTTCCTGTGTAATTTCGTTTATCGCAAGAATTCTGCAGTTAAACAATGAAAAAAAAAAAAAAAGCTATGATAATGTGAGACGACTTCTACAAAAGCATACCATAGATGAACAACTTCGGAGCTCAAAGCAAAAAGTTTATTGTTCTTGCAGATTCTTTCTATATTCTTTAAAATGATTGTCGTCTTTACTTTCTAAACCTGACTGTTGCGTTCAATCGTTGACCGAAAAACATCATCGAGACCCTGTACATGCATTTGAACGTTTTATTCGGGTGCAATTGTATACTTCGCAAGTGGACAAAAGTAATCATTGTTTCAAACAGCTTCTGGACAGCTGACAAAAGCAGATTATGTACATTTTTTGAAGTTTACCCCCTCTGGGCTGAGACGTAACTGGTCGCTAACTGCTATCTTTGTTATTGCAGAGTAGCACACAGACTGGCTATTGTGTAAGGCAAAAGATAGGATTTGCATGCATGTTAGACAGGATTACACACTCCAGAGTCTGGGTTGGGAAACTAGACCCCGTCAACCAACCATCAGTGGGCGTTTTCCACTTCCATATATTGAAGCGAAGAGGAAAACGTCTTCAAAATGAAGCAACCGTTACGAGTTTAAATCTAAAACAGCAACCTAAATTCGCACCGGACCAAATCCCGCAAACCTTGTTTGGGCAGACTTGTTGATTTGTGTTGTTACGGGCCGGACAGGACTAATCCATTAATCCCTGGTGGCTGATATACATATCAACTGCATTTTAATCCCCCTCCACAGGACCACGGGGCTGAACGTTCAACCTCCTGCATAATCCATTTGATTTCACGTCTGCGGTTAGCACGTACACGGCCCGTATATATGTCCTTTTAGAGGCGACAGGATTGCTTTGACCGAGTCTCCTGGTGGTAGGTGTGAATTTGCCAGAGTGCAGCTATTGCTTGCACACCTCACGGTGACCTGCGGCATTAAATATAAATGACTTTTAAATAATACATTGATACACAGTGGTGAGATATTTTATGCGGTGCTGCTATCTGTATGGGGCCGAGGTGATTAGTGAAGGTGTCAGCGCAGCCATTAACTAAAAGTAACAAGTGGATTTGTCATGTGAAGTATTACTTAAGATGAAGGCAGAGGAGGAATTATGCAACGCTGGACTCTTGCAAATGCACAGGAACCAAATGGATTGCTTTAAATTATTATTCTGGGTTCAGGACGAGTTCTGGCATAATGTTGATAACCACAAAGACTTTCTCTTGCTTGTCTCTCCTCTTAGTAGTAGTAGCAATGATAATAATAATTCATTTATCAGTACATACATAAAATGCATCATACTGATATATTACACAGTTTAAATATATTTTTGAAGAAAAACTTTTGTAATAATAAACTGAATGCGTTTTAAAAACACAATAACCGGGTATACATACTGAAAACATCCAATAATATATTCAGTTTCCTTCAGTCTACACATTTAAAGTGAATGCTTATTGCACAGCTAGAATATTGCTTATTGCATTGCTATTTTTAAGTATATAAACTTAATGTTTTGAATGAACAGATTTAACCTAAAGCAATGTGAAAAAAATGTAAAAATATGCTACAACTTTAATAATATTAATGAAATCAAACAGATGCAAACTATGCCTTTTTGAGTGCAGATATCTAAAATTCACAAATATGGATTACATTAGGTTTATGTTAAAACAAATATTTTAAATATTAATTAAATGTAGAGTGAGGCACTAATATTGATGCAATAGTATTGACACGAGATGTATAGAACGCATTTGTTGACTTGATTTTAGAGTGAAAAATCATAAAATCACAATCATATGTGTGGAATTATATTCAATCTTACATTCAATTCAAATCTCTGTTGCCATGACAACACAATTCCATAAACTCTAAAACCCCAAAATTACCATAAAAATGATCTATTAAGCAATTTTACATCACCAATAGTACAGAAGAATCAATGTTTGTATAAAAATTCTAAGCCTCGCATTTCTTCCTTTAAATTCCACACACATTCACTTCCATTGTAAGTGCCTGACCGTAACCTTGATTTGAACAAGTCAAAATTAATATTGTGGTAGAACAAGGCATATTCAATTTCCAAAAAAAGAAATAAATCCTCATCTGATGACTTTTTAAAAAAAAAAAAAAAAGTTTGGCAATGTTTTGTTACAAGGCGGATCTGTTGGTCAATCTAAGTCTTTTTAATATCATCCCACTGGATTTATTTTCATGATAACGTTCGACGAAGGGAACCATCTTACTGGTTGACTGGCTCATATTGTCATAATGACTTATCTAGGGTGGATGAAGTCCTGGGCACAAACCCCGGCAACATGGCTGCTTGGCTCGCAATATGGCAGCGGGGATTATTAAAACTAATAGATTACCTGCCAAACAGAATGAAGACAAATGGAGGCGGCTGCATCACTTCAAGGTTGATTTTTTCTGTACCGTTTTTGAACTGACGCTGCATAGCTTGTGCCCTGCTGTTATCGGTGAGCTAATGAAAGGTATTTTTCTCACATGTGAGCACAGGTAATGCGGTTTAGGATCTCGTGAAGGACAGCCCTTGTTTTTCAAGCCGTGGGTGTTTGCGTGTATGTGCGTCTTCCGTGCCCTTCAAGACGACGAGCGTAATGCAATTAGTCATCGATCTCTTGTTGACCTCCCATGGAGTCCTTATCAATTTGTAATAACTTCCATGTGCACTTCTAATGCAATCAAGAGGGCGACTGTGAAAAGCACAGCACAGGAACGTCCATCCAAGTTCCCACAGAAACCAATCACAGCTAATCAGTAAGAAAAACAATGCTGATGACAATTTAGACACAAAAATCTTGGTTTTCGCTCCAGCTGACTCATCCGTTGGAGGGCCGAGAGAACACCACAGAGCTGGACGTGAAAACCAAGGAAAACCAAGGCCTACAAAGGCAAAGCCAACTGTTGGTTTTTAAGTGAAAGACATGTTAGTATTGAGCCTTAATGGTATGAAAAAGTGCACCTAATTGCATTGAATGTGTATGTTTAAAAACAAAAGTATTTTTTTCTCTCAAATCTGTCTAAATATGTGTCGGTGAGCATTTCTCCTTTTCCGAGATATTCAATTCGCCTCACAGGTGAGGCACATCAAGATGCTGATTAGACAGCGTGATTATTGCACAGGTGCACCTTAGGCTGGCCACGATAAAAGGTCACTCTAAAATGTGCAGTTTTATGTATTGTAGGGGGGTTCGGGGGCAGCCTGAAAACCAGTCAGTATCTGGTGTGACCACCATTTTCCTCACGCAGTGCATAACATCTCCTTCGCAAAGACTTGATCGGGTTGTTGATTGTGGCCTGTTGGATGTTGGCCAACTCCTCTTCAAAGGCTGTGCGAAGTTGCTGGATATTGGCACGAACTATAACATGCTGTCATACACGCCGATCCAGAGCATCCCAAACATGCTCAATGGGTGACATGTACTCTGGCCATGCAAGAGCGGAGATGTTTTCAGCTTCCAGGAATTGTATACAGGTCCTTGCAACATGGGGCCATGGATTATCCTGATGGTCGTGTATGAATGGCACAACAATTGTCCTCGGGGTCTCGTCATTTCTGTGCATTCAAAATGCCACCAATAAAATGCACCTGTGTTTGTTTGCCATAACATATGCCTGCCCATACCATAATTCGATACACAACATTGACATCAGCAAACCACTCACTCATGCTGTCTGCCATCTGCCCTGTACAGTAAAAACCGGGATTCATCTGTGAAGAGAACACCTCTCCAAAGTGCCAGATGCCATCGAATATGAGCATTTGTCCACTCAAGTTGGTTTCGATGACGATCTGCAGTCAGGTCTAGACCGCGATGAGGGCGACGAGCATGCAGCTGAGCTTCTCTGAAACTGTTTCTGACAGTTTCTCCGGTTATGCAAACCGATTTTTGCAGCAGCTGTCCGGGTGGCTGGTCTCAGACGATCTTGGAGGTGAAGATGCTGGACTGTGGTTACACGTGGTCTGCGGATGTGAGGCCGGTCGGATGTACTGCCAAAAAACACCTTTGGAGACGGCTTATGGTAGGGAAATGAACATTCAGTTCACGGTCAACGTCCCTGCAGTCAGCGTGCCAACTGCACGCTCCCTCAAAACTTGCGGCATCTGTGGCATTGTGCTGTGTGATAAAACCACACTTTTTGAAGTGGCCTTTTATTGTGGCCAGCCCAAGGGTCACCTGTGCGATAATCGGCATCCTGACATGCTACACCTGTGAGGTGGATAGATCATCTCCGCAAAGGGTAAGTGCTTTCTAACACAGATTTAGACAGATTTGTGAACAATAGTTGAGAGAAATAGGCCTTTTGTTCATATGAATAAAGTTTATAATTTTAGTCCTTGTGTGTGTGTGTGTGTGTGTGTGTGTGTGTGTATATATATATATATATATATATATATATATATATATATATATATATATATATATATATAATATTAAATTACATTAAAGTATATTTTAGTTTACCATACATGCCTCTCAGTACTTTCATCAGTACACTCTAACCGTATTTCAAAACCTGTAGTAGTACTTTTGAAATTAGGGGCCTGTTAATTTATGGTAAATATGACGTGATACCAGTTTCTGTATGTTTATTCAGTATTTAAATGAAAAATAACAAAATCACACAATCTTTTAAACTTTATTCAGTCAAACGGGGTGTGAGAATTGCATAATATACAGAAAACTGCATATAAATACATACACACATATATATATATATATATATATATATATATATATATATATATATATATATATATATATATATGTGTGTGTGTGTGTGTGTGTGTGTGTGTGTGTGTGTGTGTGTGTGTGTGCTTTCATTTAGAGGTGAGAACTATAACAATTTTGCAAGAGTTTCAAGGAAAGTTTATCTGAGTTCAAAAAATCTTACCATGGAAACCAACACTGGTGTGTTTGAGCATTTTCCTGCAGGTTTAAGCAAAGACAATGCAATAATAAGCTGCCTGAAAACAGTTATGTCTGTTTTGGAATTTGCCTAAACCATAAGCTAAAACTACTACAGCATTTGTTTCACATTTAATTATCGCTTCCTCGTTTTGTTAATTAAAAAACATCTTGATTTTACGGTCTTAGCAGCTGACCGGCTTTCTATTTTTTCACGCCAGCGTCTCCTTGCACTTTTTGGAACGAAGGCTGCTTCTCGTAGTGAGCAAACAATTAATTTGTGTTGTTTCGAGACGAGGATGGTCTCGCTTTGAAGGGGGTTGTGAATGTTTGCCATTACATTCGTGTCCCGTACGCGGCGCAGAGCTAATTGCTCCACCACCCGCTGCATAAATGTGATTTCATTTCTGATAATTGCTCCAAATGTGGTTCGTAAACCAATCATAAACCAATTACTTACCATAATTTACCTTAAACCCGATTTTCCTCCTCCACAAATACTCATACTCCTCGCTCAATATAGCCTGCTACGGAGATGCGCAATGTATGCCAGATGCTGCTTCTCTCCTGTCTTTTCACTTTAATGTTTTGGCCGCGAATCCAACTTTTCTCTCCAGGCCCACAGTTCAGCCGTAGCGCTGGTCTGAAAACTCTTTTGGGTTACCCTCTGCTTTACGCTAAAACGCGTTTGGCCGACATGTTTAATCCCGAGCCGCTTATGACGTCTGACACATATTTGTCAAATAGGATTTGAGAAATGTTATTCTGTGATGTTGCCGTGGCCGCAACCTGCTGGTTCCAAATGACATTTTCGAATGAAGAGAGAGGAGCTGTGCGGAGATGGCACGTAAGCCTCTTGAACGCAAATGCCATCCCACTGGCAACCCATTATTCCGATGCCGAACATCCCGCAGGATAAAAAAAACGGCATTAATTTACTTAAAAACGTTATGTCATTTTACTTCTCCTTAAAAACATAAAAACTTCACGTTTTCTAGACCGGTATTGTGAAGGTAACCATTTATAAACAGTAAAGCTATCAAGAAATAAATTGTCTGTTTAATATCGCCGACGGAGCTGAGTGGCCATCACTCAGAACCGGACGGACATCTGATGTCTGACAGATTTATGACAGTGTCATGATTATGACTGTCACAATTGCTCTCAATTACAGTGATTACTGTGCCGCCTCCTCACGCTCATCCTGCCCATCACTTCTACAGATGTGAACACGTATATGGGATTGGTATTATAATCTTCTTTCGCGCAGAGCTGTTGCAGGATTATGAGATCATGTGGATTGAGGGGTGAACGGTTAAATGCTAATTCTCTGATGCTCTGCAGTACATCGAGTGAAATCGACTGTTTTCCCGCCTTCCCGGGTTAGCAGAAACGGGAGACCGTATAGCACATGTTATTGCAGCGTTTCCCTCTACAGCAAAATGAAAAATTAAAGAGATAGCTCACTCAAGAATGAAAACGCTGTCAGCATTCACTCACCCTCGTGTCGTTCAAAACCTGTAGGATTTTCCTCGTTCTGTGGAACATGAAAGATTGCGTTTCGAAGGACGTTGGAAGCCAAACGGTTTCCTAATTGCCGTAACGTAGACACGGCGGAATCGGCGTTTATTTTAGAATATCTTTCTTATGTTCTGCAAAAGACGGAAATGCGTACAGGTTTGAGGGTGAATGAACGAAGACAGAATTTTCATTTTGCGTGCGCTATACCTTTAAATTATACCTATACCTTAACAACTAAAGAGATATCATTCAAAAAAAAATTTGTTAGTACAATGCTGGATCACTGTAATAATTTTAACTTGTTTACTAGATTAATGGCACTTTAATATGCAATAACACAAACTAGTTATGGCTTTACATTAAATAATGCCTATTAAGCAAGACAAAAAAGAGCTAGATTTATCTTGCTGAATTAAAATTTAATTACAACTCTGTGAAATGCTCCACAATCAAAAATGGAAGTGAAATATTTACAACACATGAATAAAATATCAGAGATAATGTATATTTATAACATTTACGTATAGGATGGAAACAAGAGCCAGTGAATGACAAGACGAGACAATAATGTTGGAGTTGATTCATTCGTTTAAAGCTTCTGTATTTGGTGAACACGGATTTTAATGAGTTTACAGTAGTAATATTTCAAAACAATCTACAAACGGCACATCTTACGCTCCAGAAGACACATAAATATTCAATTTCCCTCTTAAGTTGAGTAAATATCCAAGAAAGTGACCAATGATCTGTGCAGAATAATTGCATGAATCATTTGTTCTTGAGAAACTCGGTTTCTTTCCCTTTGTCATTTCTCTCTCGCGCGCGCGCACACACACACACACACACACACACGCGCGCGCGCATAGAGTCCTCCAGTTCTATTCGATGTCAATCTCTTAAAGGGACAATAGCGCCATCATGTGTTTAAACAATACGAATATACACACTCCATCATATCAGGAAACCCTCAAACCACGTAAGACGTTCGCATTAAAAGAGTCACTCAATAAATAAACTATGCAAATGAGATCAGAAATGATGAGCAAATTATAAATAATAAAAATACGGAATATAAAAACTAAGGCATTCAACTAAAATATTTCAGAATTAGTATGTGTTATATCAAATGAAATATTTGTGAGTGTGTGTGTGTGTGTGTGTGTGTGTGTGTGTGTGTGTGTGTGTGTGTGTGTGTGTGTGTGTGTGTGTGTGTGCGTGTGCGTGTGTGTGCGCGCGCCCTTCTCGCTGTTCGCGGTCTGCTAGCCCTGGCAGGGCCTCTTATCTCCCACTGTTTCAGCATCTGCTCTGTACAGCCCCACACGAGCGCTAAACTTTGGCAGACAGACCGCAGAGAGAGGGGCTCTTGCTCTGTGCTGAAATATGAAAATCACACAGATAGATTCATTTACCAATGACAGCTTTTGTCATACTGCAGAGAGTGTAATCTTGTGTTATAATGTTGTCTGTCGCTGTTTGTTATTCAGTGGCCCACTTCTTTGCTTTTACCAACCATATTTTGTCCTGTTTTCCATTTTGAGCTGTTTCTAGTGTTGTGGTTTAAAGCTGCATGGCTGGAGTCTCTGTCAGTTTAACTCAGTTAGCGCAGGCAAAATAAAAGTTACGAGTGGAATATATATAAATATTTTTTTTTCTTTAAAGATGAAGTGCTTATTGTTGAAGAGCACTTAAACACAAAAATCACTTTAAAAGAGTGAAACTGGACACTTAACTGCAATGCGATTTACAATTAAATTAAAATGTATTATATTTGAAATTTATAATAAGTGCGATATTGATCTTTTTATGTCATTTTATCATTATTTCTATTGTCTTTGAAAAATAGTATAAATGTACTGTCGAATATACTGATAATGTCATTTCTAGCCTAAATTGTGTATTTAAATATTTGTAATTTATTATAAAGTTGCACTTAAGAACATTCAAAATATATTCCATTTAAAACGTAAGGATTTGTAAGTACAGTTAGTATAATGCATAAATGCTTTTAAGATTTAAAGTATATACATGTTTGCAAGTGCGCTTTTTCATCATGTTATTCAAGCTTATTATTCAGAGACAACTGTAACACATTGATGGAGACTTTCATTGCTCTGAAAGTTTGAACACTATTACTAGCATGACACAGCAATATTAGCTCAGTCAAGGAGCTCTATAATATCTGAAGAATACAATCTCATTAGTAGATTGTCAACTTGCGCAATAACCCTGTGCTATTTAAAATCTGCAATATTATACAGTACGGAGGCCAGTTTTTGTGAGCCAATAATACAAGCCATAAATGAAGGGAAATTACATCATCATGAGGATGATGCTGGTCGGCTGATGGCATCACAAACTATCCTAAACGAAGGTAAATGCAGGTGAAAGTTAAAAATATAGATCCGTGTCCTGCTTTTAAGAGGCATGCAAAAACATTAAGAGTCTCACCTGTACCCTGTGTAGTGAAGGGTGGCGTCTATCCTCCGTTCTCGGAGTCTTGTGCGTGCTCCACCTTGGGCGGCTCCACCAGCTTCTCATAGGACAACACCATCATGATCTGAGCAGGAAAATCTCCATCAGTGATCTCCATGTTTTACAAATAACGTACAGATTTTTAATATGTTTGTTTTTTTTAAATATTCATCTTCATATGTGACCCTGAGCTACATAATTTAAGTCTTAAGCATTAATTTTTCCAAATGATAAGTGTGATTTGTACAATTTGAGAAAATCGTCTTTAAAGTTGTCCACATGAAGTTCTTAGCAATGCATATTACTAATCAAAAATTAAGTTTTTAATAGATTTACTGTAAAGAACCAACAAAATATCTTCATGAAACATTATCTTATTATACTGTATCTAAAGATGGTACTATACTATACTGTCTGATAAATTGTTTAAAATCTTATATTTGTACTTATTTCCAAATATGAGCTCCGACAATATTACAGAGTCTGTTATAAAGAGTCTGTTCACGCACCATGATGAGGGTCAGCAGGAGCATCATCATACCCAGCATCACATATAGATTTCCTATTAGACCCCCGGCCCACAGGGGACCCAGAATGGTGGCAAGACCCCCGACTGAACGCCGAACTCCCTGACTAAAACCTGTACACACACGCACACACACACACACACACAAAACACAGCACCCGGTCATTAAATTCAGCACATAGTTTTGAATATTTAAACAGCGACAATATGTGACATCTATGCAAACAAAACTGTTACATGTTTTCTCAGATTCTCGTCTATCTCTTCCTTCTGTCTCTTATTGTGTTCTCGGGGGACTTCGCTTTTGTTTCTCACCTTGTGTTTTCTCAGCTGTAACCTTAGAAAAGAGGGACACCTGAGACACGGCAACGAAAGGAAGTCCCAGTAACTGCAGGAACACTCCGATGATGAACTCAGTCAACTCGAACGCAAAACCACCTGATCAAAAGACATATCCAATCCAGAATCATAGTGAGAATGTCATTCTAGACAGACAGATAAATGGACGAGCTGACTGACAGATAGATAGATAGATAGATAGATAGATAGATAGATAGATAGATAGATAGATAGATAGATAGATAGATAGATAGATAGATAGATAGATAGATAGATAGATAGATAGATTTACACATATTTAAATGGATGATAGATGGATGGATGCATGGATAGATATACAATATTGAGGGACAGATAGACGAATGGACTGATGAATGCATATATAGATGGATGGATGAATATAATAAGGAATGCATAGATGGATGGAGGGATGGATGAACGGATGGATGGAAAAATACATATTTAGTGATTTATAGACATGTGGACAGATGGACATATTCATAGATAGATAGATAGATAGATATACACATATTCAAATGGATGATGGATGGATGGATGATGGATGGATGGTTATAGAGGCATGGATAGACAGAAATAAAATATTGAGGGACAGATAGACGGATGAACTGATGAATGCATATATAGATGGATGCATGAATATAATAAGGAATGCATAGATGGATGGAAAAATACATGTTTAGTGATTTATAGACATGTGGACAGATGGACATATTCATAGATAGATAGATAGATAGATAGATAGATAGATAGATAGATAGATAGATAGATAGATAGATAGATAGATAGATAGATAGATAGATAGATAGATTTTTAAGCAGTTCAAAACTAATAATGCATATCATTGAGTTGGCACCAAACTGAGCAGGCATATTGTGTCTGTCCATGCCCAGGTGTATGCCAGTTTCTCTGGATGTCTGCCACACACACACACACACATACACACACCCTGTGGATTGGCCAGAAAGATGAGGCACCAGACACAAGCCCCGCTGCAGATGAGCAGCCCCACCGCCAGCACCACCCGGTCCTCCAGCACTCGGCTCAGCCAGCGCACCAGGAAGAAACCTGCAATTACCTCCACCCCACACAGGCCGTACATCACACTGTTCCCCAGCTCACCGAAGCCAAAGTACTTCTGCGTCAGAGGGGTCACCATGGTCTGGAGACGAGAGGACACACACATCATCCATTCAGGACACCCTAGCAACCACATAGCAACAAGCTTAACTCAAAACAACTAATAGCAAACCTAACATGAACAAGAATCGCTCACATTTTCTTCTAGCTGTGTAAAGCAAATGCAAAGTAAGGATGTCTCTAGCATGTGATTTTTCATATGGAAATTTGATTTAGCGTGAAAGAATAAAAGATAATGAAAAGGAACATTTATAAACTCTATAACCAGTTTGTCATGTATCTAGGTCAGGCAACCAGGAAGGAAAATGTGTGTCAATTTCAAATACCTGATTATATTAAATCAAAGTTTAGATTAGATTACACTAAATTAAATTTATGTTCCAACTACTGTGAGCCTTAATCAATCATAATTGGCCAGACGCTATTTAGGAGCTTAGATGAATTTAGGACAGTGTGGGGGGTCTGGAGAAGCTTTCCGGAGCATCTTGCTCATTCAGAGTATATTTTGAATGAAGTAATCCATCATAAATTTTTGGTTACACTTTATTTTGTACTTCATAACTACATCGTCGACTAATTCTCATTCGTTTGCAGCTACATGTCTACTACTCTTGGAGTAGGTTTAGGGTTAGTAGAATACATATTTTTACAAAGTTTCTCATAATCAGTATGTTGTATGTTAAGGACCCATCAAAATAAAGTGTTAGAAGATATTAAGCAGACAGTCTACTAATAGTCTAATGACTTATTGAAAAATCATGGAGGATGATATTAAGCTGACCGTCTCAAAATGGCGGATACGTCAACGTATATGGAGCGATCGCATAAGGAATCTATACATATCTAAATATTGCAAACATATTAACACACTGATAGCACATTTTAAGGTATGATAATATTTTGAACATGTCGCTAGCACACTTATAACATATTATAGTATACGTACGTGTTTATCTCCTGTGTTTATTTGACAAGTGAACAGCCAAATGAAAAAATATACATGCATGACGCTCCTGATGAATTTTACCTCAAGTGCTGTCTGATTGAAGAGAGTGATGAACTGAGCGGTGAGGAGAACCACCACCTCCTCCCTCAGAAACTCTAAACGGGGAGAGAACGCTATAGATCTCAGGCATTTCAAAGCTGCCAAGACAGGATTGAATATAATGGAGATATCTGCCATGCACACACAGACACACACACACACACTGCAGTCGTAGAGCAAAGACAGAATGAGCTGATCGATAAAGCTTTTTCAGGCCACTACTCTCTCAGATTAGCACCTCGGATACAACAAAGGAGGAATCGATGCCACACCAACTCAAAATTCTCTGCCAAACTTTTGTCATTTGACTGTAAACACTGGGCTTCACCTTGACTGGCACTGAAGTTTTCAAAGGGGTCAGAGGTGTCTAGAGAGGGGGAATCCGGAGGAGAAGGTGGGAGTTCAGGTGAGAACCGGGTCTCAGCTTGTTCTGGATCGACCGAGCCATACGAGTCCTCTGCTGCTTCCCTGTTTTCATCATCCAGATTCATGAGAGGCTCGTCTTCTTCACCTCTGACCTCTCTGAGGGGCATGCGCTGCTCAGGGAAGGAGTCCAGTGGTGGGATGTCCCAGTACAGGACCATTACTGCAAACTGCATAAGCACCCACATCCCGCACATGAAGAGCTGGATCAAAAAGAAAAATGTACATAAACAAGCCAACTTACGTAAAAGGACTTTAATAAATAAATAAATGCTGGTTAATCTAAGAACATGTCTAAGAACATGCCTGTCATGTTTTAGATTAGTAAAATCTCATTAGTTAACATTAGTTAATGCATTAACTAACAATAATTTATACACAATATTGTTATTCATCTTTGGTACCATTCTTAGTTAAAATACAACTTTTTATTGTTAGCATTTGTTTGCCAAGGTCCATTAAATCATATTTTTGATTTTATTAATGTTGAATGGGAATCTACAGTCTGTAGCTTTTTTAGCTAAAAATTATAAATCATCAAGTAAATCAGAATTAGAATAAATAAGAAATTAGCCAAAACAGACTTACCCCAGGTGAGGTGTACTTATTTACTACAAATGGACCCAGTTTGAAATCACACAACCTTAGAAAGATATTGAAAGCAGGACCTGAAATTAAAAATGCGCATTGTCTAAATATTAAATAGAAGAAAGCACATTTGCCACTTGTTATGTGGAGCACTAACTCACCGATCAGAAGTCCAGCCTGACGGCATGCCATGACAGCTGCAAAGACTCTTGCTCGCTCATCAGGGAGAGTAGTACGTGTGAGGAACCCAAAAATTGAGGAGCCAGCTCCTGCTCCAATACCTAGTGAAAGAATTAAGTAGTTTATATGTGGTGTACTCTGCATTCATGGAAGTATAGATAGTCGTCACTTTCTTTATAGAGACTCGTAAGAACCTTCCACCTCCCCCAGCTCCACCCGTCTGCTACTTCAATTATATATCTTAAAAAACTAGGGTTGTAACAATTTGCATATGGTGTATCATACGATTCATGATTGCTTGATTAGTGGGGACTTTTGGAGTGAACAGAGTAACAATTAAAACAGCGACATCTGCTGACACACATCGTGCTACGTTTGTTGTCACGGGAACATCTCAGCTGAAGATAATGAGGAAATTACATCACTCCCTTTGACAAATGCACTCCAAACAACTAAATAATGAAAATCACGTGCTCTGCTCGCTCAAGTCCCCACTGAAACACTGGAATTCACTGAATTCAAGTGTTTCAATCTAACCCATTTCCATATAAAATCAAGTACCTAGCCACGTAGTCTGCTGTGTATTTTAATGTTGATACTGTGGAAGGATGCCATATTTGCATTAAGTCAGTTCATGACTTTTGCTACGGTTTCTTCTCTATCTGAGAGCTCTTTTGACTTGCTCTGTGTGTTACTCAACTCCAGCACATACATGGGCAACATTTATAGACGTGCAACCACTCAAGCTAATTAAGTTTCCAAAGTCGGCATTGTGTCTCAACACAGTTTTGTTCCCTACCATACAAATAAATTATTTTAAACAGTAATTATGATGGGTTGAATATATAAAAAATTAAACTTTATCTTATAACTACAAAATATTACATTATATATTGACATTATCACTTTTAATCAGATACCAAACCATTGGGGGTTGAATACTTTTGATTGCAATTGTGTGCGTGTGTATATATGCTTTATAGCTTTATATATTTTATTATACATACTAGTTCCAAACATCTAAACAAGTTCTTGTGTCTGGTCAGAATGATTCAGCACTGCAGTAATTACAATCTAATGAGAATCATCAATCAAACAACAGATTTCTCTGTTAGTATCTGTTTGATGTCTCAAATCACATTAATGTTGATGGTTTGCACCACAGGAGCAGAGAAGTTCACAAACAAACAAAATTCATTGAGACTAACAGGAGAGTGCTACTTCAAAATACCCTCACCTGCAACAAGACGGCTGGACAGAAGAAGCCATTTTGAATATCCCATGAAATACATGACGTTTCCTATAAGATAAGTGCGTCGCAGTGAGCAAACAGAACAGCAAGGGATATTTGATCTTTTTCAAAACCCACATCACATTATGCATCTCGGTTCTAAAGTACTGACCCACAATTTCGAACACGTTGGAGAAGAGGATGATGTTCTTTGTAGTTCTGGTCTTGTCTGACCAGTGACCGAACATTGGACCAGACACCAGCCCACTGAAGCTGAACGCTGATAAACCCAAGCCAAGAAAATAAGGTGGTGCCTCTAACAATTGCAGATATCTCCATATAGTGGGCAGAATGACAGCTGGGAGAGAGAAGACAATTTAAACAGTAGATGTGCAAAACACAATCAATACATTCACCATTTGCACATTAATACAGTTTAAGGCCTTCTTGAGGATATTAAGCACTATCGATTCGAACAAGCAATCTTGCTGCATGGATTGTTTGTATTAGGGAGGAAAAAGAAAAGACAAGAAAAGAAAAGAAAAAAGAAAAGAAAAGAAAAGAAAACTTGTCAAATACACTTACCATATTCCACGCCACTCAAAAGAAATATCAATCCAATAGTCAGAAAAGACAGTTTTCGTTTTTGTCTGTAATCCATCGTAGTGTTTCTGTAGGTTATTTTCTCAGCACTTGATCATTCCTTTTCCTCATGGTCCAATTATTGTAATGAGAGGGATGGTGTTCTCCATTACTCTGCTCTGGTATGTAACCTCGTCTTACCGTAGGCTATATCTCTTCTTTACGGGTCATGGCAAATTGATTTGATTCAGAAAAAGAATCAACTATAAACCGCGCGGTGCTGGCAAGTTTAGGAAAGACTAGGGAAAATTCAGTTTTGATGATTTTACAAAAACACTCCGTTGTTCAGTGAATCTCTTTTCCTTAAAAAATAATCATTCAGGTCGCCCTCCTGAGTCGAAGATAAACGGCGTATAATGTACTCCTCATTGATGCAGGATTAAAGATAAACGGAGCTCGGATACTTCCAGGAGCGTCTGTACAGAGAACAGCACCAGAGATCTAGTATTACCTGTGGGCTTGTATCCATTATTTATTGTGTTCAGGTGAAGTGGACTGTAATTCTACTCCCTTGAAGCTGTATATTCACCTCTATGGATCGTTTTTAGAGAAATTCAGCTAATTTTACTGACAATTTTGTTGAAGCTGGAACAACGTTTTTATCCAAAAATGTAGTCTTGACCATATCTCTACACCTCAACCCAACCTTATGAATGACTAATGCCTAAAACCTGAGTAAAAAAATGAGTAATGTATGTACAAGCACCATACACTTATTGTGAGCCTACACTTCACTAAAACTGTTAACTGGTTCTTCTTATACGATTGGCAAATCAGAAAAGATGCTGACCTAGGAACACATCGAACTCAGCAGAATCGGGTTCTGTTTCTATGATAATACTAATAAAAAAACTACGATATTTGGGAATTTTAGTGAAAATACTATGAGTGCATTTTTGACATACATTGGATTCTTGTGTAATTATCCAATAATTCAGTAGCATGATACATCAAAGTATCCATCTTTATACTATCAGTGTACCATTGTGCCTCCTGTACATCTTTGTAGAGGACATTAGAAACATAATAATAATATTTAATGCATATTTAAATTGTGCTTTCACCTTTCACCTGTGCTAACTTATTTTTTGCTATACTTACAGATAATGTAACATTCATGGAATGAAAAAGCTACTTAAATACAGCATGCATTTTTTTTGTTGCTGTTTGCGTTCGCGTTGAATACAGTCATGACCAAAAAATATCGAAATGGATAATTCCGTGTTCATAATGACCCTGGAGTGCTCAAAATTGTGAATGGAAATATACTTATTTTCAAGGAGTACCAAAAAAAGTATTTATTTCATAAAGATCAAACAAACTAACAATGAAGATTCATTATATCCGATCATATATACCAAGGCTGCCGATATTTTTAGCCATAAGTGTATGTGTTTAGTAATATATCAATGCCTGTTATTACATTGTCACAGTTACAGTGATTGAAATGGACAAAAAATGATGCAAAATATCTTTAATAATCCACAATAGGGCAAACAGGTCAGACAGATGGGATGCACATACATGAGGATGTAGTAAGGGAGCACAGGAGAGACTGGGGCGCTGAAGACGGCCTGACAGGTGAAGATGATCAACTAATGAAGACACAGGTGTACTCATAGACATGGGGGAAAACTGGGTCACAGAAAACATGAGAAATGAAAACACAACAAAAGTCCAATGGGGTGTGACATACATTTATTTGCTCATTTATTTATTTCAGTGTGCTAAAGGTATCTTTCTAAAATGTTTAACTACAAATATATTTAAATTAGTGCATCTACTGCGTACATTTATTATGTACAAGTACATACGCATTCACAGTATTTATTTAGAAAATATTCACATGTATTTGCATATATTCATATAATTTATGTTATAAATAAATATTTTTGAAACATAACATATTTTTCTTAAATGTATACATGCATGTGTGTGTATTTTTATTTATGTATATATATATATATATATATATATATATATATATATATATATATATATATATATATATATAATATATATAAAAACGTTTATTTTGGATGTGATTAAATTAGTGTTTTGAGACTAATTTAAATACATGACATACTGCACATGGTTCATTAGAAATTAAAGCATAAGCATATTTTTATTTAATTGCAATAAATTCAGTAGATTTGACAGTGCACTGCAATATTAATTAGGAAATTATTAATTATGAAATTACATACAAAGATATAAGTTAAATAAAAAAGCACTGTAAATTTCAGCTAACTGCATCTAATACATGCTATGATACGTTAAAGAATATATTTTAATTAACAAGCAAAATACAACCACCCTGAAATATATTCAGTTTTGCCTAAATTATATTATTTTAAAGTGCATTATTAAATATTATGTAAAATCATTTCATAATAAGTATCAAAAAAGCTTATTTTAAGAATTTATTTCATGTATTTAAAATTCAATGACAATATTTAAACCAATATTACTTTTTTGTGGCCCATATGTTTCACAGCTATTAATAGACAGCAATTGCTTTGCATTTGTAATACCCTAGTTATTACCCTATAATGCCAAAACAGCCTATTCTTAATATGTTTGGTTTTTTTTACAGATGTTATTTACTTTTGTACAAACTGAACAAAATGGCCTGGGAACCATGATATTTGCTAGACTAATATAAAAACGAACTGTAAGCAAATGGCACAGCTATTTCTCGGTTTTTTTCGTAAAGACGAAACAGAACAGCGAAATCGAACGAATCTTAGCATCGAAGCAGCCACCTAAATTACTCTTTGATGCAAAATAAATAAATAAATATATGGCCTTCTTAGGCTATTTTATTTAAGCAGCAATAAAGCTGCTGATCACGCATGTGCACAAGGTTATTCCAATAAATTGTTTACCCTTTCATATACAGTAAATCATTCATTAATAATTAACGTTATTTTGGATTAAAAACTCATTCATTATTAAAACGCTGTTGTGCTCATGAAGCTAAAAGTCCTCAGTTTTGTCGCTCACAGTGAATCGTTTAGTCAGCTATAATGCAGAGAAGAACGCATGTCTTGAGGTAAGATTCGGAACTTACGTCATTTTCGAATCTGTGTTGCGGGAAACTAAAGAGAAAGGTTGGAATTGGACTTTTTTAAACGCTATTGTTGTTCTTTTTATATGCATTATTTGGTGTGGAGGTTTCGTTTACTTCACTGTTTTGAAGTTTACATGTGAGTGCTGAGAGTCCCATAGGATGTAATTATGGTCTGGCTGCAGGGGTTCCTATAGAAACCCTCTGTGGCATCCCTGTTCAGGCAAAGGAGACATATTCCGCTGATCTCATCTGGATGAGAAGAAAACAATCCCTTAAGTGCATTCAGTTGCGTGCTACAGGTCTGACGGCTATGCGGCACGCTGCTTCTGTGTCTGGATGTATAGTGCGTTGACCTTGTCAAAGTGGGGTCAGCGTTAATTTAGTGCTTTAACCCAGTTAAGGGTTACTTAGTAAGATAGAAATGCTGCTGAATCAGTCCCCGCGGGGGTCTTTCAGTGTTCCTGTTAACATCACCCTGCAGGGCGCGCGGCGGCGACACACGCGGTACGTATGAAGATCACGTCCACCGCCTCGCTGTTCTCTTTTAGCAACGCTGCTTGTCCAGTTGTGACACCAGTATGAGCTGTATTAAGAGTCATTATAAAGCGGAAAGATAGCAGACTAACTGACGGTCTGTCATCGGTTTCTTTTACACTAATGTTTTAGTGTGTTGATAACTTGATATGATCATGAAGGTATGGCTCACTCAAAAATGAAACCGGCATCATGATGTTCCAGACTGTGAAAAAGAAGTGTGTTTAATTGTATTAAATGTAATGTACTTCAAATCTTAAAAAAAACTAGATACAGATAATATAATCATACATAAAAGGCCAATGTATTTAAACAGAACACACTTTATTTTAACACTTTTGCACTTTAAAATGTCATAAATCATAAACTTTTTGCCATTCTTGAAAGTAGTACACTTATCTCCAAGTGTTAACATAAAGCACATGTAAAGTACTAGATTATAATTTTAACTGTGTCATATCTGATGTTACTTAAAAAATAATAATTAAAAATAAATAAATGAATTAAATAAATTAATTAATTAATTAAAAAAATAAATAAATAATTAAAAAAATAAAAAAATATATATATATATATATATATATATATATATATACTGTATATATTAAATTTAATAAATATGCATGGCATACAAGTTTCAATAGAAATGGCATTAAAGTCAATTTTTTGTAAATTTATAGCATATTTTTAATGTAATTTTAAATAACATGCAAGTAAATTTCCAAAAACTTTATATTCAGTGTACACTGAATTATATTATTTCCATAATAAGTATCCTTTATGTAACCCCACGCTTCAACTCATAAGTCATGCATACAGCCAATAAACATAATATATACCATATAAACAACTATATTGCTTTTGAAAATGTGAACTGCTTTTATGGTTTTCTTGGTTTTACGTGTACGTTTTCGTCTTTAGCCTTAGGTTGCCTCGAATTTCTAACGATCCTTCTGATATTCCCCTATTGTATATAATGGGAAATAACAGCATATAGATGAAGTTCAGTAATATAAAGTTATGTTTGTTCGTTTATAGGGATGTCTTCTACCAGCAAGCCCATATGCAGGATAATGGAGGCAGGTGGAGGAAAGCGAGGGAGATGAAGTGCAATGAGAAAGCCAGAGCTCAAATCCCAGAGTCCAGCGTAGGAGAAGACAGAGCCATTCTCTTGGGCTTCACCATGATGACCTTCTCCATCCTCATGTACTTTCTGGTAGGAATCGTGATGGTGAAACCAAGTCTGTACAGGTTAGTTCCAGATCTTCAGGTAGGCTCGCTAGATGCTTTAAAAGAATATAAAACAATAAATAAACATCGCATCATTTGTGCGCCAACAACTACTGAGCAAGTAATGTTTTTTTGAAGATTCAGAATTTATCATTATTTCCACCATATCTCAAATTATGCAAAATGTTTCATACAGCATCCTGTGACATGGCAGACTCTAATTTTGAATTATTTATGAAGTGATGTTTCCCTTGATTTCTCCTTGTTTTCCCCTAAAAACATCTTCCATTTAATATTAAGAATGTTCCTAGCTGACGCCGCTGCGCTCTAAAAATAGCATAGCCATACCTTATTGCATTTTTACATTGTAAACCTTCACACAGTTCATGCGGCGTTTGTGTTTGCAACAGTGACTGGAAACGTAATAACTGCACGCTGGTGCAGATTGATCTGGTGGATGAAGTGATGGATTGCCGTGGAATCGATAGCTTTAAATGTCTGCGTGTTTTGGTGAACAGCACCCCTGAAA
This sequence comes from Puntigrus tetrazona, assembly GCF_018831695.1. NCBI lineage: Eukaryota > Metazoa > Chordata > Actinopteri > Cypriniformes > Cyprinidae > Puntigrus > Puntigrus tetrazona. The sequence goes on from NC_056700.1 coordinate 1,343,117, forward strand.
AAACGCATCGACTTTACCACGATGAAGACACCGTCAAAAACAGGCCAAAGGTACTGTCATAAGTATGATTTAACTGAGATCACCATTCATTCCGAATGCAAGTTTATTTTTATTCTTCTGGTTTTTATGGAATACGATTGGACAAGCTCACTTACGATTCTGCCAGCCAGTTGGCATTTAGTATACATACATTTGCATAAATGCAACTTCAAATTAGATTCGACATTTGTGCCTTTTATTTCTGAATACATTTTATCCTTCTCCTTACACAAATATTAAAAATACAATTTCAATGTCAATTAGATGAATTATTTATTTTATCCTCTCTTTTTTATTTGCGTATTTTAAAATCTTATTTTATGCAAGGTCACACTAAATAATTATATGATGATGATGATGACGATGATTATGATGATGGTAGATTATCAATATTCTAAAATACATTTTGAATAACTTACATTTTTAGCATGATCTAAATTGTCTAAAGGGCCTCTATGTATCATAAATTTTAAAAAAAGTACCCCTACCTTTCAAATGAATTTTTTTCTAAAATATTGGTACTGGATTATCACAAAAAGCACATGATCTTTAGCAGTAGTTTAAAAAAAAAAAGTTAAATATACCCTAATACAAATTTTATTTATTTAATTAATTATTTTTTATTTTTATAATTTTATTTTTCCTTTTTTAATAAGGAGCGGTGATGCTTTAAATGATGAAAAATTGTCCAATAATGAAAAAGATTGTCCAATGTTCAAAGATTATATACTGTTCGAAGTTTAACATAATATGAATATAAAGCTACTTTTTAACAGTCATTATCCATAACCTTTCCCTCAGTGTTTCTACACTCCGAAATGCCAACGAAATAAGACAGAACAAGAGGAAGAGGCCAATAACATCACGGATGTGTTTGTGAAAGGGGATAATATGGCGTGCTATCTCAGTGCAGCACACCCAAATGACGCCATCTCTAGGAGGAAATACACCGTTCAGATGGCTTTGTACTACCTGCTGTGGCCCAGCCTCATGTTGTTCGGTGGAATCCTGCTGGTGGGGCTGGTGAAGCTCAACCAGCATCTTGCTTTCCTCTGCACTGAGATCACTAGAGAGGAGTTACTGGGCAAGCAGAGTAAACTGACGGAGGGTGGGATCTGCAGGTTCTTCAGATGGAGGTCTGGAGGCCCCCCGGAGCCGACAGAAACAGTCAGATAGTATAATGCGCCCCTACTGCAGTGGGCAGGTTAGTCGTGATATATAATCAATGTCTTATGAAGTTAATGAAGTGCCTTACACTATATTGCCGTAGTTTTTTATACATTTTGAGTGTTCGTTAAAATCAAATGAACCATTTCAAGAGGTTATATAGATGCAAGAGAGAATGATCTCAACTGATTTTAGCATTAGTGAATGGGTGCCATCAGAATGAGAGCCAGCTGATAAAACCAGCAGTCCCATCCAGCCAGTAACATTTTGTGAAGAAAAAAGCTTTTTAAGTAAACTATTTTTTTATTTTAATAACGGTGAGGGGGAAAAAATATGTACAAAAAATAAATAAATAAAGATAATATGCCGACAAAACATTACGATTACTCACATTTCTTTTAAACTTTAAAAACACTATGCGTAATTCAAAATATGAGTGACAAAAAATCATTCACTAATCTATCCCATTTAAAATCCTGATGTTAAATGAACTCTTATTATTCATCGAAAAATATTTATGATAACATTCCCAAGGCGTATAGCGGATTAGAAAAGTGTCGAAAGGTTAGAAGTTTTAACGTTTGGATTATATTGCATAATTATTCGCTATATTGAATTATTAATAAAGCCCTTCTACAAACAGCACAAACTCCGTCTGGAACAGAGCAGCAGTTCAGAGATTACGATACAGTTTAGTCATGGAAGACTAACATATCAATTACCAGTCAATCCTGAAACAGCAGGAGGCCAGAAACCATTTGAAGAAGAATGAAAGCTTCTTCGTTCACTTCACTAAGTCTGTCAGTCACCGTGCTCCTTTCACTTTGGGGCTTTGCCAATTTGTTCACACAGTATGGAAAGGTACTGAGTGAGCTTGACCATGAGTATGATGAGGGTTCCTCCGGAGAACATGCAGGAGGGCCAGAAGAGAGAGTGGAAGACAGCACCGGCGGCGTGCAGACGCTTCAGGAGGATGCTGCCCCGATGCTCGCTGGAGTCGTGGTAACATGTGATCTGCTGGTGCGTCTTCAGATGCTCCGAAATATTCTGGATCATAACGCGCAGGGCGAAGTGGTCCTTCTGGCATTTTGGCACATAAAAACACTGTGGAAAAACAAAGGCAAAAACAATAATACTGAATAAATAATGCATACAGTTTTAAAAATGGTTAATTAATTGTTAGAATTAACTGTAAATCTACAAATTAATTATTTTTGTATTTAAAGAGCATCTAAACATACACACAGAAAGAGAGTTTTTTTCCTGAATAGGTTTTTTTGTACATTTAATTCAATCATTCGGCAAATTCTAAAGTGATCAAGAGATTTATAGTGTTACAATTAAAGTCTTATGAATAAAATCCTCTGAAAAAAGGGAAAGGGTACCGTGATTTTAATAAAACTATTCAGCAAAACAGCTGTTTTCAATAATGATAGTAATAATAGTTTCTTGAGCAGCCAATCAGCATATTAGAAGAATTTCTGAAGGATCATGTGACCTGTATTGGGTGCTTTAGATTTTTGTTAAATTTTGCAGCATAATAAAATAGAAAATAGTTGTTTCAAGATGTAACAATATCTTACAGTATTAACATTTTACAGTATTTTTGTACAGTAATAAATAAAGGTAGCCGGTTGACCTCTTTGATAAACATATAAAAAAACATAATATATTGTGAAATGTTCATTTTAAATTGGAGTTCCGTTATAACATGTGTAACACCTTTTAATAATAGCTTTTTTTTTTACTTTCTCTTGATCATAATAATCATGAAAAATGTATTTAAGAGGTTGCTCAAAGCTCAGGAGTTTTCAGGTTTCTGTTTTGATTTAATCCTTATTGCTAACTTTTGCCTTTTTGTAATGTCAAACGCTCAAATTGCAAATCTTAAAATGCAAAATGACTGAGAGCGAGCATTTCCAAAAGTCTATTTGTTTTCTTTTTAGGAATTGGACTGCATAAATCTCTAAAAGTTCGATTTTTTAGCTTATTTACTCTAACTGTTAAAAATGTGGTCTCGGTTTAATCTCGTTGATGTTTAGAAGAAACCAGCGAATGAATCAGTCTCCATGTTCTTGCTCAGTTGACTGACTGATTGACCTCAGAACTGACGTCCAGCATCTCCTCACTGTGAGAGAGCAGCCCGATGCGGCCGGTGGCGTTCAGGCTGACGAAGACCTGGAGACAGGGGTACTTCGAGCCTCGCCAGCAGTCTGAGCCACAGTTGTATGAACAATTGATATCCTTTGTTAGAGTGGAGTTTAGCACAGTGCAGGTTGTTTCATCTGTCAATACACTGGAATAGAAAAGAAAGAAAACTTTTCAGAGGACAGTATTTAAAGTCAGACTCGCAAATAAGGTTTACATAATGGGCTGAACATTGGTATGTCATACAGAGTGGAGTTTAGCACAGTGCAGGTGGTTTCGTCTGTCAATACACTGCATTTTACACCAGAAAGAAAACTTTTAAAAGAAAATTGCACTCAAAAATAAGGTTTCTGTAATGGGATGAACATTGTGTGTGCGGTACAGCAAATACTAAACCGGCTGTCATAATTATTCAACACCAAGTCGTATTTGTATGGTAGGTATAAAATTGTGTTAAAATACAAATAGAATTTAGTGAACTAGTAAATTAGCTTGAGTTGTTAGACATAAACTGGAGTTGAGTAGCATATACGGTAAAATCAAGAACTCTGACCATTGAAACCAAACACAAGCGTGGTCGTCATTTTGAGACATCTAACTAAACGCAACCAAGTAAAACATAAAAGGAAGACTTCTGAAAGAATGTTCTCAGAGTCATGTGACCAAACTAAAACTTTTTTTAGATGGTGTACTGGTGGTCAAACAGATTTTCAGTGATCAGGAAGCTTTATTGGAGAAGCTGGCAACATCTATTGAAATTTTGAGGGTTGCATTGACTTGACATATTCAGGATCAATAAAATTGTATTAATAAACTTTATTGATGCCATGGGTTAATTGTTTTCATGTAATGTTGATTAGTGTAACACAATGCCATGCAGGGGGTTGAATATTTTTGATCGCGACTGTAGATACAGTGAGTTATTGTCTTAATTACTGTAGAAATAATATTCAGGCAGTCGTGATATAACACTACCTGTCTGCATAAGCACGCACCATGGTGATACAGATCACAAAGTACATCATGACCGAGCTGAACACCATTCCCAACCCCAGCAGAATGGCTCTGTCCTCCCCGGCCTTCTGCGCCGTTTCTGTCCTTTTTTTGTCCTTTAGCTCATTTCCCCACAACGTCTTATAAATCACCCTAGGAAAAGAAGACCAAACTGTGAAATAGTTTACCATTTATAAAACTCCAGCCCTGGGTGCTAATTGGCTACAGAGTCAAGCAGGTGCCAAACAACTGTACACCTTTGTTGTGTGACTCGTGTTGCTTTGACCCCCTTCACAAAGAACATCTTGTCCGATGCCTGTCAGTGCGATCTGGGAGGCCTAAAAACATAGAAATTATTGAATAAACACACACAGTTCTATATTCTGTCACACCGAACACCGCACTTGTCAAAAAAGCCTTTGAATATTACAGTGCTAAAAATGTACATATTGAATATTTTCCATTCATACCATAGGTCCATTATACAACTCTCATACTTTAACACATTGTTTGTACAGAAGCCAGTAGTATTGATTTTACAATAGACTGGTTTTACTATGTAAAGAATATATTAACTATTCACTGACAGTGCACTTCACTGATGCATAAATCAGCAAGGAAAGATGGTCCATAACTCCGTAAGTGCAGTTTCTGAATAAATCTGAGCGGAGATGGCCTTAAGAAAGCTTGAGGGCCAGACTGAGCAATGCCTTTGCAATATCAAGTGGTTTGTTTGAGCATGTCTGCTTCCATTAAAATCTAAATTTAGTTTGGAAACAAAATCCTTTTTAAATAAATATTTCTTGACACAGACTTTAGATAAACCGAAATCGATCCAGCGTATCCAGTACGTCATTTCTAGCCTTATTAATTCTGTAAATTGGAAATTATTTGAAACAGGATGCAGATTTATATTTGAATCTACATGCATATGTACATACATATCCTGTGAGGTGTGGTCTGACTGAATTTTGTCCAATTTCGCTGATTTTCAAAGAACTCGACTCAAACTATCAGCACAATCACAACATACAGTCCTCAAACATGATTAGCATGCTTGAAAGTGCTCCCAAAACATTTTTTAGGGGTGGCCCATGCATATTCAGATCAAGTCTATGCATATTCAAACAAAGCTTGAGCGCTCTTATTTGCAGCTATGAAGAGCAGGTCATTAGGGGGCAGCAATGGAGTTGACGGTTGATAGAGCCCCACTTCCAAGATTGCCTTGTCATTACTCAGAGCATCGGGGCATGAAGAGAATTACATTACCATTACAAGTACACACTCACGTATACATGCTGTATCGGCAATGTCAACTGTTTCTTAAGTGGAACATGCTTTTGCTAAATGCAGAACCATGCCAAACATAAAGCATTCTGGAGTAAATGCGTTATTGATTCACTGACCCTGGTTTGGAAAACAGCCCAAATTCTTATCCCTGAAACAAGGAGAAGCGGTCTACTTGGACAAAAAAATTGCTAAAGCTCTTTCCTTTTGTCCAATGTCATATGATTTTTAAGTAATGAGATGATTGAAAGCACTCAGCAATGAGGGACGTACTAATATTTTTACAAGTTCCTGCCGAGAATGAATAGGCCTTTTCTATCACATCTAATCGATAAAGGTTTTTGGCTGATTGAAACAGTCTAAAAACGTTGCATCCATTTGATAAATGGGTTTAAAAATCAATGCCCACAAAGTCCTGCATTCTTTGGAATTCACAAATAAAATGTGCTTTTCATTCATGTCACAAGACAACAGCCTGGCTTCCTATTATTTTTTTCTTTGTAAGACAGTCCAGGACAACTTAAATCAAAGAAAGCGCACTAGTGACAATGTATTTCTGAACATTTTCCCTGCACCTTCTGTTCTGCTATCCTCCCTAGTGCTCACCAGAAGGCGAAGTAGCATTTAAACCCAACATGCATGCTCTGTCTTGCTAATCAATAAGCTTAATCCAAAGCTTTCCGTTTATATCCGTTGCAAGGCCAAGGTCTCTATACGTACCTGTATTGATAGATTTGAGCCAAAGTAGAGCAATGAAATTTCAAGAAAGCATGTTGAGTCAATAAACGTCAGCCTTCTCTTGCTCCTCTTGAGACCTGTAAGGGTTTTTAAAATACCCGATAATGCTGCTGGCAGATTTGTGGCTTTGTGGGCCGTGTGCCAGTGTGTGAAACTGTGTAGGGCAGCAATTTCCTGCCAAATGATGTGTGGAATGAGTCCTTCCTAGCCGGCCCGACACCCTGACCTTGCCCCTTTGAAGCATGGAGGTGAAGAACTGAACAGAAATAACCATGTGCCACTTTTCGTCAAAGCCCCGTCATTGAGCTTGCTTGCATGATTTATGGTGTTTACTAAAGCAAGCATCACTACTACGATTACTCATACTTAGGATTAGTGATTTGATCCCCTAAACCTAAGGGCAGATACATAAAGCATGTTATACACTGTAAAACCGAACGATTTCGAGCATGCTTTGAGAACGGTTCCAATTGCATTTCCATTTGGACATGGTCAAAGTCCCTTTCAAGGCAATTTAGTTCATGAATGAGCAAATGTATTCAAAATGATATCAGATTCTGTTATAGATAACCTGAAAGCTTTATATTGTAGCATAGCAAAGGCTCAAAAACAAGGGCAAGGCGATTTTGTTTGCTATTAACTTGTTCAGCATGATTTGCTTGAAACAATGTAACAGTTGAACTTATAAAGAGAAACCGATTATAACATTTAAAGAGATGTCATTCTCACATTGTTCTAAATGTGTATGAATCCCTTTCTTCTGATGAGCACAAAAGAAGATATCTTGAAGATAGTTGGTAACCAAAGAGCAGCTTTTAGCCACTGGCGTTCACGTTTGAAAAACCAAAAAAGTACTGTGGAAGTCAATGGCAACATATCTCTTTTCCCCTTCTTTTGTGTTCAGCAGAAGAGTGAAATTCATAGATGTTTGGAATAACACAAAACATATTGTAGCCCGCACCTCAACTGCAATGATAATAACATAGAGGAGCTATATTGTCCAAACGATTCCGGGTATGTTTCCACCTGAGCTCAGTCTGGTACGGCACGATTACGAATCACTCTTCGCCTGAAATTCTCAGTTAGCTTTCCTCCCATAAATTAATGTGAAAGAAAAACTGATACAAATGCATTTACAATAAAGCCCTGTGCATTTGAAAGGTTAATAAAATCAATAATGCATTCCAGTAATTTCATTATTAACCCTAAAATACACTATTTTTGCACCACTTTACACACTGATCTTTTAGTGTATGATGGATACAAACTCAGATATGTTTTATCTTCAGACTATGATTCCTTCCAGTTGGAGGATCTAAAACGAGATTGATGACAAACATTTTGAACCGATTTTAGAAGTACATTTTGTTTAACTTTGCTGGGAGATGCGCGTTTCTGAACGAGGTAGTGCAGGAAACCAATCTGTTAGTATTTGATCTTCAGCCGTTCAGTAAATGATGCCCAGTTTTTCCTCTGATAGTGATTTAAAATCTGTTAGGATTCTAAAAGTAATGTAGTTCAGCTTATTCTCTTTTTATTAAAAAAGAAAGATGGTCGACTTTCTTTAAAACGCAGATGTTCTAGACTTATTCTGAAAAAAATGACTTATTATGGCTGAAAAACTTAATTATGAACCTTGGCTCTTAAAAAAAGTATGCAATAAAAGTTTTTGCACTTTGTTTGCTAAAATAATATGAGGAATGTATGGTATTAAGTGTTGTGTGCTGCCAGGGTTTTACTGTTCAGTTCAAAATACATATCCTATACAGTATGTATATACAGTAAATCCAACAGAATAGAGAAATTATTTTTAAAAGTTGTGTTGGTGATCACAGCCTTAGCTCATACACCAATCGGGCAACAGGCACGAATAATATTATTTTCCTATTATTTGATCAAGCATGCGGCGGATCATAAAAGTGCAACAGTGCAACTTTCCAGAATCCATAACAATGCATTGAGTAACCAACCACTGATGAAGGCAACCACTCTTGTTTGTGACTACTCTTATATACACCTTTTTAAAAAATGTTGAGGATAAAGATGAAGCTAAGAAATATCGGGTGGCAATGACAGCAAGCGAAGGATCACACATGTCAAATATGGCTTTATTTTAACCTCCGTGAGACAGCAGGGTTTCTTTGCTGACTAGAATTCTCTACGTATCTGAAAGATGACAGATATATAATTTTGTCCCAAGGGCAAACTGATGAGAAGAAGCCAGAACTGCTGCGCAAGAAGGCACACTCTTTTATCTCAGTGCAGGCTGTCCATGTGAATGCACATAGAGATGATAATTGGACTTTTTGATGGTCTCTTTTAAATTCTGAAATCCATTTAACACTTTTCACACTCCGTCGCAAATGGAATAGAGTCAAATCTTTTCATTTTCCTTTTTTTTTCTGCAAAGAGCCCATGTCTCGGAATGATGCTATCTTCGACTTTAACTTCATCTCTGTATACTCTGCCGAGGCTGACTAGCTCCTCTCGGTGGGAAAAGCACTACATCCACATTATTTTCTAGATTACATCAAACTTCGAAATCCCAAATCTTTTATTTAACAATTAGACCAGTCGCGCCCTTGGGTGTTTTACAGTGTGTCGGGCAGATGCTTAATGCTGGACATTTACACCTGTTGCTGGCAATCGTGTGTTCATGTGCCCATTCAGCCCTCTGAGAAATGCTCCTGTCCTTTTCCAAGAATGTTCCAGGTAGTATTTTCTGCCTAGAGTTGGATTATTATAGCATGGTGGACAAGTGTTCAGATGAGTTGAAAGGTCTTTAAAAAGTCCCTTCTCATCATCACAACATACCTCACATTTCAAAACACAGACATGTCAATTGGTTTTGGAAATGTCCTGTGGCCCCGCAACAGTTCAGTTTGTTTCCCGAGCTCCCGAAGGTCTGTTGTGGGAGAATGTAGGGGTACGAAATTCGTCAAAAAGGGCAGATTACTTCACAGCATCAACCAATGCAGGTGCACGGCTATCTCCAGCGATATATTTAGACTACCTCTCATGGCATAAACGACCTCGGAGACACGAAACACGTACCAACACTTACATATCACTGCAGTTTCCAGGCGGTAAAATTCTGACGCCTTTTATCCCCTAACAGAGTTTCGAATAATAAAGTGTCATTTTCGTACAATATTAATATTATGGGATATTTGGAAACTGATGCTTTTGGACGTTAGCATCACACATATCTATCTTCATTATCTATGAGATTTCATAGACGGTAGGGTTGTTCGGTAGATCGAGGTGTACAGAAACGTAGGCTACTTGAGAGAGGCGAGGAGCTCTGGTTCGAATGCCATGTAACTACAGTTTGGCAAAACAGTTCAAATCGGTGTAAAAGGAAGTTGAAATGGCACAGCTGCATTAGCGAATGTGTATTTATATCAGTTTTGCGTTTATTAGCACTATCGGGTAGGTTTAGGGTTGGATTTGGTGTAGGGCGTATTTACAGCACAATAGAGCATTAACTTTTAGCAACAGTCCACAGATATTTCCATTCTGAACAGCCGCAGTACGTACCTATATCAACGTAATAAGAAGGTGCCAGGGTTCACGTATTGAACCCGTGTTTCAGCACAACTCGGTGAACGTTTCATCCGAAAATAAAAATTAGCCCATTATTTTCACATTGACATCCATATGGAAAACATACTGAAATAGCTACTGTCAACTGTCTGGATAAAGACATTTTTCTAAATATCTTCTTTTGTGTTCAACAAATTAAAAAAGACAAAGAAGAAAAGCATATACAGGTTTGGAACAAACTGAGTGGCTGATGACATAATTTCCATTTTGGAACGAAATATCACTTTAATATTTTTGTGGAAAACGTGACACATTTATAAGCAGAAGAAAACAACATTGTTGGTCCCCACTGAATAAAAGTATTATTTTACTTGAATTAGATTCATATGCGTTATGTTATGTATATATATATGCAAATATATTTTCCACCAGCATTGCATTGTGAGTCATGGAGAGAGAAACAAAATACAGAGTAGTACTGAGGGGGTAATTAGGCTTAATGCCAGTTTTTACCACTGGGTGTCTCTGTTGGAGTTCATGCCTGTGATTTCAACACTTTAAGCGTGCATGTGCTGGTTCTGTTTGGGTGGAGTTTTAACTACATTACTATTTTAAATCTAAACTTAATCCTTAGGTCAAGACGTTAATCAAAGAACTGACACAACTAGTTACAATGTGCTGAAATGTTGTTTTGAGTCCAATCTGAGCTGCAGGAGGAAAGAAAATCCAAGCATAATGTGATGTTGTTGCACTAAAGGCCTCCCAGTTGCAGCAATTAGGTTTTTGTTTTTATATATAGAGACGTGCTGGGTATGCGATCTGTACCTACAGTGTATTTCTGGAGTGCTGCGAGTTATGAATGTACTGCTATTTAAGTGTGCCATCTCCTTGCACCATTCATTACTCAGGCATAATATTTCAGGTTAATGGTGCGTACGCCAAATTTCACAACACTGTAATCTTGGGAACACACAGCTCTGGAAACCATCCATCTAGCAGTTATTGTGATGCCAGACTCAGACTTCGCTGCTAAGACCGATGACCTTTCCGTGATCAAAACCGAAGTCACATTTAGATGGATCGGGCAGTTTCACAGCTTGGTGGTGCATTAAATCTGGGGTTTATGCGATGCAGCATAATGGCATAATGGGGTCTGACACGGACGTGCTTGGATTTTAACAAATCGAATGATTGTGTTTCTTATATGAATTTATCTATTATAATTTAGTTTGAAATCACATTAGTCACTTTAAAGGCCGTGTTATCCCCTGCTTGCCAAAAGCATTCCTGCTGCTCTTTCTTTGTTGGCCAGAACAGTCCCGCAACCGAATCGCAAAGGTCTTGGTAATTAGGCGCAACTGTGCAAGACAACCGAAATGCATTGCTTCCAATTCTAATTAAACTGACAATATGTGTTTTGATAGGAGACCAGTGGCTGAGAATCTCATCCAAATGTGTGATGTTTCACTCCATGCTAAATTTGGTGTAAAATGGATAATCGTGCCTGGCTCCGAGTGTTCCAGTTTTTACTCTCTCTTTCCCCCGCTTTATGTTCCAGCATTAATTTGATTGCCTCATTTACAGCCAGCGCCAGTGCTGTTGCCAAGGATACAGGAAACACTTTTATTGGTCTGTTTGTATCCAATCTTTGTATAAAGCTGGTACTGAAGCGTGGAAAACTCTACAAACAGTTGACACAATTGCCAAGGGCATATATTCATGTAAGAGACAATAAGCAGGGACAAAACTATTTGCACGTGAAGCGACATTGACTGAGATAAATGGGTAAAAAGGAATAGCTCACACAAAAATGAGAATATGTTAAAATGACATTAACGAGCTCACCAGTGGATGGTCTGTAGTGAATGGGTGCTGTCAGAAAGAGAGCCCAAACAGCTTTTGTTATTGTGTTTAGACTCTCATTCTGACGGCACCCATTCGCTTTAGAGGACCCATTGGTGAGGTAGTAATGCAATGGTTAATTTCTCCAAATATCCTTTGATGATTAAACAAACTCAACTATATCTTGGACTGCCTGAGGGCGAGTACATGTTCTGTACTATTCCTTTAAAACAAATTAATGAGTGATTGGATTGACCTTCACTTTTAAGTCTGTCATATTCCAGAGAGAGGGAGAACAGATTGCACGTTCATTCAGAAATCAATCACACTGCACAGCGCAAATTATTATCGGTATAAAATCCAATAAGCCAATCATTATTTGGCACTGTGACATTCAGAATTTAAGATGGTTTTCTTCAGTGCCACGGATATAAACGTGTCACATTATGATACACTGATACATATGTGATACATATATACCAAAGATAAATTTAGTGTCTTTTTTAATGCTCATAAACACTGACCTCAGCAAAGCCAACTGTCTGAGAACAAATTATAACAACTAAAACAAAATGATATACAGTATGGATTGTGATGTGTCAAGCACAGTTATTCAAAAGAACAGCATGTGAGCTGGTGGTTTATCTGATGGGTTCAGAGCTCAGTCCTACCCTATAACATCTTTCCAACCAGCAAAGATGTTTCATAGTCGTGTCATCATCTCCCAAATGAAGGGGGTGGGCGAAGCTTTGCACAGGAGCTCCTAACTTAAATTAGGCCAGACTTTATTTGTGTGTGTGTGTGTGTAAATATTTTTCTCCATCTATGGAGCGGGAAAACAGTTATGATGCTCGAGGGACCGATTGTAAGTCACGGGACCGCTGCGATGCTTTTAGAAAACTTATGGTATATTGAAAATAGCAGTGTAATACGCAGACCAATGATGTCAGTCTGTTATTGAATGACTGAGCAGAGGAGATTGTGGGTGTGGCGGAATTGCAGGTAGTGACCAGCCAGGCAAAAATAATTTGTTTCAGAGGTGGGGGTTGGGCGTTCAACCGTCATCAGTCAAACTTGATTGACTTCGACACTGTTTTGTTATGAATTTTTGAAAATAGATGACTTTGAAATGCAATACGGTACAAATCAGGTGCCTTGTATTACAATTTAATACCGTTAATCAACATTTCGCTTTAATACGCAATGTGCCGCATTGGAAATTTGATTAATAGTATTTAAGAAGCTTCTTATAATTCACTTGGTCGTATTTTTACTTTATTTTATTACTTTATTTAGTTTTGGGACTGGCAGGAAGCCCCGTTGGCCTTACATCTCATTTTCGCCTGGAAAGTCTCCACCCTACTGCTAGTCTGAGGCCGTCGGCTTCCTCTGAAGCGCTTGGCTGTCCATAAGCTGCTAAATGTTTATTTTATTCCTTTATATTTCCCACATACAAGCAGGACAATAGATCATATTCGAGGACAGAAGTATCAGAGTGGAGTGGAAAGGTCGAGGGATACCCTTCTGTGGGATCTGAGTCGGCGCTGTGGCACATTTGTTCAGTACTTTAGCTCCAGAAGCTAGCGGTTGACGAGACTGGAAGCATCGGCACGAGTAAGACGAGCCTCTCCTTCGCCCCAAACGCATCCCGTAACCCAGCCGTGCGCGACCGTTCCGTTTACCGTTTGCGTTTTTAGATGGCCGAAGTGTGTTTGTAAATCGTTAGAAGTGTTGCTTTTGCAGAGTGAAAGTGCAGCTCGTGCGGCCGCGCGGTGGGGGATGGGCGGCCTGGTTCCTCGCGCCGTGCACGCGAGATGGACGTTGACAACAACTAGCTTTTATTCAACCGACTAGTTAGCAGCGTTGCTATGGAAGCAGCCACGTGCTGCAACTAGAATCGCTCGTTTTTTTTGCATTTGTTTGGGGAGTCTGTTGTTTCCGGTGACGTTCATCCACGATGCGCATTAGCCGTAAGCTAATAATCGAATGACATGCAATGGCGCTTCCGGCAGGGTCTTTAACGAAAGTATTCGTTTTTTATAATGCACTTAATTATATTTTATTAACTAAACGTACTAAATTGTCTGGTTAATAATTTAAACTAATGACTTTCTATAACTCTACGGGCGTCTTTTACTGAAAACTAAATATAATTGACCTGTTGGCGAGCTTTTGTCACAACAAGTTAACGTACAGTTTAACAGTGATGGTGTATATGATTATAGCAGCTGTATAATTGGAATTGTGATGTATAAAATTTCTTTGTTTTTGTCTGAAAGACAAAGACATTTAGCTATTTGAAGCACATGCATACAATTATATTAAAATAAGTTAATTAGCCTAATAGTGAGTTTATTGGTTGAGTTTTTAGAAGTAGGAAAGTAATGCAATGTTGCCTAATAGGAGCTAAATATTATAGTTCTTTCATAGTATAAATAGGGTCTAGATTTAGATTTCTGTGTGGGGGTCCATCACAGGAGGAGGACGATATACTGGGGTCCATCCAAAAGAGTGAAAACCCCTGCAATAAATGACATACCAGACTTTCAGACTGTGCTAAACAAACAAACTCGCAACAAATGCTTGTGTACTGAAATCAGTTCCAAATATCAAAGGTGTTTGATATACTCTGACTGGTCTGTGAAATTTGACTGGCCAAAATCTGGCTCTGATTTTCAGCAATTAGCGTGGATTCGTTCTCTGCCGTTAATAAATTAAATGCGTTTTGCGATTTAAAACAAACTAAATTAACCAGAGTGGAAGTTGTTGTATCATCTAGGTGATCCCTTCCTTTCGAAATACTTCGGATGTAAACTTTATGCACATCTTATTTGTTTTGTGTCAGGCGTCGGTCAGCCATTTAAAGCCCGTGTCTTTCAACCACTAGTGCAGTGCAAGTATTATTCCAGTAGGTTTAGAGGTCGATCTCTCTCTATCTCAGCATTGGCGGGCAGTTCAGTGGTTTGATTGCTGTGTGATCGGAGCCGTAAAATAGGTCACAACCTGCCAGTAACAGATACTTAACCACACCTGTGTCTGTGATTGTAACACTTATGTAATCTTTATGTAATTTTAGGATTACTACATTTTATGTGGATTTTATGTTTGTGTTCGAAATGTGGGAATAGAAGAGTTAGCCTAAATTAGTTTTAGGCCAGAAATGTTGTAGTCGTCTACGGTTTTATATTCATTTATTTCAAAATTTTGGTGTGTGTGGGTAATTTACCATTTGTTTAAAGCTAAATGATTACGATTAATGATGTTAAGATGATAAATGATTAAAGATTAATGACGTTAAATGAAATTTGCTAGCCGAATAAATGTACTTGCTGTTAATGAAGTAACAAACATTTTTACCTGTATCCTTGATGAAAGCGAGAGAAAAGACCTAATAAGATCTAATACCTTGTCTCTTATTAACAGGCTGATTTGACTTTGCTCCCATGGATAGCAAGAGTATGAGCATCTAATCCACGCTTGGTATCATGGTAAGTCACACTATATTAACAAGGAGTCTTAAAAATCATGTAAAAGTCTCCGATATCACCTTGTAAAGTCATAGTTTGATAAGGTCTTAGATTTGACGACAGAAACACACATTTGTGTTGGACTTGTGCCAGCTGAGAAACTGCTGTTGAGATGAATTTGGTATTAAAAATAACAAATGCAGATTTTTTTTTTTTTTTTTTTTTGGTCTGTGATTACTATGTTTGATAAAAGATTTGAATGCAAATACATTTAGCCAAACTGATCTTCCACTGCTTAAGAATGCTGTGTCGCGTAAGTCCGTTTTATTTGATTGTCAATATGGAAACCGTTGCGCTTTCGGTGCTGTTGACACGTCGTAAACAACGGGGAGCTGCGTCGTATATGACTGGTTGCTGTTTTACGCGAAGGCTTATTAGACTGTGAAAGAGGCTTAAAGACCGAACAAGAGGCCGTATGAGTGCATCTGGAGTATTTCCTCTTGTTTAACACATGCAGTTCTTTCCATCGCAATATCCGTCCCTACTGTGTAGCTTCCTAACAGTTTTTTTTTTCCAGTGGTGAGCAAATGGCTGGAAAATTTCCCCAGGGCTCAAACTGGCTTCCATGAGAAAGTTCGGTCGAGGTCAGGCTCAGTTCGCGTTGTTTGTGCGTACTGAGCAGGTTTACTACACCCCTGCCAAAGTGGCTGGATGAAAAATAAAAAAAGTAGCAAAGATAAATTGCGCAAGCCAGTGAGATTAACATCTGTCTATCTAGAGCCCTATTCGGACGGGACTAGTTTTGCAGGGGGTCGTTAGAGTTTTGTTTCACACACAAATTTGGTGATTTTTGTGGTGATCCTGTCCAAATCTGCCCTGTATGTGTTGTTCTCTCACATCCTTTGTGGTGACTCCAGAGCAAATTACCTACTTTATTCAGCAAACTCTATTCTGTGAATGCGATGGTTTACTACAAATAAAAAATACAATACGTTAAACTAAAGTAACCTCACCTTAACATGGTTTTGCCACTAGCCATTTAGTTTCACAACGGTGTTTGTGATTTATATTAATTTGTAATTAATCCGAATGACTATATGCAATGCACGCATACAGAGCGCCAAACAGACCCTCCCATCTCTGTAATAAACAAGGAGATGTTAAAATGCCTGAAAATCACAGACGTCAGGTGGTAAGAATCAAAACTGACATGTAGTTTAGAACACCGTCCAAATACTACAATCTATGTATCAGGGGTGGGAATCTTCATGATCCAATCCGATTCTTGACTCTGGCAAATTTTAAGATATGTCAGAGCAAGATATTTTCAGTTAAGACAGCTGGGACTTAGTCTGGGACTATCTTAAACCTTGCCTGTGAAACCGTGTGAATACATTTGAAATAAAATAAATGTTTTGCTTAATTTATTTTTGTATTATTATTATTATATAAGCAGGCTGCAATTGCTTATTTAAAATGAGTGTTCCTTAAGTATCTGTAAATTTACAGACAACAGTTATGCATTTTATTTTTTAATTAGAATCCATATCAGCAGAAAGAGGTGTTGAATTCCCACCGATGTGTTGAAATAGAATATTCAAGTGGTTCGTTCATTTTTCTACCCCTCAACAAAAAGCTAAAAATGAAGCTGAATTCCTTTTTTTTTTTTTTTTTTTTTGTAGTTTTTGGAAAAAATGCAAAAACAAATAAGAAAAAATGTTTCAAAATTTTATTTTTCTAACTTTAAAAGGAAATCCGTTGGCCGCCAGGTACACAGGCCGTTCAGGTCCTTTTATATAAAAATATACATTTCTCTACAAAAATCTTGCTGACCCTAAACTTGCCAGTCAGTGAGTACTATATAAAGTGTGTCCAGTAATGTCGATGCTCTATGCTGTAACACATACGCCTTTTGTTTTTCCAGGCTCCACTCTCGCCTTGACCTCTTGGTTCACCCAGGATCCAAAATGAGCATAAGCAGTGATGAGGTCAATTTCCTGGTCTACAGATACCTGCAGGAGTCAGGTGTGTATCAGGATCCGCAAACTAGCTTCTTAATTTCAGCTAACAGCATATCGCATGTAGTGACAGGTTTTTGCCCTCTCGGAAGGTTTATTTCCTCAAAACTAATTAGAGGCTCAACCAACTAACAAGCCACCCAGAACACCCTAGAACCCTCATTACGTACTAAAAACTACTCGGGACAATAGCAACAGCATTTAAACTCCAATTATCCACATCTTGACAGTGTGTTTTGGTCAAACATCACACACTTTTCGTTCATGGAATGTGGAAATGTTTTAATATGCTGTTCTTTTAAAGTAGTCAGAACTAATACCAGTAAGTGAACTAATTCAAAAACTTAACCCTTTAAACTCCTTTAACGCCTTACAAGAGTTTACAGACTGCCAGGCAAACAAAGGCTGCACATCCATTGATATAAATGGGAATAGTGCGGTGTAATGACGGAGAGACTTTCAGCCATTTATTGTTCAGGTGTAGGCAAGTGAAAATTATGTTCTAAACTTAGTCTTAAACTTTAACCCAAACACTGGCAAATGTAGGGGTACGACAGATTGTAGACAAAGCGTGGTCGACACAGGCCAGTCCCCATGGTTCGGTATGCATGTGATTTGCGTATTAAGTGTTAAGTTCAACCATCGCAGACTAAAAGTTATCATTTGCATGAGTTTTGTCTTGCCAGTTTACACATTCAAGCAATTACAGACCATTTAGATGAAGTCAAATAAGTCACGCACGGTTTTCTGCGTATCAGTTTTGGGTCCGTTCATTTAAAGAGACAGCAGTCTGCCTACATCTGTCTGCTCTGCTTTAACAAAGATTAATCTGTAGCATTATTGAGTTGTTTTTTTTTTTTTTTTTTTTTTTTTTTACACATTTCTTTTTTGGACCTGAATACAACTGTTTCTGTTTTTATATAGCCAGTATAATTTGACGTTGTAGGCTCTTCCTCTATGCTTTTAATTTGTGCAGTTGTTCTTGTTGTATTGCCGACTTCAGTAGAGCTAGTAGTTTCTGCCGGGGTGTAAAAGTACTTAAATAAACTGTAACTTTGGCTTTTTTTGCTTATCTGGAAAATGATCCGATCCGTGAATCCAAATCCGTGATCCAAACCATGAATTTTGTGATCCGTTTCACCAATAGGCAGATGAAATCTTACGTTTATTAGTCGGTGGCTTACAATAGACATTTAAGTCATCTATCATTAAATGTAGTTAAGCAATCGATTTCCTTAAAATGTGCAGGGTTGATTTAAAACACAAATACACGTCAAGTTTTATGAATGTCTGTGCAGTTGTTATAATCATTTAGTTTAAGTTATTTAGATTCAAGTAATTTTTTTTTATGCTTTTAAATTTTAGTCCCAGAGAATATCCCTGGTTTGAAATCAGTTGCCAGAATTGAGTCAGAAGGACTGTAATAGATTATGCAACGTTTTTACAGTTTCTTTATCGACTTTGAGCTAGAGTGCCAATACTTTTGACCTCACTATTCACAAATACTTGTTCCTAAATGGTAACAGGAGCTGTCTCCATTTCCCCTGTAGGCTTCTCCCACTCAGCCTTCACCTTTGGCATAGAGAGCCACATCAGCCAGTCCAACATCAACGGAGCTCTGGTGCCCCCTGCTGCCCTCATCTCTATCATCCAGAAAGGCCTGCAGTACGTGGAGGCCGAAGTCAGCATCAATGAGGTCAGCGCTGGTACCGCTACCAAACATTTTTGCCCATTGTTTATGCAGAATACGCTCAATTTGATAAAAAATGTGCTCGAACCTCCTTGTACCTGTTGTTTAATGTCACAGGATGGTACTCTGTTTGATGGACGACCGATCGAGTCGCTGTCGTTGATTGATGCAGTGATGCCAGACGTGGTGCAAACGAGGCAGCAGGTGTATAAGGATAAGCTGGCTCAGCAGCAGGCTGCCACCGCCTCCAGCGCCACAACAGCCACCGCTGCCAAGAACGGAGAGAACACGGCTAACGGAGAGGAGAACGGATCTCACACGCTGTCTAGTAAGCTCACGCACTACATTACTTTGTCAACACTGTTGGAATTCTCAGTAAGGACAAATAAAGATGTAGATGTTGGTGCGTCTGCTTGTTAGCCAGGGCTCACAGTCCAAATCTGTGCTAAAACGATCAGCTGTCGAGTAACATTTTCATGCGTCTCAAAAAAAAAAAAATTGGGATCTGTAATATATTTTTGAAAGAATTCTCTTCTGCTCAGCAAGGCAGCATTTATTTGTATACAGTTTAAAAAAAAAAAAAAAAAAAAAGCCTGATTCAATCATGCCTGATTCAAGAAGGAGGGCTCAAAAATGGCCAAAAAAAGATTTTTCGAATGTATTAATTTTAAGTAAAATTTGTTTTGCAGTGTATATTTTCTTTGAAAAGTTTGACCGTAAAGCGTGGCTGTTTAATTTATGCAATTGTGTGTTTAAAAAAAAAAAAAAAAAAAAAAAGGGCAAATATATGGGGAAAACATGAAAAGCCGTGTTCGGCCTTCTGGCAAGAATTTTAATTTCAGTGCACCCTTTTTGTCACTCGTGAAGGCTTTTCACAATATTAACTAATAATAATTAGCCTAAACCTTAACCTCTGCTCTTTCTCAACCCTGGGTTTAAGTGAATCCTGTATTATTGTTTTCAGTCTTTAATCTGGGTTAGGAATTAATCCTCAGGAGTTTTCACACAGTACATTTGTAAACCCCTAGATTATGTTCTTTGCAGATTTGTGGCATCAGTCAAATTTATTGGACAAATACAGAATGTGACTTGTCTCTGGTATTTGCTGAAATAACATCAGTTTGTCCTGAATAGATATTTACAACAATAATCAGTGTTTTTTAAAGAGAGATGCTGTAGTACTTATTTACATTTTGAATTATCTTGTATTTGGTAAACAGAGTTTATTTTATTTTTTTTATTCTGTTTTGCTTTTCTTTTTCCATTCTTAGGAACCTAACTCAAGATTAATTTAGTTTAGATCTTATTTTTTACATTGTGTCTTTTTTTTTTTTTTTTTTTAAATTATAAGTATTATTCATAAATGTCATAAGCGTGAAATAGCATATTAAATTACTTTTAGAATTGAAATGACTTTTAATAATAATTGCTTGTGCAATAATAATAATAATTATTACAAATTAATATTCAATCAGAACATGTTCGGAATTAACTAAAACAAAATATTCAAAACATCAACGCATGTATATCTAAAGGAGAACAAAGAAACGCATTATAAGCAATGAACGAAATGTGTTTTCAGTGTCTGTCTCCGAGTATTTTAAGCATCTAAATTGTTTCAGACAAGCACAAAGTCTTTGCATTATTCCTGTCTGACTATTATTATTACCATGGATGGCTGCGATGCTAATAAGCTGTATTCACACTAATGCACAGATCTATTTTAACATATCAATGTTTTATCCTGTCCTGACTGACATAAGACGTAACTGACTGTGTTTACATTAAAATCACAATCACATAACTGCTTACATGAAGTCACGTGAGACTTTTGAGCAATTCAGAGCAGATGTCTGTCAGTAAATAAGCTTTGTGTATCAAATTATAACTGCATTCCAAGCAGCATAAAAGATGCTTGTAGAGAATTTGGAAAGAAAAACACTGTGAGTAACTTTGCTTAAGCATGGGAGGTTTCAATGTATACTGTGCAATAAAGGTCATGATTTTCTTTTGTTGGGTTTGAACCATGAAAATAAGTTTATTTACTTGACGTTTTTGTGTGTTGGGTATGACTGTCCCTAGTGTACACAAGTGTCGTCTGACTTATGCAGGAAAAAACTATGTCTGAAGCATAGAAGAGAGAATTGTTGCATTTTAGATTCTACTGTTGTTGTTTTTATCCTCGCTCTTAAAACTCTGCCTCTCCTTTTGACAGACCACCACTCAGACATGATGGAGGTGGACAGGGCTGTGGAGATCCCGGCCAGTAAAGCCATGGTCCTGCGGGGCCACGAGTCTGAGGTCTTCATCTGTGCATGGAACCCTGTCAGTGATCTGTTGGCGTCTGGGTTGGTATTAAGCCACTTTTTTTTCTCTCTCAGGCTGAATTTTAATACAACATCCATTATGAAACCATTATTCACATGGAGCAGCTCACTGATTTCTTTCACACCAGCAGCCAATGAGCTTGCTGCACAACATTCAGATACTTGGCTAGAGCTTGCTGTAGGAGTTGAAGTGTGCTTCAGAAACCCTTCTCCATTCCCAGCTCCACCTATATAGATATGTTGCAGAGTAATTAATGTATGTTATATTTAAAGGGGTCATATGATGCTATTTTAAAGATCATTATTTGGTGTACCTGGTGTAACAGAACATGTTGACCTGAAACACTACATTATTCTAGCTCTTCTTCCCTGTCAAACATGTCGTTTTCTACAAAAACCCTCATTCCGACAAGTCTGCTCTGATTCGCCACCTGATTTTTTTAAGTAGCATTTGCACATCTCTTTGTATTTTTTTAGGATGACAAAGCTGTTGTAAAATGCATTGCACAAATACAAACATCTGTGCTGTTCTGTTGTAAGGAATCCTAATGATTCCTAACAGCATCTACGTTCAGGAAAGCCAAATAATGTGCTTTTGCACAGAAACACACAGCTGTTCACCGATTATGGATGCATCAACGCTACTGCGGTTACTGAAACCACTTCTTTTGCGCGTCCTTTTGGGCCGCATTATGCAGATATTACCACATCTTGACGTAGACACGTGGGGGGCGTGCTTTCATGAGGCGTTTTAGACCGGTCTGGATAAGCCTTCTCTTTAATCTATAGAAATGGAAAAATAGAAATCCCGTCATACGACCCCTTTAATGTCCAGTACTATCCGAATGGGGATTCATCTCTTTTGTTTTCCTTGCATCAGCTCTGGAGACTCAACCGCACGGATCTGGAACCTGAGCGAGAGTAGCGCAGGAGGATCCACTCAGCTGGTGCTGCGGCACTGCATTCGGGAGGGGGGGCAGGATGTACCCAGCAACAAAGACGTCACCTCACTAGACTGGAATGTGAGTGCTAGGCACAGCACTTTTGAACTGCAGTAACCCTGCTTTTGCATCTCTTTTTTTTTTTTTTTTTTTTTTTTTTTCTTACGCTTTATACAAAGAAAGAATTCCTCAAATTCATATTACCTTTTGTGTTGGACAGAGTGAAGGTACACTTCTCGCCACAGGATCCTATGATGGCTTTGCCAGGATATGGACTAAAGATGGTGAGCGTGTTACCTTGTGAATCCCTACGTCATCAATTACAAAATCCTGTTTATCTAACGAGTGTCTCGTAACCGGCAGGTAATCTTGCCAGTACACTGGGGCAGCACAAAGGTCCCATATTTGCTTTAAAGTGGAACAAGAAAGGAAATTTTATCCTCAGCGCTGGTGTTGATAAGGTAGAGTAGTATAATCTTTTGTGATTACTCTCAAAATGTGCAGTTGAGATGCTAATGGGAATCCGCACCTTTTAGACCACCATTATTTGGGACGCACACACAGGAGAGGCCAAACAGCAGTTTCCATTCCATTCAGGTGAGTAACAAAAATCACTAAAAGCGGGACATTCGTTAATCCTAAACTGACCTTGACATTCTCGCTAATCCGGTTGAGAACTAGAGGGACATGCTCTGTTGAATACACCAATTAATGCACAAACAAACGAACATATCAACATTTATGGCAGGTGTTCTCAGCTATATTGGTTGAGATGTGAACTCAGAATCTTAAGAGGGAGTGTGTTGTTATAGCAATTAGCTAGGGATGCAGGAGAACAAAATGAAACGCTGAACTAAAGGCGGAATTCACATTTTCCCACTATATTGAGCCTTTTCGTCGTCCATTGTGTAAATTAAATAGCCAAAATGTGCTTTTTACTGTTTTGTCTAGCTTTTCAAAGGAAAAAGTCAGTCGCAAAATAAAAATGTACTTAAGATGAAATAAAAATGCTTTTACACTGATAACATTTTTCCTGCATTAGCGCGCATTTATTTTTGATCAAATTATGTCCATTGTTCAGCATAATTTATTCTGTGTTTTCGGGTTAACACGATTTTGGTTGCCGAACATTCGGTGCATCCCTACAATTAGCTGTGAGATTCTTTTTTTTTTTTTTTTTTTTTTTTTTAACCCCCAAGAGAATGGCTCTTTATTATATATAGAAGTTTGTTTTCGGGTTTCAGTTTAGAAAACTTTTTCCTTGTCACTCAGATGTGCAGGTTGTATTTTAGTTAGTTTCAGAAGAACGGTCATGAATAATGTAATTTGCATTTTCTGCCTGCAGCTCCGGCTCTGGACGTGGACTGGCAGAGCAACAACACGTTTGCGTCCTGCAGCACGGACATGTGCATTCACGTGTGCAAACTGGGCCAGGACAGACCAGTCAAAACATTCCAGGGCCACACAGTAAGCCACTTACATTAGACATACCACTATTGCATATATTCTCTTTTTAAATCTTCATCAGTTATTTATTTAATTTTTTTTTGCATTGGCAAATTATATATATATATATATATATATATATATATTTATATTATATTTCTTTTAATCAAATGAAAGTGTGTGGATGTGTGCATACATGCATTATTACTGTAACACATTGTTACAGAACAGGCTGCATATATATAAAAAAAATTATATATTTATCTATCTCTGTAAATATATCTTAATAAAATCACCTTTAAAGCTTTCAATTGTTTTAATTTGATGATTAAATATTAATATAACCTTTATTGTTGTTGATTTATATTTACAGTGATGATTGAAATACATGTCCCTCTAATACCTGTTGTATCGTTTTTAGTTTTGTTTTTAGCTTATCTCGTGTATAAAATATATTGAGTAAACAAATCCAAATTTCTGCATTTGGCAAGTGCTTTCGTCCAAAGCAACTTTCTCCTGTATGCAGATGACACATTTAAATAGATTTTTTCGTTTGTTTGTTTGGGGTTGCATTTTGTGACATGAGGAGCATGGACAAGCAAATATGCACCAGATATGATAGATGCAGCATTTTAAGCATCCTAACTGATTACATCACTAATGATTTGCGCTTTGCTTTAAATCCTTAGAATGAAGTCAATGCAATCAAATGGGATCCAACAGGAAATCTTTTGGCCTCCTGCTCTGATGACATGACCCTTAAGGTGAGATCCAACCAGCCGTCCTTCTTGATGTAGCGTTTTACTAATGCGTTTGTATCGCTAACTGGCAGCGAGCGTTATAGTGATATTGTGCTTTGCTTTGAACGTTAGCTTTGGAGCATGAAACAGGACACTTGTGTTCATGACCTGCAAGCCCACAGTAAGGAGATCTACACCATCAAATGGAGCCCAACTGGCCCTGGAACCAACAACCCCAACGCCAACCTCATGCTGGCCAGGTACACAACCAGCCACCATCACTCTTCATTTTGAAATCCTGTCCTTTTTAAATAAAAACCTACATTTAAAACATATCTATTTTCACATTAGAACTTAATTTTTTTTTTTTTCTGCCTTAAGTGCTTCGTTCGATTCAACGGTGCGCCTGTGGGACGCGGAGCGTGGAGCCTGCATCCACACGCTGACCAAACACCAGGAGCCCGTCTACAGCGTGGCATTCAGCCCGGACGGCCGGCACCTGGCCAGCGGCTCCTTCGACAAGTGTGTCCATATCTGGAACACACAGGTACTGTAGGCTCTTTAACACACTAATGCTCATTTACATATTCACATGAGGATCTTTAAAGGCGTGCTGGACGCGGTTGCTTCGGGCCAACTATTAAGAGAATGCTTTTAAATGTCTCTTGTCACTTTCTATAAGTTTAATGCATCCTTCCCGAATAAAAGTATTTAAAAAAAAAAAATCAAGAAACTTCTCACTGACCCCCAAACCATTGAAAGGCTTTGTAGAAGCTGATAATTAATTCCTTTCATGAATAAATGAAATGTACAGAATAAACGTGTTTTTAGAGTTTACATGTATGAGAATTAGAAGAATTTTAATTGTGAATTATTAAATATCTAGTTTAGATTTAAAAACGAATTAAATACTAAATACTGTCCAATATTAATAATATAAAACGATAATATAGCAGTGCAAATGCATTTGCTCCATACCTTCTTGAAGTTGGCCCCTCCACCAACGTCTCAATCGTGTGCTGCTTTGGTTTGTTAGATATAAAATATGTACTTAAAGGTCATTCTCAGGTCACTCGGCCTCCCCACATTCTCCAAATTCACTCCAGATAGTCTTGTTTGTTTGTGCTTCATTCGTCCAGGAAGTTTAATTTGCACTGCTTCCTTTTTAAAATATTAGACATTACATTCTAGCGTTAGTGCTTAGTCTGTGCTGATATTTTATGTAGCATCTTATTTTGGGTTCATTTATTCAGATTCTTACCAAATTGTTGGATTCTAGTGACAGTTTTAATGGAACAACAAGTCTTTCAGCGTTTTTTGTAGTTGTTGTGATGTTTATGAGCATCTCCAATTTTCATCTGCTATCGGACTTGGAAGTGCGCATTTTGGTTAATTTTCCTGACCGACATCCGCTGCCGCTTAATTGAACATTAACCGTGAACTGATAAAATTTGAATGATAAATTAGTGTTAAATAAAAATAGAATACACGTGTAATGATACATAATAAACTCTTAATAATAAACTCTAAAACTCTTACTGACCCCGAATTGTTAAAAGGCTATGTATAAGATTAATAAGAAATTGTTCACTCTCGTCATTATACATCCCTGTCATTGTATTCTTCTGCTTTAAACTGTTCAGTGCTTTGATGCAACCTGTGTTGTTAAAAGCGCTATATAAATAAAAATGATTGATTTGATATAAGCTAATAATTAAAACCTTTCATGAAAAAAAAAAAAATTACAGATTGAAAAAGTGTTTTTAGAGTTTAAACGTGTTGAGAATATTTTTGCGGCATTTTGCGTTGGGTGAGGGGCAACTTCAGAGGTTTACGCCATTTGGTCTTAAACTCAATTCCTGTGCAGAGCTGTGGCCCTCCAGGAGTTGAGTTTAAGACTAATGCTTTACACCCTTTGTCCATCTATTTTAGTTTTGCTAAAAAAAATCTTACAGTAAAATTGCGCATTTTTCTTTTTTTAATTTTCGTTGTTTTACAATGTTCCAACTTCCAATTGACAACATCAGTTTAGATTTTATGACATAAACTGATCTTACACCTAATTTAAATTATCAAGTGTTTTGGTAAAGTACACTTAGGGTTACATTATATACTTGCGTTAATCATCTATATGGTTTTCATCTGCTGGTCATTGACTGGTCTGGCTGACACTGATTTGTCGCTATGATTGATGTTTTTAACCTGCACTTTTTACTTTCCTCCCTACAGAGTGGTGCTTTAGTCAACAGCTACAGAGGGACGGGGGGGATTTTTGAAGTATGCTGGAACTCCAC
Source organism: Puntigrus tetrazona (assembly GCF_018831695.1). Classification (NCBI taxonomy): domain Eukaryota; kingdom Metazoa; phylum Chordata; class Actinopteri; order Cypriniformes; family Cyprinidae; genus Puntigrus; species Puntigrus tetrazona. Next base: position 1,369,800 of record NC_056700.1, read on the forward strand.
TGGAGACAAAGTGGGCGCAAGTGCATCAGATGGATCGGTGAGTTTCTGTGTGACATGCCCTTTGGCTGTGATGTAGATGCAGCATGAACCGAATCGGTTCGAAAGTAGGGCTGCGCATATTAATTAAATAACCAAAACTGTGATTCAGAGCTTTCATACATGTAAGCGGTTCATTATTTGTTCACAGTAAATGCCGCTCCACCCAAAATGACCTAATGACCAAAACCACCCAACATGTGCCAGCCATCTTCTTTTTTTATATATAAGCAAAGTGCACACATTTTTGTGGCGATCCGCTTATGATGCAGTGTTTTCTTGCTGACGGTTACAGGATTTCAGTAGATATTTAATAAGATGCACGTTTTCCCTGAGCTGAGAGTTTCTTGACGTTTCCGTCAAAATAAAAGCTTAAAAGTGCAAATTGCTGACAGCTAGTGGTTTAAATGCAGTCCAAATTCATAATATCTAGGTGTAGAAATTTGAATAGAAGTATTTTAATTTCAAGTGTAAAACAAAAAGTAGTTTAGATTGAGACAGTATAGCACAAATACAAAGAGGTTTGAGTCCCCTTAAAAGTTAAGAACATGAGGGTTTTTGTTTTTTTCCTGTGTGCTTCATTGGCCTTAAATGTTAAAACCGGTTTAACTTATTTTGACTGTTTTTTGTGAATACTTTTACATCACGCAGTATATATGATTTTAAATGTAAAACTCTAATATCTCTGCGAGCGTCATACACGCTTCAGTACGAGCAATAAAACCCTACGTTTGCACCATTCATCAACACAGAAATGCGCAGAATTCATATTTAAAGGAGTAGTTCACCCAAAAATGAAAAGCGTCATCATTTGCTCCCCTTTAGAGCAGTTCCAAACCTGTATGAATTTCTCTGTCCTCCTGAACACAAAGGAAGATATTTTGAAGAACGTTTGTAACCAGGCTCTTTTGGGTCACCATCGACTTCCATAATAGGAAAAAAAAATACCATGGAAGTCAATGGTAACCCAAAACAGCCAAAATATTTTTCAAAATATCTTCCTTCGTGTTTGGCAGGACAGAGAAAATCATACAGGTTTAGAACGTACTCTAGGAGAGTAAGTGATGACAATTTATTTTAATGTGAAATTTTTTTAATAGGTAAAACACATTCATATCATCAGCTCATGATATATTTTGACTAGAAACACTGGAGATCATAAATGCTAAGTATCCTTTCTTTCTTTCTTGCTTTCAGGGAAAATACTGTTATTTTTCCCTAAATTCAGGGGTTTTTTCTTGCCGTTTTTCAGAACTGCGAAGACTTGCAACAATAAAAGTCATAACTGTGCGAGAAATTATTATTATTATTTTTTTTTTACTCTGTGCCACAAACAAAACAAGGATTTTGAGATGTAAAATTGGATGCTAGGTTTCATAATAATGGCAAATTAGGCCGATGAGTTCCCCTAAGTCATAACAACTGTTCTTCCCTCTCTCAGGTTTGTGTATTAGACCTGAGGAAATGACGCTGCCGCTGGGAAGCCATGGACCGACTATGAATGTGTGCATAGCCAAATTTACTGACTGTCCCTGGTCCATCATCCACTGCTGTAATCACGAGTGAGGCTCCAGACCAACACGGACCCGTGACGCTTACGACACACACAAGAGCAGCGTGCCAGAGAACTGTTACACACAGACACACTGGACACAAGAGAACCACATCGTGCACACACACACACACCCACACACACCCCTCATTAGTTCGTGTGCTTATCATTCCAAACACAGGGGCCGAGGTCCACGCCGCTGTCGTGCGCATATTGTACACGTCAGCGCTCGAGTGACGGTTTAGGTGTAACTGCATGAGATGAAGAGCAGAGCTGTTGAATGTGGCCGACTCGTGGCCCGTGTGATATCGACAATTCTGAGTATTGGCACTGTATGTTTAGCGGCTCTGCGACTTTTGGAACTGTTCTCCAAAAATGCTCAAGGATTTTTTGTTTTTTTTTTTTTTTTTTGCCAAACTTCGAGAATTAGTTTGATCTTCTTTTTTGGGGGGTTTGTTTAGTTTTTTTTTAATACAGAGTTAGAAGAGTACATAAATCCTATTAAATTACTCGACTATATTTTCTAAAAGGAATGCCCTGTGTTATTTTATACAACCTATGCAACTTTGTGGCGAAACCGAACTTGCGGTGCACGAATGGGGGGGACTCGTAGGTGAAGCCTGTACGTTTAAAATATCAGATAGGCCCACCCTAAAAATTCATTCACTCTCGCTGTTACAGAAAACAAAGCTATCAGGTTATTCATTCCTTTTTTTGGAGAGTTCGTGATAGTTCTCCTGCGTTGGTGTTTAACATGACGGCTCGCATAAAAATGTTTATTACGGAGATTAGTTTGACGTTTTCTTTAGCGTCGCGTAGTGCTGTCATTTTCTGCTTTTCTATAGAGATCTGAGCTGTGATGATCAAATCTGGTCATTGCTCTTTCAGTGCTGCAGTGAATTGGTGTGTGTGTGTGTGTGTAACGGCTATACGGCTTCACGTGAGTGACAGAAACATGGGTCGGTGCGATTTTTTTTCAATTCCAGTCAGGAAGCGGGGAAGCGGAGGCCCATTTCGCTCACTATTTTCGTTTGTGACTGTATGGGTGTGAACAGAAACTGACGTGGGGAAAAATGTGACCACAGGTATTTTTACTATTACATGCTACTGTTGTAAAGAAAGGATTTTAACGTAAACTCCGTTGATTTTTTTGGGGGGGTGGGATTTCTGGCAGCCTGGTTTCTTCAGGGTGACGGCACATCGATTTTTAGAGTTGGCTAGATGCTGTCACGTCTCTTTATAAAATACCATTAGACGGTCATAGTCCAGAGAAGCAGCTTTTATCCAGCACACTCATGTCGCCTCTCAGCACTTTACAGCACATTCTCCCGTGAAATCCAATGAGCACTTAAAAGATTTTTTTATCTTTTTTGGACGGAAATTACTTGAGTGATATTAAACATTTACTTGAATGAACCAGATCTTCTGATGATTATTAGAGGGCGAGGCGGCTGGTTTAAACCTTTGTAACAGTGTTTCTCTATCTTTTTTTTTGTTTTGTTTTTTCATTTGTTCTTTTTCTAAGTGTAGTCCAAAATGCTAACAAATGCCTTTTTCTTCCCACGGATCAAGTAGAATCTGCGTCCCCTCCTAAAAGTATCAAAATGTTTTGTTTTTTTTTTAAGGAGGAGTATTTTGAAGCTTGCTCTAATGTAATCAACAAGTAGATTGTACGAAAAGATGCTATTTATTATATTGTCTATGACAGTGGAATGGTATTTTATAATGTTTTAATTTTAAAGAGATATACTTTTACAGTGTGCGTGCGAGCGTTTGCTTCTCTTGGTCCTCGAAGCCTAGCACTCTGCTTGCTGTGTCCATGGCCCTTTTGAAATTTTGTACTTTCAAAATCTTTTGTAATTCTAACGTTGTTTTTAGCTCTAAGCGAAGGCACGTACATGGGCATATCAAAACAAACATCTTGGACCATGTAAATACTTCAGTGTTTTTTTTTTTTTTTTTTCTCACTTTAGGTAACCTTTAATCTAGTTGGGTTTTTTTTCTTTTTTTTTTTTTTTTTTAAGTTCCTTCTGTTTTGCTCACTCTAGCAGAAATCACTCACTGCGATGTTGATTTGACTGTTGTGATTTGAGTCAGATCAAATGAAAAGTCCAGAATAAAATATATTTTGATAATAGTGTTTCCTGTCTGTGCTTATGAATTCCTAATGAATGCAGAAAAAGTGCCTCCTTTGTCATCAGTAGTATTGCAAATAGATTCCGCTGTATAATGTATGAATGCTAGAATGTAGTATTTGTTATTTTTTAATAGCAGCACCATGACGTTTGTATAAAACCTGATGGTTGTTTTCCAGCTAGAGAATGATCCAGTCGGGGGGAAAAAAAAGAACATCTGAACGTTTGTATGAATCTCACATGATCAGTGTCACATCGCTTATTTGATTAGTAATGTAGAAATATATTATTTTGTCATAAAAAACAAAAAGCAAAATATGCCTGCACGTTATGCATTTTTCATATATTAGAAAATAAATTAAAGGGCACCTATTATTCTAAAAAACTTTTATAAGATGCTTGAAAACTGTTTGGCTACAGTGTATGAAAACAACCAGCCTGTGATGGTTAAAATATATATATATATATATATATATATATATATATATATATATATATATATATATATATATATATATATATATATATATATATATAATCTCATTCAGTATCTCCAAACGAGCTGATTCAGATGTTCATGTCACAGAAGGGGCCCATTTGTAAAGCTCTCTGCCCTGTTAGCATAAACACAGCCCTGAGTATGAGATGCTGCCCTTCCCGTTCTTTTGAAGATGTGTTTTTTATGAAGATAACTCTTCAAGCGCTGATAGGGGAGTGTTTATTCGCGTGGCTTTCGAAGCTTCCCCAGTTTTTAATGGTAAATAAAATATTTATTTACAAGTTGTTTTGAATTAAAACTTCACATACACACTCCAGGAAAAAATAGATATTTATTTTGCATCTTGCGAAAAGGGGCATAATAGGTCCCCTTTATGCCCGATATAATAAAAAATGTATATAATTAAACTGATATAATTATCTTTGTGGACTGTCCTTGACCTCTCAAAACAACACAGGAAAGGCAGCATCCAAACAAAAAAAAAAAGCAAGCAAACAATTACTTGATATATATGTGCGTGTGTAAAGTTTGTAACTAGGCTGTTTTGGGTCACCATCATGTCCATTATTTTTCAAAATATCAGAACAAATAAATTCATACAGGTTTGGAACCGCTCGGGGCTGAGCAAATGGCAGAATTTTTTATTTTATTATTTTTTTTTTATTTTTATTACTATTCCTTTCATGAACATCAGCAATAAAGTAAAATGATAAAGTCAAAATTAAACGCTTTAAAGTAAAAAAAAAAAAAAAAAAAAAAAAACGGACGCTTGACCGATTTGCTTAAAAATTACATTAAGAAAATCAAGACTTGAATGACAAAATGAGTCTGAAACGCAAATAAGTTTAATTAGGGGAAAGCCAAAATCAATTTCCAAAAGCGCAAACATTAAAAAAAGAAGTTGTGAGTGCTGTATGTGATTAAAAAGTTTACATATATGTTTCATTTATGCTGTTCGGTTCAACAAATTACGTTTAAATGACACGTTAAATGACGCTTTTGTTTCAGAAGTCTGGTCGCCAAGTACGCATTTCCACGAGCGTCTCCTTTAACGTGAATTTAAACAAATACGGGAGTGTCCTTCATTACTCAAATGCCCTCAGACTTCGTGGTTGGGTCACTTTTCAACTTCTACAGGACAGGCTTCGCCACAGAGCAAAGAAATGCTGGTCGCGGATGTCTCGAACCGGTTTCGTGAAGAAAGTTAATGTTTAGACCGCGGGGACCCACTTTATCTAGGAGCTGTAATTAAAACAAGATGTGGACCTACACGGTAAGACCTTTTTGTGCTGCAGAATTACCTTTTCGTTTTTTATTTATTTTATTTTTTTGCCGGCGCGTTAACTTTCAGGCACATTGTTAGCGTCCAGCCTCATTCAGGACTCTGTATTTTGCGAGTGCTAAGTAAACGTAAAAGTTAAATAACGTTATAGGGCGAAGTCAGCTAAAATGAGCTATCAGGTAAAATGGGCTAAATAAGGTTGTAGCTGCTTAAATTTCCACAGAAAATCACAATGGCTGATCTGACACCGTCGCTTCGGCACTTGTTGACATGTAGAGATAATTTTTATTTGTGAGGAAACTGAGCACGGTATAGTACATTCATCACTAAGGGCGATTATAAGCGAGCCTAGCCGCAAAGTAAAGGTTTTTCAGCACGTTTTGACATGCTCTTTCAAATAAAAATGTTTAGTTTATGAAAGAAACTTTGCATTTTGTGAAGAAAATGTGATTTTAGGTGGAAATGGCTGGGCTGCACACACTTTTACACTTAAAGCTGAAAATGGGTTTGCATGCCTAGATATGTATCCATACAAACTATTAAAACTTAAAAAAAGCACACAAAAGAGACCAATGAGTCAGTTCATTTCTGATTGCATTTAATTAAATGTTCATTCAACTTTCTATTTCAATGAAATACATTTATAGTGGCACACTAAAGACAATAGTGTTAGTTTACTGTTATGTATAAAATGATTTATGCTGAAATTACAGAGAGTTTTGTTCTCTCGGCTGGCCGATGCCGTTGCTCAAGAAGGTACTTGGTGGTACTCCAACTCTACTTTTATACACATTTTAAAAAAAGAATATCATTGGATCCCGTGCATAGCTTATTTGATGCTATTATGAGTCATTTACCAAAAGGTGGCCCATTTAAGCTGACTTCACCCTTATACACACAAACGTTTATTTCATTAAAATAAAAATGAATTCTGTATGGACTTAATTAATTCTCTGCATGGACTTGACTAGAAACAGAGGTTATAGAATAGAAGGGACTTGGAAAGAACTGGTTTCAGATATCCACTGATAATCGTGTAACACCGCTTAGTTAAATGCAATTTAAAAATAATAATTCGGAGGCTCAGGCAAGCAAAGTTAGTTTTGATAAAACGTCCAGCATCATTTGTTTGCAGTTGCTACTTGGTTTGGCGTGTTTATATATGCAAATAAAATGCATTTTAAGTATGCAAGTGTCCAGATACTTTTTGTGGCCAATTTGGCTTAGTTTTGAAATCTGAGCATTTATGTTCCAAGCACTTGAATAAGGCGTAAAGGGTGTGTATTTGCCAGCTTTTTATATTAAATGGAGTGGACAGGGTATCGTGTTAACATTCTGTTGCTGTGGATGGTGGTGCACAAGTTAAAAAGTGTTTGAAATCAAAATGGAAACTGACCGAGTGTCCCAGAGTTACTTACAAGTGCGTTAATAACCATTCTATGAAATTTAAAGCATTACTCAAGGAGCGCTTTTCTATTTTTCCTCCTTATTCATGAGTTTCAGACGTACCTAATATTTTAGGAAAACTTAGAACACGTTTGGCGGTCTGCAGTTTTAAATTATCTTGTGCGAAAATACTAAAAAGCGCTATTAACTATTAAAGTTATTGTGATTAAAAATATATATATTTACACAACTGTTATATAGGCTTTGCCGGGTGATTGGTGGAAGCTCATCTCTCTGACGTTTCTCTGCCGTCCGGTCAAGTCAAGTATCCTGATGCCTTTCAGTGTTTTAACAAAGAAAACCGAGACCCTCGGGCCTGTTTTCTTTTCAAATTTGCATTTGCATTGCATAACATTTGCATTGCAGTCCTTTAGATGTGAGGATATGCTGCATTTTCTTTTAGGAAAGAAGTTGCGTGTCCAACAGATAGATTAAATAAGCTGAAAGGTCCTTCCCACAAAATATATATACATATATAGATATATAGATTGGAAAATTAGTTTTGAATTGTGAATCATGAGAATGACCTTTCGGTGTAGTAGATTTACTATCTTAATATTTAGTTTCACAGTTGGTCAGACTACATTCATGCAAAACAGGATGTTTCAAAATGAGACACATTAGAAATAACCAGCCAAGCTTGCTTAACCATTCACTTTGAATAAAACGCATCCAACACCACTGAAAGTACTTCAGTGGTGTCGGATGTTGCACGTATTTTGTGTCGCACGTCTGTGTTGCATTTGAACGTAAAGGAATAAATGTCGATTAAAGGCAGCGGCTAGGTGTAATGTTATTTACACTAAGGGAAAATAGCATATTTTCTTTAGCGACAGATGCGATTTGCAGAAACCGCCAATGGCGACGCATGCTATTTACACTATGTGAAAATAGCAGCATTTTTTTTTTGTGATGTGCTATTTAAACTAAGTGCAAATAAATAGCTATAGATTCTATTTACACCATGTTAAAATGGGATTTCTTTTTATCCACCGTTTTCCTCAATGCGGAAGTAAGCCTATGGGTGAGGCTTCCAGTTCATTAGACTCTATAGGTAAATAACAAGCAGAATAAATTGTAAAGCTGTTTGCACTATAAACTGCACTACGTGCTTAAAATACAACAAGACACAGCCATTTTTAACATCATGCAGCAAAACAGTTTTGTACAGCTAAAAAATATCTGGATGCAGATGAGACTATACTCAAGCTATACTCATAGAATTCACTAAAGGTGGATACTACTAACTGCAAATAGTGACAATTATCTGCACCTTAGTACTGTAGTACATTATAAAACAGTATGCAGTAATGAAAGTAAATTTGTAATTTTGACATTTTTATTGAAAATATATTTCTTGAAAGTTGAAAAGGGAGAAAACAAGTTTGCTGATTTGAATCGAATTTGCTTTTGAATTTGAAGCCGACTGCATCAAAATGGGTACGCGGGTTTAACCATCCGCACCATGACTGTTTACCGTCTTCTGTTGACTAGACAAGCACACAAACTGGTTAGTAGAGTTAGTGTAAATAGCCTCTGACCAACTTGGATACATTCATCCGTTTTTTACTCATCTATTTGCACTTATTGTAAATAGACACTCTGTTTATGAAATTTGGATTTTTTTTGGCGAAGGCATGTCTGTGAGGGTTATAAATGGAGAACGTAGGTTAAGATAATTCAGTTCACCAAAAGGTAACAGTTATGTCAGCATAAGGGTGAGTAAATGAGACAGAATGTCTGTTCCCTTTAAATGACTAATGTAAATTATTTTCTCATGTTATCTCGCTGATAATTCTTGAACAAAGTCCATTGAAGTTATGTACGTTTGTATTTCAGACTAACAATAACAGCGAAAGCACCTCAGTGGTGTCTTGACCAAGTCTTCAACATGAATGGCAGCTGAACTACCACAGTACCAGACTGCTTCCTGTTTCTCATATTGGAGCAAAGATTTGGCCAACACTCTAAATGAAACCAGGAATCTCACCAAGAGCAACAGGAGCAAAAGTTCAGAGGAGCCATGATATTTTTCAAAATGCCTAGATTCAAAAAATACCAACTACGGCTAATAATAATATGCTTTAGTAGCTTAATGCTCATGGCGTACTGGGAACAGATTGACAATAACATTGTAACCCACGTAATGTCGTTCTCCTACCGCTACCTTCTCAATAACTTCACATTCATTAACGCAAGCTTTAGAGTCAACCCCGAAGATGCTTTCAAGTACAACAATCGCAAATACCTAATAAAAAACGAGGGGAAGTGTGGTGAAAAGGACATTCTGCTCCTGCTCTTTGTGAAAAGCTCCTCAGAGAACTTTGAGAGAAGAAAAGCCATTCGTGCTACTTGGGGAAACGAGGCGTACGTTGAAAGAATGCTGGGTGTTACTGTAAAGGTATTGTTCGCTCTTGGCCTCCATCCTGAACCAGAGCAAAGAAGACTACTTAATATGAAACTGCTGGTTGAGGACCAAAGATATCACGACCTCATCCAGCAGGACTTCATGGACACCTTCCACAATCTTACTCTGAAGCTACTTTTGCAGCTTGGCTGGAAAGAAACCTACTGCCACCGTGCCCAGTTCCTCATGTCTGCAGATGACGACGTCTTCATTCATATTCCCAACTTAATTCACTTCTTGCAAGGGATCGGCCGTAGTAATCTCAAAAACCTTTGGATAGGAAGGGTGCACCGCGGTTCACCTCCCGTTCGAGACAAAGAGAGCAAATACTACGTGTCCCAAGACTTATACCCGTGGTTGTCTTACCCGGATTACACCCCTGGATCTGGGTATGTTCTCTCCAGAGATGCCGCTACCAAAATCTATCAAGCTGCGCTCACCATAAACACTTCCTTTCACATTGATGACGTCTTCCTCGGGATCTGCGCCAAAGTGCTAGATATCGCTCCCAAGGACCATGCGTTCTTTTCAGGAGAGGGAAAAGCTCCTAACCACCCTTGTATTTACAACCAGATGATGACTTCTCATGGACACGTCGGAGACATTCGGGAGATGTGGAAGCGTGTAACAGAAGCCGAAGTTGGTCAGATACCTTCAGGACTGATATGGAGGCTCTACTGCACTGTCACGAAAGTGAGGCTCCTGTGTGTACCTTTCCTCTCAAACTCTTACCCATGTAAGGCAGCTTTTTTTGAATATGACAGTTATTAAAATTGAAAAGAACTCTCGGATTACTAGAGTAACATTTTTCACAAGTAGGTTAGATAAGGGTTCTGTAAGGAATTTAGTGGTGTGTTCAGAGAAATAAAAAATTAAATGCATCCATTTTTCAAACCACTTACTGTGTTTACATTCACGGGGATACCGGAGCCTATCCCAGTGCTTCAGGCGCAGTGCCGCAGTGAAAAGCTCTCGCATAACTGCATGGCCAGTCCAATCCATATCTGATTGGAAATGGAAATTGAGACAAGGATGAGTAATGTAAAACTTTCTTCTATCATACCACGCCTTACACTCTGAAGGTCAACACCAGTCTCTTTTAACAATTTTCTGAATAGCGAAAATTGTTCCTTTTATAGAAGCAGATTAAATAATTTCCTATCTAGAATAATAGTTTTTTTTATTCATTTGACTATGCTTAGCCTGTTTTTGACATACGTACACCTTACTGAACTGGTATAAAATTATTTCTGAATAGATTCCTAAACACAATAAGCACAGTTAATGGTAATCAATGTAAACATCAATGTATATATTTAAGAAAAACAACAAAAAAAACATTATTAATGGAGTTTGATTGCAAACATGATTTGGTGTTTGATTGGAAGGAGGTTTTTGCTCTTCTAGTGGACTAGTTTTGCTTTACTGGACACTTTAAGGCTTAGGATGTGTCCTCTGTAGCCACACACGAAAATGGGAAGATTTGCATTTCAAATGTGCCCAAGAGGAGACGTTTGAAGGTACAAACTTTGCTAAAGGTAAAAAAGGCTTTCTGAAGAAAGGCCAATCTGATTATTGCGCGGTAAATTGTTCACCCACATATACATGACCTGGCCAACAGTACGCAGACACCCTCTTCTAATAAAGTGCTGTGGTGATATTTTTGTAAGTCAAACTGGAGGTTGATCGCCCTGAGGTGCATTTCCAGAACCAACAATGGTTGTAAGATTTACAGTTCAAGGGAACTTGCGACCTTAGCCAAGAGTGCTCTTGTAAAATGTAGCCCTGGGGCCTGTTGCAATAAGGAAGTTCAACCATCTCTGAGTTTAAACTTGATCTCGAGTTGACTTAATATTAAAAACTTTTCGGTTTCATAACCGCTGAATTGTGTAGTTCATTCAGCTCAGAGTTTAGCACGTGCACCACGACTATGAAAAGCCATGATCCACGGAGCGCCGGGATTCACCACAGCAACAGCTCAGTCAGTGCGTAACTTTAATTCTTAATAAAGCTTTTCGTTGTTTGAAACGCGTAAGCATTAAAAGTTCATAGGTGTAGGAAAAATTACTTTACAAACGTTTGACATAAAATATCCCTATCTGTTTCAATGCACTGTTGTTTTGTCCCTAGTCTAACGCTTTTTTCACATAATTAAATATTCTCTAATTCAACCCGTTACATTTCTTATTTTACTCAATCGACAGATTAAGAAGGCAAAGGCACCCAAGAGAGGAAGAATCTGCCTCACCAATGAGAGATGGAGATGGTCAAGTACTGGAATCTTATAATACAAAATAAAGGTTGCAGCAAGATGGTATCAAGTGAACGTTATTCATCAGTTTAGCTTTATTTAAACCGAATGCTATAATGCTGATGTACGGTTTTGTAAACAGTCCTTAAAATCTCTGCATCTTCGAAGTTTTAAATAAATCTGCCATTTAAAATGGTACCACTCAAATAAGAATGCATGTGAAAATGGCAACAAAAAAAAAATCTCTAAAAAAAATAACACAAGGTAACCTAATTAGTCTTGTGCCAGTGAGGGAAAGAAAAATAATGTGTGTTTTCCAATCACTTTTGACACGGAGATTATTTTTCTCATGGCCAAAAAATTTTACACCCAAAAAAATCCCCCAGGAAAATAAAAAAAAGACAAAATTAACCCATTTTTCCATCTATAAAAAAATGCATCTTAATATTTAGATATTTAAACATAAGCTGTAAAATGAGGAAGGAGATCTAAAGAAACTAAGCATTAAGCAAAGAAAACCTGCTCCCGACCAGGTCACAGAGTAAATTACTGCGGTAACTCAGTAAAACACCTCTTTCAGAAACAGGCTTGACTTACCCTTTCTTGAGCTTGACAAACCTCCCATTTTGAAACTGAAAACTTTTTTTTCCCCACTTAACAGCCCCTGGTTTTCTCACAAATCCTACAAAAACCCAATGGGTTTATCCACTGGCTGAAAATAAATTGTGACTGGCACAAGTTTGATTAGGTTTTCACATTCAGTGTTCCAGATATCATCTTTATCACTTCACTTGTTAGCACCCAGTTTGGTGCAACAAAATTAAATCATCTGCTCTATGTAGTTTGGCAAGGCTCCTTAACTCCAGTGAAGAAATCTTAAAGCTGAGAAAGTGACTGTGGGAAAACTTGACTGGAAATGATCGAAAGCTCCAACCTCAAGACTACAGAGCATGGTGACCGTAACAGTCCCATCACCCCAAAATAGGAACAAATCTCTTGTGGCAAGTCTTCCCAGAAACATTAATTTGTTCCACCCAACATCTTGAGAAGGGTCAGTGAAAGGCAAATGTGTCCACATTCTTCAGACAAGACTGGGAGTTCAACTTCTATCGAGTCCCAAAAACAAACTTGTATACATAAGTCTCTCCACTCATGACACTGGACAACAATTCATGGACAGAATAATCATCCTCTTTATTTTCAAATGGGCCAAACACTACATGGAACATTGAGTTAAGGTGTCAAGACCCACCTTTGAAGAGGACTTCACAAAAAGAAGTACTTGATAAAACAATATACATTTAAAGTATACATTCCACAAAACTAAAAAGTGCCTTTATATATTACTAAATAGGTAAAGTGAACCCAAGTTAAACTGCACACATATGTTAGCATAACATAATTGGCAGACTTAATGCAGCACTTGTATCTTTTAGTCCACAAGTAAATTACTAAACGATGAAGAACATCTAACACGTACATTTTGAACATACTAGGGAAAAAATACCTGAAAAAGAATACATGTAAAGAACCCATGTTTTGTAAACGCCACCACCAGTAAATACTGATATGGTTGGAGTCTACAACCGTCCACACAGAGAGTCAACGTCACGTATCGAATTCGTAAGTCGGATCCGCTGCCAGCATTGAGGAGAGTAGGTTTTTTTTTCTTCCAATAAAATAAGCGCAAATGGAAGTGATCATTCAACGGCTATCCCTGCATTAAAAGCTCCAAAGTTTAAATCAGGTCGGCGACATTCATGGGCATCTCCTCAACTGTTGTATTGTAAAACGTCTCGATGTCTCGAAGAATCCTTTTGTCTTCTTCAGTAACGAAGTTGATGGCTACACCTTTTCTGCCAAATCGACCTCCACGGCCAATCCTGAGAAATGACAATAGCGAAGACAAGGTTACAACTTAAGCACAGACAGCATTAAAAAAAATAAAAATACAGTTAACATTTGAACATTTCATTCACCTATGGATATAGTTCTCCCGATTTGTTGGCAAGTCATAGTTGATGACAAGTGAAACTTGTTGCACATCAATCCCACGAGCCTAAGGAACAGGGATATCTGGGTAAGTAATGCATGATAACCCCCCCTTTTTCAGAAAACCGAAGCTCTACTCACCAGTAAATCTGTGGTTATGAGCACTCTGCTAGAGCCAGACCTGAACTCTCTCATAATTATGTCTCGTTCCTTCTGATCCATGTCTCCATGCTAACAAAAACAAAAGAAAGACTGCTTTAACCAATGAAAGTCATTGTAAACACCACACTGTTTTAGAAACTGGACAAGTACGATCAGTTATGTTTAGAAACAAATCTCTCCATGAGAGGTCAGTCCCGAAAGATGGTATACCATCATTTCATACTTTATCCAGCATAAACTGTGCAATCAGTCTCGTAGATACCTGGCCTAACATTAACTACTAAAGCATCGTTTCATCCATTAACATAAGTACATTAAATTACCAGAGCAGACACAGTGAAATCTCTGGCATGCATCTTCTCAGTCAGCCAGTCAACCTTTCTTCTTGTGTTCAAGAAGATAACGGCCTGGGTGATTGTAAGAGTCTCGTAGAGGTCACACAGCGTGTCCAACTTCCATTCCTACAGCACAAGTTATACATTAGCACAGAACCACCACAAGGTGTCATCCTACCGCAACATCTAAGATATGTATGGCACAAAATCTCGAGACTTTGGACACCGGACATTAAGAAAGAGGTCCGTCCTAGACTCATTTCCGAATGTGTGCTTTTGCTCTTCCTTCTTTAAAGTTAACCAGTACTAGCATTAACACCAGAGCAAGACCAGAAGGTCTGGAGCTGGTGATTTTAGCACGGCGCTTTTAAAAGAAGGGACATGAGGCATTATAAAGAGGCAACCAGGTCCTCACCTCTCGTTCTACATTGATGTAAAACTGTTTAATACCCTCCAGAGTCAGCTCCTCCTTTTTCACCAGGATGCGAACAGGTTCTCGCATGAACTTGGTGGTCACCTCCAGCACATCGGCAGGCATGGTGGCCGAAAGCAGCACAACCTGGCGACAAAAGACTCAGTCAGACCACGAACAAAATTCAAATTCTGAAAACACTAGTTAAGGATTCAACATTTAATAACAGTAAAGAGGAGCTACAAGAACTCAAAGTCTGGGCAACGAGTGATGCTTGTGTCCTTCAGCATGATTTCATACAAGGTTCTCCATTAATAAAAGCAAGAACATATTGGGGGGTTTGTTTTGAAAACTTAATGGCATCCAAGATTTCTCCACTTGAAAATATAAATGTTGCTCTAGACCTTGAAACATAAGCCACTGGACATTAAGAAAGAGGTCCGACTCCGTTTCATTTCCGGTGCAGGGCTACTGCTCTTCTTCCACATGATACTCTGCTAGCATTATTGCATAAACCAGGAGAACCTAGAATCTGCAATTTTAGCAGAGTTCTTTTGAGCAGAAGACCCCTCCATTGAAAGTCCGGTACCACACGCTGACTTACTTGGATGTTTGTGCTTAACTTCTGGAAAATCTCATAGATTTGATCCTTGAATCCACGACTCAGCATTTCATCAGCCTCATCAAGGACAAACATCTTGATCCATTTGGGAGCTGTAATAATAATAATAAAAAAAAAAAGGCTTAATTCAAACCTTTACTAAACAGTTACAATACTGTGTTCAAATGTATGATCAGTTAAGTTGTAAACTTCTCCATTACAGGTCAGTCCCGAAAGATGATACCATCACGTCATACTGCATCCCAACTGGGCATGCCTGTTTTATAGTCTAATTTATTTGCATTCATTGCTTACACAGGTATCTCCTGTTCAGCATGTCAAAGACTCGGCCTGGCGTGCCAACAACGATGTGTGGAGCCTCCGCCTGGAGCTTTTGCATTTCGTTCCGCACGTTGGTGCCTCCAATGCAGGCATGGCAAGAAGCGCCCATGTAATCACCCAAGGCCAGGATAACCTTCTGAATCTAGGGAGCAGACAGTAAGGGGAGAGAAAAACATAAAATAAAATGTATTTCCTCAAGTATTGACATTTAATAGCCACTGTGCACCAAGCCAAATATTGGACCGGTATGACCAGTTAAAAAGGTCATCGCTATAAGACAATCCCAAAAACAGTATATTAAAACAAAGCACCATTTTGCTACAATCACCACATGGAATACAGCTGGCAGTCTAACCAACAGTCAACTAAAATCTAATGTCCAACCACTTACAGTAAACACTTCTGTACTCTAAATTATTCTGGCTGAAGCACTAGCTAACTACTTCCTGCCAAAAAAAAAAATTAAACAAATTAAAATGACATCCACATTTAATGACTGGAGCAGGAAGAACAGCAAAAGAGTACCTTGAATCGGGCTACTGCCAGAATATGCCGCCTTGGTCTGAGACACTAAGTTTATGGTGACCTCAGGTACAGCATACCTGCTGAGCGAGCTCTCGGGTTGGTGCCAGGACCAGAGCCTGAGTCTCTTTCTGCTCAATCTCCAACTGCTGCAGGATGGAAATGGCAAACGTGGCAGTTTTACCAGTGCCTGACTGCGCCTGAGCGATAACATCATACCCTATGGACAAATAAGAGCAATTCAGACTCCTGTATAACACGCCATCGGTTTAAAAGGCAGTGATTCACGCTAGAATTTAACGGAGCACATTAGCAAATTGCATACAAACCTTGTTTATTGAAAAAGCATGTCAAGCAAATATTAAAATGTAACAATTTTTGGTACCTTTTATGCAAGGGATTATAGCTCTCTGCTGGATTGCCGAGGGTTTCTCAAAACCATAAGCGTAAATTCCTCGAAGGAGAGTTTCCTTCAGGTTCATGTCATCAAAGTTGTCCGTAATCTCGTTCCAGTTGCTCTGTAAAAATAATACAAGTTCACTTAAACTCGGCTCAACAAGTACAGACAATATCCTTACTGTAAGTTGATGGGACGTTGCCTTCAAAAAACACGTCAAACTGCGAGTACACATCAGAAGCATGAGAGCTGGGTACTCTATTGTCCATTTCGGTCACATTAGAGATCCTAAACACTGATCGTTCATCAGTTATTCAAACCGTTTTATTCAAAACTTTAAATAGTCTGTTTACTCGGCTACAGCTATAGCCCCGTTAGCTACTTCTCTGGATATGACCATGTGAGGGCACCCTCTGGCATCCCATATGAATGAAACATGCATTTATAACGCAAACGGCCAACCTGTCTGGAGGAAATTTGTGTAAATAGCGAACCCTGAATGATACCCAAGCAATGTAATTACAGTTGGGATTTTCAGTAAGGTCATTCATCCTATAGTGGGGTGTCATAATTGGTCGAGTTTTAAATGGTAACAAACAGGGCATTTGCTGCCTTCACATGTTCTCAAACGTCCTACTTCTGAATTCATAATTGGGCACACACTGCTTTTAAGTGCTTATACCCGGAACGAACAAGTCATAAGACACCAGTTTCATAAAGTACTAAAAGTAGACAAATTAGTCATTTCAATGACTTTAGAAAAGGCTGGTTATTATTTCAATGTAAATTGGTCTAATTTGAATCTGAAAAGTAAGAACCAGTCTTACCCACTAGCTGCTAGACAAGGAGGAAGGAGTCTTAAGACATAGGCTAACAAAGGCTGATTTTATGCAACTGGTTGGTTCATTTTTGCTCATTTCCTGAGGTAAAAACTCGTTAAAGCTGAAACTCTCTGAAGATATTTTAATGAATATCCAACAGATTCTCAATATGAAACAATTAACTGAACCGTATTACTGACAACCCATGCTGTTGCCAGGTTATCTGGAGAGTTTACTGAAACGCAGCATATCCAATGGTTATTTATACATGCATAAACTGCTATAAAACAAGAGAAGTGACTGATGTTGTGGGGCGAAAAAGGTCAACGGAGCATTGATCTAATCACCGACTGTTTACTTGGTTTAAGGAAACAAAAGTTGAGCTCCCTAAAGACGAGGCTATAATTAGTTTGCGATATTGGCACCGATAATTACGAAGTTTCAATTGTATCGAAAAGTTGATGTTAAATTGTGCGATATCGTTAATCAGAAGTTACTTGTTTCTAGATAAGTCTTTGCCCCTATAGTCCTCCCAATTTGGAAAAGGCAAATTTTTCCAAGCACAAAAGTAATAGCACTCATGTCTAATTTCCAACTAGGAAACAACTTAACTACCACAATTCAGACGGCACGATGCAAAAAAATAAATGACAAATGCTTGCTAGTCAAAATCCAGAGTGCTTTACAGCATTCACAGAGATTGTGCCTGCATTCAAATTTATCGTGCTCCCAGACCAAGTAGGTTTAAAAGTGAGCTGTGATGCATGCTTCACTGACTATTGTTTTTGCCCACAAAATGTGACACAGTAAAGATAGACCAAAACAAAGATATTCATTAGAACCACTAAATCAGGACCCCTCAGGACTTTAAGACACAAACCTCGATGACACCATCAGGCTCCATCCCTTCAGGCCCCCCATGGTCTCGATCTCTTGAGCTTAAAAAAAGGGAAGAGAGAAAAAAGGGAACACTTTCAGTACAAGCAATTTTAACAACAAAGCATTACAGAACACGAACGGTCAGAAAACGCGCGTGCAAGCGAGTACACATTCCAAAGCCGCCACGTGGACGACCGTTAACAAAGCTGTAAATACACACTTTAGAGAATAAAGGCTTGTATTCCGTGAAAATGACTTAGTCATGGTCTACCTTAAAGCCTACGCCCAAATTTGGTCAGACTTATTTACAGTAGAAACACTTCGTCGCGTTTGATGTGCTAAAAGCTGTTTCTACTACCCATAGTTATTTCACATGATAAAAATCTTCTCTTCTCATAAAATAAATAAATTCTACTGTTAAACATGAACAACTACGGCTTTATGAAACAAGTACAACATAAAAAAAAAGACAGAGGGAGAGAACGCGGTGTGAATGCACGGCCTCAAGCATGGAGGCCACGAGTTAGATTTCAGGGTGGGCGTGAAGCCTATTTAATAGTAATCGTTTCGATACTTAAATCACTGCACTTACAAACAAAATAGTTGAAATTGACGTTTTAAATCATAGAGGAACACGAGCGCCTAGTACGTGAGAACACACATGTAAGCATGCGACGCTAAGAGACTCTAGTTAGCTACGCGGCCTGCTTAATATCACAAGCGCCATGTCAAAATCCATGCACCAGCGTTATAATTAGCCTAATGCTTCTCTAGTTCAACAAGATGCACGTTAAAGGACAACATTTGACATAAAGTGAATGAAGGTTACGTGACATAAACATTTTACCTGTTGTAATCAGCAGAACCGCTAGACATGGTCCGTTCGCGACTTCGGCATTCACTCGGAAAGGAAGAACATGTGAATCTCTGGCGATTTTATCTAACCGGAACTTCTTTTTGTGCATTTAGAGTAAAACTGTATGAGCGCTAAAGCAGCTACGCGCGATTGGCGTTTTATCGATTGCGAGAAGCTATTTAATGCGAGCTAAGTACGCACTAATTTTAGCAGTGTTTGTCTTTGTTATGTCGAAGTTTGCGAGGGACTATATGGAGAAGCGCAAGGATATTGCACCATTGATAGGGAGTAGTGGAGTCGCTACGGGGTCTCCACAGTTCTGGCCTTAAAATGGGACTGACTTAAAGTGACAGTTCGCCTGAAAATATAAGTTTTAATTTATTCAGCCTCGCGTTTTTCTAAAAATGGATGGTTTTCTTTCACCATGTAACACAAAAGTGGCTTTTAAGTGACTTGCACAGTTTCAGTCACCAGTCACTTCAACTGTATGAAACGCTGCAGAGAAAGTTAATGACTGTTACATGGCCAATAATTAAAATGTTAATGCATAATATAGTTATTTAAATATTGCAGAGTAAAAAAAGCATTAATCAATTCATACTGACTTTGATTTTTATCATTGTATTAATTCATATTATATACCATTGGAAATCTCAGTTTCAAACTAATTTCCATATATAAATAATGAGAGAGAATTCTCTTGTCCTAGTCCATTGGTCTCAAACTCAATTCCTGGAGGGTCACAGCTCTGCACAGTTTAGCTCCAACTCTAAATCACACCCAACTTGGATGTTCTTAGTGATCCTAAAGACCTTGATTAGCTGGATCAGGTGTGTTTAATTAGGGTTGGAGCTAAACTGTGCAAAGCCCTCCAGGATTTGAGTTTGAGACCTATTGACTAGGACAAGAGAATTCTCTCTCATTATTTATATATAGTAAGTAAAATTTCTCCTGTACAACAATAAACAAGGAGACTTCTAAAATCACGATCTTTCAGAAAAAGCCTCATATTGCTCACAAAAAAAATATGAGTTTACGATAGGGGGAACAGTTTTTAATTATGCCACCTGTTATAATTATTTGTGTCTGACAATATCAGCATCTGGACAGTTCAATACTGCAATAAAGCATCTGATGGATAAGGCACGCAGTTTTTACAGTAGGCCTATAAATTGAACTCACCCGTTAAACTGTGACTGAAAATCTTTGATAGCATTATGAAACCCATTCTACTCTATGGCTCCAAATTTAAACTGAGCTATGAATTATGAGTAATTTTCCACCTTGAGTTCATGCCCCAAGTCTTGGCTACAGGGCAGAACTGGACAGATTTGGGGGAAGGGACACCTAGAGAGTGACCCCATGCACTATTTAGCGGAAAGAACATCAACTCGATTGAATAATTTGCTTTAGGCATTTAAAAATGAAAGAAACAGAAGAAGGAGGGGGGGAAAAAAACACACTAAAAGAATGCATTCATGATTGGCTGCAAAAAGTTACTCAGTTGCCATACTTCCACAGAACAAAATCAGATTATAAATTGGCACCAAATCTGAGCGGTATTAAAGACTATAATCAGGGAAAGCTTGAAAAACCCGAGGATGACAGAGCCATCCTCACACGCTGCAGCAAATATAAAAACATTAGAGATGCCTATTTCATACAGATACCTCTGTCACCTGAATTCCGGCAACCAAGCAACTTAAAGAAAATCTTGTTTAAAGAAAAGGATAAACACCAGTCCTACTGCCATCAAATGAGGGACAGAGGTTGATCCCTTTTTCCCATTTTCAGTTGCTCTTTATTCAAGATGCAAATGCATGTGTGTTTATTCATTTCATTATTTATTTAACAGCATCCTGTGTATTGCTTTGGCAACATTGTTTTGAACTGAGAGAGATTATAGACGTTAAACCTTACGAACAGATACATGAAGTAATAATATAAAATAGTATTCAGTTTATGAACATCAACAGTGTCTGGCGAATAGTTGACTGCGGTACAAATGTCACTGCGCATGAGCGGAAGTAGGTGCAGGGCAGAGAGGGATAGCGGAAGAGGGAGTCTGGAAATCACAAACATGGTAAATGTGAAAAAAACACAACAATTCTTTTACTAATGTGCGTTACAGTCACGAAATACCCATAAAGCGTTACGACGAATCCCGCTTACATGTTATGTGGTTTTAGCGACGACGTTCCTGTAAATCTGTGTAAAAGGAGAGTGGGT
This sequence comes from Puntigrus tetrazona, assembly GCF_018831695.1. NCBI lineage: Eukaryota > Metazoa > Chordata > Actinopteri > Cypriniformes > Cyprinidae > Puntigrus > Puntigrus tetrazona. The sequence goes on from NC_056700.1 coordinate 1,390,956, forward strand.
TTATTGATGAATTAATTGTTAGACAGCTATAGAGAGCAGGTAGCTTTGAAGCTAGCGAGGTCAGAGCTGTTGGACAGCAAGGCTGTCAAGTATATTTTGCAAATGAGAAGCCGGATTAATTGGCCACTGTAAAGGATTGTTTGTTTGTTTGTCGTTTACAGAACCTTATGCAAACAGTGTGAAAGGCTGCTGAAAAGCAGTTCAGCAGATAGGCGTACGTTATGTATGAAGTCTTCGTGTTATATTAGTTACGTTCATGCTTGCTAGTAAATGATTTCTTATACTTGTCATTGAATATAAAATTACAGGGAAAGATAAACCAATTGGTGTCAATATGCCGTTGAGATACTGATTTTTACAGACTAGGTATATATGCAGCAATATGTAGCTGTACTAGTAACTGTTCGTATGCAATATATCTAAGTGAATGTGAGTTTATGCTTTTTGCCTTTTACAGAACAAGCTGAAATCCTCTCAGAAGGATAAAGTTCGCCAGTTCATGATCTTTACCCAGTCAAATGAGAAAACAGCATTGAATTGTTTGTCTCAGAATGATTGGAAACTAGATGTTGCCACAGACAACTTTTTCCAAAATCCCGACGTCTACATACAGAATCTAAAGGGAACACTAGACCGGAAGAAGTTAGAACAGCTTTACAATCGGTACAGAGGTAAGGATCGATCGGCATATCATTACTTGAAAATAGCATTTTTTGTGTTATGAAACGACAAACACACTAAACCATGCTTTGTGTAATTTTCTGTAAGAAACGAGTAGATGTCTTGCGGTGTATTGGTTTTACAGACCCTCAAGATGATAACAAGATCGGTATAGATGGAATCCAGCAGTTCTGTGATGATTTGGGTCTTGATCCAGCCAGTGTAAGTGTTCTGCTAATAGCTTGGAAGTTTCGGGCCGCAACGCAATGCGAGTTCTCCAAACAAGAATTCATGGAGGGAATGGCTGAGCAAGGGTAATTTTTTTTATCATTATTATTTTTTGTCACATTTGAGCTCTCCGAGTTGTCTTTTTCCCTCATCCAATGTCTTACGTGCTGAAATGCTAATCTTTGCCTTTGTTTTGTCAAGGTGTGACAGTATAGAGAAACTCAAAGCACAGCTACCAAGGATGGAGCAAGAGTTGAAGGACCAAGGGAAATTTAAAGACTTCTATCAGTTCACATTCAACTTTGCTAAGAATCCAGGACAAAAGGGCCTAGGCATGTGTTGGGTTCATCTTCATTTGTTCCTTTCATTTTTATTTATAGTTAACTAGTGTTTTTTCAGTTTTATTGTTTTGTTTTGTTTTTCTCTAGACCTAGAAATGGCAATTGCATACTGGAATTTAATATTGGCTGGGCGTTTTAAATTTCTAGATCTATGGAACAAATTTTTATTGGTGAGTATTGTTCTGTTTATGGCTTTAAGTTATGTATAGATTTAACTTTTACCTTTTTAGTCTATGCTCAACTGCCATCACCAAACTAAAAAAAAAGATCTAAAATCACAGCTTTGTTCGAGCCGATGTATATTAGGGTATTAATAAATTGTGTTGTCTAAAGTCTGGAATAAGCTACACAATTTTTGGACACATTTATAAAACATACATATGGTTAAAGACAATAACTGCTTCATATACTAAACAGCCGAGGGTTCTGAACACCTCAAACTTTGTACAGAAACATGCACTTTTTTGCAAGAAGATGTATGACGGTTTAAAGCAATGTCCTAAATCCTAAACAGCCTCAAAAAAATGAACGTCTTTGGATGGATTCATAGTGAGAGTCTGTCTTTGTTTGCCTTAAACCTACAGCCTGTCTCTGATTTTCAACAATTATCACTGATGTATCAAAAAGTTGTGTAGCATATTCTGATCGTAATTGGTAAAAGTAATGTTTAATCGCTGCAAAACAGGATAAAAATCTTTTGATTTCTTTTGCTTATGCATTGCAGGAGCATCATAAGCGATCCATTCCCAAAGACACATGGAACCTTTTGTTAGATTTCAGCACGATGATCACAGATGATATGTCAAACTATGATGAGGAAGGTCAGTTTGAACTACTTTCATTTTTAATTCGTCTTTGTTTGCCGTTCCAACTTTCTCCTTCATTAACCATTCCTTGGTTACAACACTTGTGTGCTTGCGATTGCCGTCTTGTTCCGTGGCCCACTTTCTTTTGAGACTCCTGATGTTTTCCTTTAGAACTTGCAGAATTCATTGTTCCATCAATAACGGAAAAGCCACCCTGGCCAAGACGGGTCCAAACCATGATACTATTACCACAGTGTTTCAGATATGGGTTCTTATGCTGGAATGCAGTGTGTTCTTTTCTCTAAACCTAACGCTACTTAAAACAGAATGTTTTATTTTGGTCTCAAAAAAATGGTGTCAACAAATTCTTTTCTTCATAACCCTCTGGCATGTGCGCATGATTTAGCAAACTTCAGGCGGGCAGCAATGTTCTTTTTAGGAGAGCAGTGGCTTTCTCCTTGAAACATTAACCAACATGAGAAAGGCTTTTAATTCCTTACAAGTTACCCAGGGCTCCTCAAAGACGGTTACGCATCTTGCTTTTAGAGTGATCTTTGTTGGTGGACCACTCCTGGGAAGAATAACGATAGTCTTGTATTTCCCATTTTTTTGAGGTCCCCAGAGATCTCATTTGCTCGTGCTATGATTTACAGTACTTCCACAGACTTTCATAGATCTCTGCTCTTGAAATGAATTTCCCCTCCAATAGTATTGAAACGATGAGGCCAATTCCTTTCCTTTATTTTTGCTGTACACTGAAAACATTTGGGGTTTAACATCAAAAAATGTACATTGCTTGTCTGATGTTCATCCGTGTCAGCTTTTATTACCTCTGGATTTGATGCACAACTTAGATATCACCTTTTGTTTAAACCCATCCGTCTTTCACGTGAGCAAAAGTACTGGAGCAGATAAAGTGAGTAAGACTTAATATTTAGTGGCAAATCCTTTGCTTTGAATAACTGCATCAAGCCTGTGATCCACTGGCATCACCAAACACCTTCTTTTGGGATCTTTTTCCAGGCTTTCAGCACAGCCTCTTGCAGTTTGTTTTTTGGGGACTACCCCCTTCAGTCTCCTCTTTAGCAGGTAAAAGGTATGCTCTATAGGGTTTAAGTCTGGAGATGAAGTTTGGTTGCTTCTTTCTTTAAACTGGCAGACAAAATGTTTCTGTAGACTTCTGAGTTCATTTAGCTGCTGCCGTCATGTTACGTCATCAATAAAGATTAATGAGCTCGTCCCAGAAGAAGCCATGCAAGCTCAAGCCATGATGCCTCCACTGTGTTTCACAGATGAGCTTATAATATATGTGTAATTATGCGCAGATTAATTCTTTATCAAACTTTCCGTCACTTTGGTATAACTTTGTCCCAGATGTTTTGTGGCTCATTTCTGTACTTTTTTGGCAAATTCCAGCCTGGCCTTTGTTCTTCTTGCTAATGAGTGGTTTGCATCTTCTGGTGTAGCCTCCGTTCTTGTGATCATGAATACTTCGATACCTTCACTCCTACCCTTTGGAGGTTGTTGCTGATCTCACTCACAATTGTTTTAGGCTCTTTCCTGACCGCTTTTGCAATGTTTCCGTCGTCAACTGCAGTTTTTTTTATTTTGGTCTATCTGTTTGATGTTAGTACTTCTTCTTCAGGACATTCTATATGTTTGAAATGGTTATAGCCAATACGTGTGCAATGGCTCTGGTTGATTTTCCTTCTTCTCTAGGTCTCTTTTTCTCTGGTTTTCATGTTGGTTTAAGCCCTTAACTTTAAATGCACAAAAACCCAAATCTGAAACATGAGCGTAGACATTTGGTGGTAATCATTGATGGAATGATCATTGTGATTTATTTTATTACCCAGGTGTATCCTGTCAGTAACATGTTCCAAGACTTGAATAAAAAATGGGTGGGTTCAAACAAAGGGTGCTAGATCCAGATGTAAACACCTGGACATAAAATCTCTTGTCTGATTTCCATCTTTTGATGTCAAACCCAAATGTTTTCAGTCTTTAGTGAAAAGTAAACACACACAGATATAAAGCTGGGAAATAATTAATCACACCCAAAATACATTTTTGTGAATATAATTTGTGCATACAATGTGTGTGTGAGAGATATGACACACACACAGTATATATTTAGAAAATATTTACACCTATATATTTATATTTCTGTAAATTACAGTTTATATATTATTTATATAACACACACACATGCATGCATGTATTATTTATCTTTATGTACACAGTAAACATATTTTGTACAAAAAAGTTTATATTTTGGATGTGATTATTTGTTACTTAAAATTGTTTTAATTTTGTGAGTAGATTTTAAAATGAAGTTTGCATTCACACCTCTGACTTTTTTCTATTCTCCGTTTAGGAGCATGGCCAGTACTTATTGACGATTTTGTGGAGTTTGCGCGACCGTACATTGGCACCAAGAGCACAGCTGTATAAGTACATTCCTTCTGAGGGCTGTCTGGACCTCACTGAAAACAAACAGCTTCTGCTGAGCACAGAGGACTGAACGGAGATCTGCATTGCCTTTTCAAAGCCCTCAGGACTGAGACATTTATACGAACCAGAGACATTAAAAGGCATCTTTTCTCTTCAGTCGTCTAATGGTGGTTTGGGCTTTTATCTTTTTGGGCCTGTTTTTGTTTTGACTTCATACAGGATCTTGTTCAATCTCTGGGACTTCAGCGGTCTCATCCAGATGAAGCAGTTTGTCGAACAAACTGTCACAGATACAGTTAGGAAATGTCAATATCTTAATTTTAGTACTCCATGTGCATTCTTGCTTCGAATGTTTGTTTCTTTCCAATGGGTTTTTATGAAAATTGTTTGATTGATCTCTCTTTTTTTATAAAACAGAGTAGCTGGTGTCTCAAGAGCCAGTCACATTTACTTTTCTTTTTGTGTTTTATTGTGACTTAATGTACTTTTTTCTGTTGATGTCCAGACAGTGATTTCACTTTGCTTGTTTGGTTTTGATTAAATCGATAGATCATAATAACTGAGAATATTATATTTTACAATCCTAGAAATAATATTAATTTGAACATTACCTCAGTTTTCATTGATTAATGACTCCATTTGATGTATTGATATACTGTGTTTGCAGTTCATTCAGCACTTTGATAAGTCACATAATCCATACAATAAAATCAGGTTATAGTTGATGAATAAAACTGGGTGGCCTTGAAAATATTTTTGTGTGTGTGTGTGTGTGTGTGTGTGTGTGGTAGATTATAGCGTTTAACCACACAGTGCAACTTTCTTACAAAGTCATTGTAATACTTTTTAGTTCACCCAAAAAGGAAAATCATTTACTCAGATGTATTTTATGTTATTTCAGAACATAAATACCATTGACTAGCTTTTTAGACTTCTATTATAAAATTCTATAATATATAAAAAAATTTTTTCATGATACAGATTTAGGATGAAAGGCGGATGCGTAAATTATTTCCAAAACTAATTTCTGTTTTTTTTTTTGTATAATTTCATTATAAAGGACTCCTAAATCACAAAATTATAAGAAAGTTATTCATACTTTTGTTCACACAGTTAAAGTATTTTTTTTTATGCCACAATAACAAAAAGTAATACATAAAGCATTGCATGTTTTCAGTGTTTGTTTTAGATTTATATTTAATTTGCATTTTTAAAATGTGAAAGGTTTGGTTTGCATGTGATACCATGCTAGTAAAATAAATAACTGATTAATGTATTTATCTTTTAAACAATTCCTTCGAAAAATAAAAAAGCACACTGAACAAACCGGCCAATCTTCGTTGTATATCCCAGTTTTTTATTAATAAGATCAATAAGAGGTGTAAAAGGCACTGTAGCATTTTACTCAAGTGAAAGTAAAGCTACTCAGAAAAAAAAAACAACAACAAAAAAACATTTACTCAATTAAAAGTACAAGTATCTGGCAAAAAACATACTTGAGTAAAAGAAAAAAAAGATCTACTTTAAATTTGTACTCAAGTATTAAAAAAGTAGAACTTTTTCCTGAAAGAGGTTTGGTTAAAAGAGAAAACAATACAAAACATTGATCATTGGTTCTCACATCAAGCACATTTAAGCTTACGTTTGCCATTTTTAATGTGCATAAGATAAAATAAAAATGTAATGTACTTTTAAAGAAGAAAAATTATTTTAAGGAGTAAAAAGTACAACTTTTTCTTCAGAAATGTAATCAAGTAAAGGTAAAAGTTGTCCGTTTTAATTGTACTTGAATAAATTAAAATTACTTAAATATGAATAAGATCACTAAATCTTTCCAAAATAAATTTGATGATAAAATAAAACAAATGCAAAACTCACAAGTTAATGATAATTTAAACTTTTCAAACATGCTTTAATTATAATTCATTATAATCATTATAAAGACGTTTTCTCTAAAAAAAAAAAAATTCGTAATATGATAAAGGAGCGTTTGGCGTCACCTATCGCTCGAATACGGCATATTGATAGTTAGCGTCGTTGCTAGGAAACGAGTCTTAAAAACACAACGGTAAACTCAGGCGTTCCTAAATGACTGGTCGGCATAACATCGCGGAACCTTTTATGTTTTATCCATAAACGTCTCTGAAACAGCAAAATGTCTAACTCCCTGTTAGCAGAGGTTGGATGGGACGCGGGGTTTGCCATCCCTGTAGCTGACAGAGAAAATAAAGCGTTAGAGGAGGAGGTGAGTGAGAAGTTTATCTGTTATTAAATGACTACATTACGATGTTTAAGAGGGGTGTTTGTAAATCTCAATCATTTTTTGTCTTCCCTCCACAGCTTCAGAAGAAGCAAAAAGAGCAATTAAATCTCGAAAACAAAATAAATAAAAACAAGGATGTCATAAGCGCTCTAACCGAACACCTCAAAAATCTAAGACAAGAGGTTTCTCACACTCAGGTAACGTTGTGAGATTACTGTGGAGGAATTTGGTGCTTCCGGTTCTTTTTCTGTTTTTAAGACGCGGTGTTCGCGTGTGTTCAGGCATTGTGCAAAGCCAGAGAGAAGGAGACCGAATCAGAGGTGCATTTCAGAGCCCTGGCGGAGAGAGAGACAGGCCGCTTGAAGCAGGAGATCAGTCAGCTGGAGAATCAACTGAAAACGCTGAATGAGAAGAAGAACGCACAAGAGGTTGAAGCTAGCACATACACCACCATCACTGGTGTCTACACAAACTACATATGTATGCACAGACTTTTATACACACTACAGTTAAATCTGTGGTCAGATTTTCTTTTCTTAACGATCAATCATTAATTAGTTTTTTTAAAACATTGTTTAACTACACCACTGTTTGACAGCACAACTGTTTTCAACGCTGATATTATTAACGAACGTGTCATGAGCGGCAAATAAGCATATCGGAATGATCATGTTAAAATGTTACAGTTTTGAACTGCATTAATAAAACATTTATTTTGAGTGATGGCATAGTTGAATGCGATAGCATTGCTTTTCTACTCTTTCTGGCATTGTGTGTTTTTACATAGCAATTACAAATCTAGTGTAATTCTGTCAATCGTCTTCACAGAACAGCGTCTTTAAAGCCACCCAGAAACTTGACGAACTGAAGAATCGGCTGAACTGGGATCAGCAGACCCTGGAGGCCTGGCTGCAGGAGTCAGCTCACAAGGATGAAGACACCATGGCCATCATCAAGTACGCCAAGCAGGACGAAAGCAAGATTCGAGTGAGTTCCTGGTAACAGAGGCAGGATCAGCTGTCAACTTTAGTCATCTGCTTAGATTTTTTTAAAGACTGGTCAGAAGTTTTCGGAAGTCAATTACAAAACTGTAGATTGGTCCAATTTGAATCATTAAAGTAATTACCTTTCGGGTTAACTGCTAGTCAGACTAGTTCTTAAGACACAGTCTTAACATAATAGCTATGTTTATGCAACTGGTCCGATGTCTGCCTTTCGAAACAGGAGCTGACGCTGAACATTGAGAAACTGACTCTTGAAGCCAACCAGAAGAGAAAAACCTTGGACAGCGAAGTGACTGAGAGTGTTACAGCACAGGTGATAGATGTTTTTTTCGTGAAAGGACATTTTTATTGTTGATCACGCCATCATTCTTATAGACTAACATATGCTCTTGTATTTTGGGATGCAGATCGCTCTTGACAAGACAGCCGAGAGCTTTCGTCAGGCTCACATTGAGAGACAAGAGATGATCAGCCAGTGGGAGAACACCATTGAACAAATGAGAAAAAGAGACCAGGAGATACAGCAGTGTGCCATGGTAACCTGAAGATGGCACTATTTAAATACAAAGACGCCATTTAATCCAGTGCATTTTTTAATGTTAAACTTACAAATTTCAGTCTACAGTTATATCCACAGTTTAATTCAGAAAATGTTTTTTTGTCAATCACTTGAACGTCTAGTTGCAGGCAGAGGTGAATGAAGTGATTAGAGAGAAGAATGATGTGCTCAAGGAGAGGAAGGACTTCATGGAGCGTGAGATAGAGAACAATAAGGAGCTGGAGAGGAATATAAGCACGGCTGAACGTCAGGCGCTTCGACTCAGGCAGCAGCTTCAGGAAGAGGAGAGGAACCAAAGACGTCTGCAGGATGAGGTTGGTCTTCCCAACTCCACAGCTCGTTTCCACGCTCTGCTGTCCTCACGTGAAGAGGGCTGGGTACCATCATGTTGTCAAGGCTGTTTTGGTACCAGGACAATATTTCTATTTTTTGTTAGTACCATGGTACCATGGTTTTATCAAATGGTACTATTAGTATACCATGTTATAGTACATCTATATTTTATAGTACATATTAATACATCGGTATGCTATTCAAAAAGTGTTAAACTAACTGAATGTGGCGTTTTGATCTCAGGTGGAAGTTCTGAAGGGAACTTTAGACCGAACAGCCACAGATGTGGAGACCACCAGATCTCAGTTAACCAGCATGAAAAAGGACATCCAGGACAAAATAGCAAAGTAATGCTTTCTCCTTATAGTTTGCAGTCCGGCAATCTTCAACTTCAACTTTCTTTCTTACAAGTAAATTAGGAGAATAGAACAAAGCTGAACAAAACAAGTTCTGCAGCAACAAAACACACTGAGTGTGGTGCCTCAACTCAGGTCTGACATTATATAAACGACGTAGATTCTTTGTAGTAATATATGCAGTTTTTTGCAGAGTTGAAGAGGCAAAGCTGCATAACTCTGCTCTGAAAGAGAAGCTGCGGTTGGTGATGGAGGCAGTGCTGGATGGTGAAGAACAAGCAGAACAGATGGAGCAACTGCGTAAAGAACAGGAACAGAACATCAAAGTGAGTTTCACTCCTTTGACTTCTTTCAACTCTTCAGCAATTCACTGCTAATCTGGGCATCATTTTGTTTTGCATTGAATAGCCATATGGCTCATAAATAAAAGGAAGCTGCTTTCTCTCTTTCTCTCTCTAAGAATTATACAGTATATTATTATTATTTATTTGGTTATATTTTTACATTTTCAGCTTTCATTTTAATTGTAGTTTTTTTGTTTTTGTTTTCTATTTTGTCATTTAACTAGTGTTATATTGAATTTATTTTAGTTTTTATTTATTTACAGTTAGTAGTTCCATTCCAGCCCATAACCCATGAACCATTTTTTTTGTCATTAAATAAAATCATTCACATTCTTTAGCGAATTGTTAAAGTTGTAACAGTTCAGTTTCAGTTCATATTGTATTGTACATCAATGCATAATCCTGGACTGATCAATATGATTTAGCAAACATTTAGGCTGTATGAGAAGGCAGCATCTTCATATTTGCAGTTATTGTACTTTTGGTCAAAGTTGTTTGTTACTGTTTGCTTGTGTAGGAGATAGATGCTCAGCTCCTCCGGCAAAGAGAGCTCATGTTCAGAAAGAGTCAGGAGTTGCAGGGAATGCGTGATAAGGAGAAGAACATCACGGCTGAGATCTGTGCCACCCGAGTCGCTATCTCCAACCTAGATAGCAGACTCAGCAAACTGGACCAGAACCTGCTCAAACAGCAGATGATCATCTCCAACCAGGCAAGAGAACCATGTTTTTGTCAACAAATAGTTATTATCAGCCCCCCTAACACATACTGCATGGTTGCTTTGTTGAAGTTGACAGATGACAGATGAGTGCTGTTCTTTTGTTTGGTCTAGGACTTTCAGATCCAGATGCTGGAGAGGAAGACTTCACACTTGCAGGGGAAGGTGAACACAGAAGAGAAGGAAGCTCTGGAGAAGAAGGCCTCTGATCTGGAAGAAGCTCTAGAGGAGAAGAAGAGAACAGCCACCACCCTCACAACACAGCTGAAGAAACTCCAGGTGCGACAGTGCACTGCGCTATATAAGTGAATATACACACACTCTACCATTCTAGAGTTTCAGGTGACTAACGTTACAAAAACTTTGTATTTCAGATAAATTCTTGTGAACATTCAGTTCTTCTAAGAATCCTAAAACTATTTTAACATTGAAAATAATAATAATGATTCATGTTTGAGCAGCAAATAATAGAATGTTTCAGATTTCTGAAACATCACACGTTACCGAGATTTTTTAAAAAGCATTAAAAATCTAAAACTTTTGAACAGTAGTGTATACATAATTTTTCTTCTTTTTTTTTTTTGATTGTGAAACATGACCTGTTTTGGTGTGTGTATTACATATTCTCAGGATGATATCCGCTGCGTTAGAAAAGACACAGAGAAGGTCGGAACAGAAAAAAGAGAACTGACCTCCAAGATCCATGAGCTGGAACTCTTCATTGACAACTCTGAGAAAGATCAGAAGAAACTCAGGCTCAAAAAACAGGTGAATAGCTTGATTGGACCTGAAAGAATCACAAAATTCTTCAGCACAAGTCAACCCTCTTGTCTTTTTAAGTCATTTGTACATTTTATAATGGAATTGATCTTCCTTACCATCAGCACTTGCTATCAGAATAACTAATAAAATGTAAAATATATTTTTACTGTATTGCAGATAACTTAAATTAGCAAAAGCATTTTAAAAATGACAGTAGTGAAAAATAGGAGATATCAACAAAACACGTAAGTTTCACACGTATGTTTGTCTCCTTTCTTCAGGACAGCATGGTGGAGAGAGGTCTCCTGAAGATGGAGGTGCAGCGTCTGAGAGATCTGTTGTACGACCGAGCAGATGGAGTGCTGAGCCTGGAGAAGAGACGTCTGCAGCTTCAGACGGCCATGAAAGAGAGAGAGGAGGAGATCCGTGTACACAGAGAGATGCTTACTAAACAGATCAAGCTCACTGAACAAGAGAGACAAGGGCTCAGGTAAAAAACTACTGACTAAGGAGCACAACAGCCACAGTAGTTTTGATTTAAATGTCTAGTGTGGACTTAAAATATAGATACATGCTAAAAGCAATATACAGGTCAATTTAAATAAGTGTATACCGTGATTTATGACTGAATTTATTTTATTGAATTTTTAACTGTTCGTATTGTAATTGTGTATAGTGCGTGCATAATTATTAGACCCACCGATATTCTGATCATATTATTTTCCAAGGACACGTTACCAATTCCACAGCCCATCAAGTTTAATAACTACTTAATAGTATTATGTAATTTTATTATGTATTATTAAGCAATTTATATTTAATCATAATCATTAATCAGTCATAAGTGATATAAAATTGTCCATGAAAGCAAAACAATTTAAATTCAGGTGTGCATAATTTTTTTAGGTATTAAATAAAATAATGGCTAATTTCTTTTACAGTGTGGGCAATTGAACCTATTTTTTAACTCATTTTATCTGATATTATGTACACCTGAAAAAATTATTTTTGCCTTCATGGACAATTACATATCACTTATGAATAATAAAATTATTATTTATAAGTGACAATAATAGTATTAAGATTAATGTGGTTTGCAATTGGTTAAATGAGCTAAAAAAATCATAATATCAACATAATTATTATATATGAATTGTAATTTGTAGGTGCTACATATATATATATATATATATATATATATATATATATATATATATATATATATATATATAGCACCTCTACATAATTATAATTATTAATATATATATATATATATATATATATATATATATATATATATATATATATATATATATATATATATATATATAAAATGCTATTAAACAAGACTTTAAAATAATTTGAAGCTCATGCTTATTATAAAATAGGCTAACATTTATTAACAAAACAAGTGAGATAATAACTAGGCACAAATGGCATACACCTTGATGTAAAAAAATATGAAAAACAATTGAGTTTAAATGAAAAAAAATTGCAAATAAATGAGAAATAAATATATATTTTTTTCTTTTTCAAACCTATATTAATGGCTGATTACATGTCATATATTTTATTATATTGCCCTCAGTGCTGCTGTGAACGAGAGACTGTTCAAAATTGACAAAATGAGGAAGAGGTACGAGATCCTGACTGTTTCTTTGGCTGCACCAGAGGGAGAAGAGGAGAAATCCCAGGCCTACTTCATTATAAGGGTATAGTACTTCTTTATTTTGTTCTGCTAATTAGATGAAAGGAGCTACATCATGCTCAAGGTAGAATGAGAGTAAATAAATTAATATTGCTTTAGGCGTCCGATTCGTATATAATAAAGGTTTAGATCTGTAATCATTAAAATGTGATTGCAAGTGAAGTGTAAATCACTATTTCTGAAAGATCATGTGACACTGTGAATGGAAAAGTTACATTTTAAAGTAAATTAAAATGTCAAATTGATTTTTCCTGAAGGCAGCTCAAGAGAAAGAAGAACTCCAGCGGCAAGGGGATGATTTGGACGCCAAGATCCGCAAGACTGAGAAAGAGATCCACGCGTTGGAGAACACTCTGCAGGTCGTCAACAACTGCAATACAACCTATCGTAAAGCTCTGACCAAAGTCACAGAGTCCAGTACGTACATTCACTTGATATAATGTCATATATATACAAAAAAGTGTTAAAAAGAGACGCTTTCTCAATAAAAAAGGATGTGCAACATGTAAAACTTTTTATTGGTTAAATAACACGTGATTTTTCTGCCTTCTCTGTTTGTATTAAGTACTCTCAAACACCATAACTCACTGTCATCTTCTTCAACATTCTGTATCACCACTTTCTTGTGTGATTCTAATGTTAAAGTGGTCTGGCAAACCTATCTGTGTAGTATGAGGAAACAGATGTAGCTACGCTTGCGCAACACTAGCATTAATTTACATGTGTCACACACAGATTATGTTCTTTTTAGTTTCACAGTCATGTTCAGTTTAGTGTCTGTTTAGTTTCCAAATATATGTAGCTTAAGCCATACCTCTAAGCAAATGTCACTTGATTGCAGTATAGATATGTGCAGGTTTTTATCCAACAATAACTGAATTTTGCAATGTAGACGATCACATAGAATTTGACTGTGAATATTGTGAACTCATCGTGTAGGCCCTGCGCATCAGGAGAAACTGAAGCTGGAGGAGCAGAGGCGAGCAGCTGAGGAGAAATACAAATACAAGAAACGACAAATCCGAGAACTGCAGGAGGACATTGAAGTAAATATTTCTACCGACGTAAACATTCCACCCGACATTCCACAAACCGTAATGCAAAGTGTGTTCTTTCACTTTTATATTTATGTTACTGGGTGACATAAGATTTAAAAACAATGTTTGCAAACATCTCTCACGACAGGTCAAACAGGTTTCTTCAAACCTGCCCTGTGAAAAGCGAAAATGTAAAAGTTAATTATCTTGGTCAGGTTCAGTAATAACAAATAACACTTGGACGTAGTTGGATACGAATCGAAACCAATTCATTTTGATTTGTACGTTAAGTTTTTTCCACATTTTTCAGAGCATGTCCCACACGTTGGAGGGTCTTCTTCATGAGGAAGCAGTTCAGAATGAGAGCGTTGAGAGGTCTCAAGCCCATGTGCTCTCTCTCAACAAAGACATTCTCTCTCAGGAGGAGAAACTCAACAGAGCCATCAAACAGGTCCGACCGCCCCCGCATGTCCGACTTTCGTGCTTTGTATTTTTAGATTTAACATCAGATATTGTTTTCAAAAGAAGTAAACAAAGGTTCCATTGTGACAGCATGCCTACTTACAAAAAAGTGTGACAATACAGATATGGCTCTCTCTCCTATAATTTTTATATGTACACACAGAGCATGGACAGCAATGACTGATTATACCAATATTGGTATCGATTCTTATCTCACAGTGTGCCAAGTATACCAGGGAAATCCGTTCCGCTAAAAACACCGGTGAGAAGACCTTTGAGGAACGTGACATAGAGCTACGAGAACTCAGAGAATTAAATAAAAGCGTAAATAAGATGCTCCTGGAAACCATGGAGGAGAACCCAGACCTATCATCTGCGCTGCAGATACGTTTTATGCAGGTAAAGCATGACACAGCAGCGCATTACCCTTCATCATTTATAAGCAACGTGGTGATATAAAAGCAAAATGCAATTAGTAATCAGAAAATGTAAGTGCTGCCTTGTCAAAGTGTTACAGAGGTAGAACGTTCAGGCAATGCTAAGTAAACTGCAGTTTTCAAATGATTTAAAACTGATCAAAAAGAACAGGAAAATATTCAGAAGATGTCTGTTTCAAGTAAATCCAATTTAAAATATATATAAAAATATTAATAATATTTTTTGTCTCTGCAAAATATTAATTATCACACCTGTTTTCAATATTGATAATATTAAAAATGTTTCATATAACAGCATATAAGAGTGATTTTGGAAAGATCATGTGACATTGAAGACTGGAGTAAGGATGCCGAAAATACAGTTTTACCGTCACAAGAATAAATTAAATTTGAAAATATATTCACATTTTTTTTATTATCGTATTAAAATTTTATAATACTACAATTTTACTTAAGATTAAATGAACGCCCTCTTGGTAAGGCAAACTAATGCAAACAGTTTAACATTTTTACAGTGGTGCAGCTTTGGGGAATTCCTGTGGGACTGCTTTAGTAATTACTAGCTTCATCCATAGAAATGAGCTTACTAATTAACTCTAATGGCTAATGTGGTTATTTTCCTCTTTTAAGGCTGGTCTGTCCCTTCCCTCTCCCGCTTCCACTCCATCCAGCCGTCTGAGCTCAAAGACCAACTCAGCCCGCAGTTCTGCTTCACTCCATCGGTATTCACATAATCATGCTTTTATCCACAGTCTATTATGATTTATAGCCCGCATATGCATCTGCTCCGATTACAGCATAATTGTCCTTTCAAATATGACAGATTAAATCAGACAAATAGGCAAGACATGCGGATAGTCCTGATGAATGTGTTATGTGTTGTCTTGCGTACGCATCAGAGCCTCAAACCCTTCAACCAGCAGCAGTCCCAGAAACCAGTCTGTCACGTCCCCTGCGGTGAAGACGCTGGATCTGGGTTTGGGTCTCTCTGTCACGTCTCCTCAAGGGTCTCGGCCGCCCAGCTCTGGCAGCAGCAGCAGGAGCAGCAAGTGCAAAAGCCCTTAGAACCAGACGGCGGTTTCTATGAAGAACTGTGAAGTTATTAAGTCTAATTATACCAGTACCACCTTCGTTGATATTCCAGCTGTAACGCAATTCAGTCATTCAATTCAGTGTTTCTTTAAAACAGCTTTTATGTTTTCATTTTCCTAGGAATTCGTTTCTAGGAGAAGTATGACTTTTAGACTTTTTTCATGTTAGACATTTTTCGTGAAAACTCTTGCGGTTGGAAGTACAGACACAGGGCTTGTTTTATTTTACTACTACTTTTTAACTTTGATTGTGTTACATGCAGCAACAAGAAAGAAACAATAAAACCCTACATTCATGTGTGCTTTGGCCCGTGATCAATCAGAGGTATCAGGTGAAGGGAAAAAAAAATCTGAATAACTTCCGTCTGCTGCCCATTGTGTTTGTGCCGTCAGTTCTTGGGTGTGTTCAGCCTCATTATTCATGAAAACCCATGAGACGGTTCAATCAACGCCCTCAGACAGCCTAGAAACCTGAAGAGCCACTCGATGTTTATTCAGATACGTTCCTCCTAAAGGATAACCAACATGGAGAAAGCTTGCGTCCTGTTTGTTGGATTTCTGTTTTTTTCTTTTGGACAATCGACCTCTACCGGTGAGTGACTGATCAAACTCATACTTCTGGCAAAAATACTGAACAGTTAATCTTAAATCATTATTCAGGCTGAGGCTGAACATTTAGCGGTGTTATTGCTATGCTAAAGTCATTCTAAGTCTGTTGTATGATACAAATAATTAAATGACAAAATGTTGAAATATTGACTTTATATCATTTGCATATCTACTTCCAAACCTGGTTTTTGTTTGATTGTTGTTATTTACAGTTGCTCCCACAATATCAGAAACAACATCAACTCCAGACATCTGGACAATGACTTCTTCACCATCGACACAGCAGCTCGGTACAATATCATATTTTCTTGTTTAATATAGTGGGTATAAAACCACAAAATATTATTAGTCAGCCTACTGCTATTTAGTCAGACATGAATATGCTAGAATGATTTTAGTTTAAAAAAATTCAACCAAAAATAACTATTTTGAATACAATTCTGTTTAAGAAATGCAAAAAAACGACATATATATATATATATATATATATATATATATATATATATATATATATATATATATATTTTTTTTTTTTTTTTTTTTTTTTTTTTTTTTTGGGTGTGGAGGTTATTATCAGATTAGTTTTGGTTTTATTATGACACATTCTTTTCTCATAGGCTCTTCAGTTATTACTGGCTTGAGAATAAATGTCAAATCTCTGGTTGATCTGTCTATGAACTCACCTGAGATGGAGCGGCTTGTACGCCAGGTATACATTTTGTTTTCCACATTTCTAATCCTATTACGTGTGAAAAATGTACACTGTCACGTTTCAGAAACAAAAAGATTGTCTACTGTCACTATTGTAGCAATGTATGCATCACTTGCACAGAAGTTGAAACCAAGCAGCTTTCTGCCAGTCTTGTGACAAACTTAATGTAAAATGGGAAGAAGAAAATATTTCATTTATTGTGAAATTCCTGATCAAGCAGATTCCTATCGAAATGACCTGATTTTAACTTTAACTTTAAGTTCACAAAACAATGTTAAATGTGGCTTACCATGATACATAAAATGCATAATTTAATAAAGAGGTATTTGGTATTTGTATAACTTTATTTCATATATATATACATATATATATCAGTGCTATATAAATATGTAAATATAAAATTACATTTCAATTTTTTGTCATTTCAGATTGAAAATTTCATTCCTTCTCAACACAAAGCAACAACGTCTATTACTGTGAGAAGAATCCAGAAAGGCTCCAGCTCTTTTTAGGAATATTAATATTGTAATCTAGTATTCATATTTTAGTAAGGTCAGCTAAACCGTCACGACTATGTTATACTTCTTTGTGTAGTTTAAACAGAGCGCATACATACGATTTATTTTCTTTGTTCATAAAGTACTCTGAATCAGCAGCAGTGTCAAGGCACAACTTTAAGCTTAATTGCTGTTAATTAAATACTATTAAGTCTTTTTTGCCATGATAACTTTGCTTTAGTTTTATTTATATAGCCTATTCCATGTGTAACAATTGGACTATACCCAATCAGAAAACATAAATGTTTACAAATATATAAGAAACATGTGTTTTTTCTCCAATAAAGACAGTTATGTGTCCTCAATCAGGCAAAAGTCTTGTCAATATAGTGCTCCTCAGACTCTTTTGTTCATAACAGACAATGAATGTCTCAGATACTATCAATGACACTACATTTTCTGAAGAAAATCTATGTATTACAGTCATATTACACCATATATAAAATTACAAAGTTGAGGTGGAAACAATTGAAACGAGCACAATGCTTTAATAATGGTGCAGTTCAGCACGGTTGTTGTTATTCACTTGGGATTCAAACAATAACGCTATCAAACTATATAACTGTGTATGACTGCTGAAAATCACATCGAAGACCGGCAGATCTCATCAGTAGATGGTGCAGTTGGCCGTCGAGTAGTCCAGACAAATCCACTCGTTCGTGTACTGCTTATAACCCGCGGCTTCCACCAGCCCGCTGCCTGCGAACGCGCAAGTGTGAGTGACGGAAAAAGAAAAGGCTGCGTTTCATCACAGAATACAGCACTGAGTGAAAGGTCTCACCCTCGATGAGGTTGTAGAGAGTGCAGTACGTGATGCCGTTGTCTTCCACCCTGGCCCATGCTTTAGAGATAGAAAATCCCTGTGGCAGTGGCACAACAACAGAGTATAAAAGTCATTGAGAAGGAATAGTCAGCCGCTCAAAATAGAGAGAGAGAGTGTCTGGTTCGAAACTTGATATAATAAGAAAAGCTTCTTGAGGATGCGTTTAGTTATTTAGCAGACGCTTTATATCCAAAGTGACTTACAAACGAGGACAACGAAAGCAAACCAGAAGTCAACAAACGAAAACAAATAGGATTAGAGAAGCTAGCTTCATTATATATATATATATATATATATATATATATATATATATATATATATATATATATATATAAAAAAACAGTAAGTGAATAGAGTGTGAGTTCTGAATAGAAAATGTAAGAGATGTGTTTTAGCAATATGGATATTAGAATAATTTCTAAAGCACACTTAAAAGTAACAAGAGTAACGGCTGCTCAGAATTCAGCTTTGACATCACAGGAATAAATCACATATTTTTTCATGTAGAAAATAATGTTTTTTTCCCCCAAAAAACTGTATATATGGGTCAAAATGTACCAAAACCGATCCGTAGTACAGTCAGTAGTCTGGCAATACATATTTAACAAATGCTTTGTTCTATTTTGTCCAGACCTGTGATGAGAAAATAGCCATACATGTCTGGCCTTCTGTTTTTCACTCATTTTGAAAAAAAAAAAATAAAGTGAAAACAGAAACACTGAAATAAAGGTCTAATATTTTTTTTCTTTGTAGGAGGCAACATAAGTAATGACTGCCTCATCTTGCATATCCCTCATGTGTTTTTGATATTATGAAAGGAAATATCGGCAGCAGAGCATTTTACCATCACTCTACAAACAGATTCCTCGGCTGACACCAGGTGAAAGTTGAGATCCTCCTTGCTGGTCCACTGCCTGCTGGTGTGTTTTGCTGCGATGTGGGTAGGTGTAGCAGACACCAGCTGAAAAAGACATCAGTTTACTAGATTTTTGGATATTTCTTTATTTTGGACATTCCTTGTGCATGAAAAAACTTTACTGGATTATTACGTTAAAGGGTTACTCCACACCACGAAAACCTTGTCATTAATCACTTACAGTAAATACACACTTAACTTAAACCATAAACCATTGCATCGGGCTGAAATAATCTTTCTGTGTAAAGATTTATCCCCTGTGTTCCTCTCACATCAAAATCCCCTGATATATATTTTTAAGAACTCTATATTTGTGCATGAGCTGGACGAGATGCCTTTTTATTATGGATGAATGGCTAGGGTTTTACCTGGAAGTTAAAAAGGTCATATTGATGAACGTCTTTTGACTTCGGAAGATGTTACGTGATGGATTAGAGTCATGCGGGTCACTTTTGTTTTATTGTAATGTTTTAATGACTGTCGTTCTGACGGCACCCATTCACTGCAGAGGATCGATCATGTGATGCAATGCTATATTTCTCCAAATCTGTCCTGATGGAGAAAGCTAACTCATTTACATCCCAGATGGGCTGAAGATGAGTATATTTTCAGTAAATTTACAGTTATTATTGGGTCAGCTATTTATTTTAAAGCACGAGCCATACTTTATAGCAAACAGTAGAATAGGTGATCTTACCTCGTACAGGCATCTCTGTCCAACAGTTATACAGCCAGACATGCCTTTCCAGGCCTTGATCTGGTCCACCAAACGCACATAAACGTCCTGGCATGGGATGCCAAAGAGCCTGACAAACAATAAGAGACGTTTCAGTGCGGTGGCATGTTCTGAAAACTAGAGGCGGCGCGGATTTGTACGTTTGATTGTAGATGTGGGGCGTGACTAAAGGGAAGGAATTCAGAGAACTGGGATCTTCAGGCTTGCATCATGCATGTCAAATCATTGTTACGTGGAGGGTCAGTCGCTGTGAATATCTCGCACGGCGGATGATAGAGATAAAGATCAAAGCCTTGTGGCGCTAGTCACAAGTTTGTGATTTGTCTTGGTTCGTAGCATGCATTGAAATGCTTCGTTTTAAATCCCAAATACCATCAGCACTGTCAAAGTTTAGCATTTTAGCATCACAGCTAACATTACTTTTGCTTGACTTCATTTTAAACAACAGCCTACCGTTCGTATGCACATATGTACATATTTTAGACACTTGTGCCACTTTTTTTATAATCAGTGCAATTTAATTGGATATTTTTTGATACATAACATTCATTAATTTTGAAGTGTGAAGTTTTTTTTTTCGACCAGGTTGTTTTTTTCCCCTAAAATACTTTTTGTGGTTTTCCAACATAAAAACATAGACTACTCAGATTATGAAACACTTTAAATCACTTAAAATACAGAACAATTACAACAGTATTGTATCAGCCTTTCATTTACTCTTTAATATAAAAACAGCCTTTGCGCTTTCTTCTGCGCTAATTTAAAAAAATTATTAGGGTTACTAACATGTGACATGAGAGAGTGACAAATATATTACAATTTATTACAAATTATTTACAATTATTAATGGCCATAAAAATTTGAGTTACATAAGAACCTAAAGAAATAAGAATGCGTTTATTAAACACTTAAAACAGAATTCAAAAAGTATGTTTTGACAGAAGATATAACATGGAAACTATCATTTATATATATTATTTATTAATATTATTTATATATTATACTATTATATTTAATAAAATATTTTCTATTTTTCTATTTTTAGTTTTTAGAAAAATAATTATTTATGTTAATCATTTAGTAATTTTTGTTTCGTGATTTTTTTATATTTCTATATAGCTTATATAGCTTCTGTTTGAGTTTAAATAATTTACTTCCAATAAAATACAATAGCTAATGACAGCTATTTGGTTGTGATATTATTCTAAAGTCAAGGTTTTTGTTAGTCGCTGGCTACCGTCACCTGCTTGGTTATCAACCTTCTTCTTTTGCTCTTAACATATGAAAGAAACTCACACAAGTGTGTAAAAACTTGAGGGCAGGTAAATGATGACACATGCAAAATGTTTAGGTTGAAATATTTATTTTAAGATATACTGATGTTGCATTAATTAAGTGTATAATGATGACAACATTATGCGCCCATCTAATAGAGTTACATTTTAGGAAATGACCCACCAACATTTTATAACACTATAATATGAATGCAGTCTCACTGACAGTACAATGTCAATTACTGTGATTTTAATAAAAAAAATGTGAAAATGCTACAGTAAAAAATGGTTAACGGTAAATTCCTGTAAAATTTCCACGGAAAATCGTAAAACTGACATTTCAAATGTAGTTTTTTCTTTTAAATAACTATGTTATTGCTTAGTTGCGTTTATTGGAGTTGTATGTTACATGTAATGTCGTTAAATGAATGTTTATTGCATATTTGAGTTTAAAGAGTCTCACCGTGATGGTGATTAGTGTTTGTGTGAACGATACTGAGCACCTTCTGTATATGTACATATTTAAAAACTGCTTGTGATGGGCTTTGGTTCGTCATGTGACTTTCCCATAAGCACCTGCAGTGTATTTCAAAAGTACTAAACACATTTCAGTACTTTAATAGGTTGGTATATTGACATTATATCAGTTAATGAAACTACAGCATTTTACTGTAAATTTAATGTAAAACCTAAAACGTTGTTACCGTATTTACAGTCGAATCCTGGCAACAGCCGCTGGTTTATAACCGTACATTTTACAGATTTTTTTGGTTTTTTACAGTGTGTATGCACACAGAAACAGCATCTTACCAGATGACTCTGCACTCAGCGTGAAGCGGTTGTCCTGTTGCCATCATGTTCATCCCCAGCGTCAGGGTCAGAGTCAGCAGCAAGATTCTCGTTTGCATGGTGAAGGTCCTTCGGCGCTCTGTGAGTCCTGTCCTGAGTCCTGAGAGATGTGCTCGAGTTTTATGCCGAGCTGTGCTGTGTGTGCGTGTCTAAACTCGGGTCATCGGTGCTGTCATGCGGGGTCCGATGGGACGAGGAGCCGCAGCATTGATTAGCAAAGGACTCGTGTCTGAGCGCTAAATGTGTGTCCTTCTGTTCTTAGAGACGCCTGCATTAAATGCATTCATTCACTGTATGTCAGCTGATATGCTGGTCTTTTAGATTTATTTTCTTTTTGAACGTATAAAGGCCATGAAGTAGGCTAATATGTATAACTTCTAAAGATTATGCTATTTATTTATGCTGCGCACACAAACACAGTCACAAACGGCCCTTTTGTACTTATAAATAGAACTATAAACTGTATAGAAAGGCCTGTAGTGACTACGCTTATATATAAATGACTAGTCATTTTAAAAAAGTTCCACATGTTTGGTGTAGACAGCAACAACTGGACAAACATCTATTAAATTCGTAAACATAATATGAGCGATGTACATACTGTTCATATATTTGGGGTCAGTAAGAAATGAATGCTTTTATTCCACAAGAATTACATTGGTTAGACTAACATATATAATAAATGGTTTTTTATTGGAATATTGGAGTAATGAGTTGCGGAATACAATATATTTGAAGAAAACCGTTATTTGAAATTTTATTAAATAATTACAAAATATTTTTTAATCATTTTTAATGTTTTTTGTAGTAATATTTCACAATATTGCTGTATTTTGGTGAGACAAACATGACCATAAAAGACATGCAACAAAATTTTTTTGAAATCTTACAGAGCCCAAACATTTGAAGATTATTACAGTTTGCACATACAGTAAAGTGTAGACTACTACGGACATCTACAGGAGTAGATTATAAAATTACTATGTAATTTTAACTAAAAATTTTATTAAAAACAGAAAAAAAGAGTAAAAAAAAAAAGAGTGAAATTTGAAAAGTGCTCTATTTTTGAACACTAATTTTGTACCTAATATACTAAAAATGATTCTTTAGCACTTCTTAAGATAATCCTAAGGTCATCTAAGTGTAGGTAACTCAACTGCTCTTTTTGTGGACACCATAAATATACTATTAACATACTATCTCTGTATTTGAAAACGTATTTACTCATCACTTGTAGTACACTTGAGTATGAAAGATGGTTCAAATGTACAACAATTGCTAACTAACCTAAATGGAGTGTACATCGTGCACTTAGATGATCTTAAGTTTACTAAAGAATCATTTTTAGTACTAACTACAAAATCAGTTTGCAAAAAATAGAGTATTTTGAAAGTACACTTTTTTTCTCTTGGGACGTTAATGATGAGATCACAGATTAGTCTAATTATTAGATGCCTCGATTAGAAGCTTCCATCTATTATCCTATGATCACAATCCTTTTATTGTAAGCCCAGAAAAAAAAATGCATATCCAAACCCATTTAAAAGAGACTGGTTGCTATAAAAAAAGGGAAGAAGGGCTTCCAAACATTGCGTTCTTTTTAGCAATGGTCACCTCAAAAGAAACGGGTGCGGCCATTATTGCAGCAGTTTGGTGAAGATCTGTGCATTTTCCAGCATGATGGAGCAACTCCCAGGATCTGTGGATAAGTGGAGAAGCAGAAGCCGACAATGTTTAAGCAAAAAGCTAATATCAAGCATGCCAGAGTGAACTGCAGAGGTTATGAAGAACAAGGGTCAACACTGTGAATATTGAATAATTCCTACAAAGCTTATCTAACATACGCTTTCGTGACCTATGTGTAGTTACGGTTTCTACCAGCAGAGGCTAACAGAGCCGTAACAATCCAGACGAACCTTTCAGAAACTGCCTTTGAGAAGAATCTGAACGCTGATAGATCATTTTCTTCAGGAATTATCAGCACCATATAAAAGTAGCAGGTTTCTCAAAAGGGCAGACAGTCTACCTGACATTAAGAATGCATTAAAATCATTTATTTATGTTCATCTACTCTATCTATACTACTCTTGAAAAATAAACACTGTTAGTAATAGTGTTATTGATGTACACCATAAATGATTTATTGTTTCAGAATCTGCATTCACTGGTATTGCTTGACCACGTTTGCTTAAAAAGTCTGTTTAGGACCGTTTGAAATGATCTTGAGGTGAGGATTTGATTTTTATAAAATGATGTAAATATGTTGACATGACACTGAGTCACAGGACTGCACGAAGCTACGCTTTACTTCTTTTCCATGACACACAGTAAAGTCAGAAGTTCAGCTCTGTTATGACACATCCTATTATTTCATTTTATTTCATTCCTTGTATGAAACCAAAAACCAACAACCACAAAAACAACAAAACAAGAAGAGCAAGTAAATACATAAAAGTTGGACATACATTGACAGAGGTGTGAGACGGATGGAAATGAGATGCAGTGATTCTTGTTGGATTGTCTCGTGTTGTGCGTCACAGGCTAAACGCATCTCTCACAATCAACACCAGGACATCTGACACTGGAGCTCCCAGACGCCCATAGTTTTCTCTATTTTTAGCTTCAGCCATCTGGAAAATTCCCCAAGTCATGACCCATCAACCTCAACGTATTCCAGATCGACCCAGCGTTATCTATTAATATATTTAATGTGTTCAAATAACATCTGTAAAGGCAGAAAAGCAAATCAAAGCTCATAACTTTCTAAGAACTCCAGACATATTCAGTGATGCCTAAGTCATACTTCCTATTTTCTTTCGCCAAATGAACAAAGGACATCAAATACACTAAGTGTAGTTATCATACACAAAGAAAGTGCACTAATATCAAAATGACGCAGTTGCTTTTCAATTTTCAGTATTGAAAATTCTTCAGTTTTTACTGCATCTGACAAGCAGTACAAAAAAAGAACGTCCCATGAGTCTTTACCATAGTCCCAAAATCTCTGTGCATTCAGCTTCTTGGACCTGTTTTTCTTTCCAAGCATAACACTAAACATGAGTTCAACGTGTTATCTAGTATTAGTATCTTTAAGCAGAATCCTCTTCATGTCGATGATCAACAAGGAAACCGTCATTCAGCCCTTGACAGAATAAATGAAATAAAAACATGGCGAAAAGGGATGAAACACACCAGTATGATAAACAGCACACAGTACCTAGCTTTTCAGTTAGACTGAGCTATTTTGGATATCTTGGATATCTTCGCAATTGCATGTACTAGAAGTTTATAAATCCATGAGGTATGTGTTTTTGACAAACAGTGTCTTTTTTTTTTCTCAGGGATGGAATCCATGCTCCAGGCACGTCCTCTTGAAAGAGTTATTGGGTCTTCGGTTCTGCCAACTTCTCTGGGTCCTCATCCAAGTCAGTTAAGCAGCAGCAGCACATGATCTGAGTGTATTTGGTGACAGAATCTGGCATGGAGGAAAGAGAGAGAAACAGGTTGGAGAAAACAAGAGCGATGAGATACACTGAAGAAAAAAAAAAGTACCTTGCAGCATACCCCTGAAAAATATTTCTTATATTAAGTATTCACTTTATTATATTTAATCGAGAAGATATTAATAATGAGCAGTGTATCGGCAGGTAGTGCGTTTGAGGATAAAGTAAGTATTACTAGAGCTGCTGTAAACATGATATGTCTGTCACACTGCCTTCCTTCATCCAGACTAGAACATTTTGTGATTGCATCTGGTTCTATTACTTAGTACTATCTCATAAAAGATTTCCGAGTCTGAATTCGAGGCCCATCCACCCGCTAGGTTAATAGGTTCACATAAAGTAAACGAAGCAGAACTGTGAACTTGCGTGAATAATAGTCACATGTTTGTTGTGGTGGAGCAGCGGCTGCTACGGTTAATAAAGCTTTCACCGCATGACTATATGAACAAAAAGGAAAATAGTTTATTGTCGACAGAGCCGACGTTTTTCTCTCACTGCTTCTTCATTCCAGTTAAAATTCAGTTCAATTAAAATCATTTAAATTACCTGACATGTTAGTATTTATTATATAAGTATGATAAAAAAAAAAGATGCTTATATTTCCAGTGCTTTGATGCAACCTGTGTTGTTAAAAGCGCTATATAAATAAAAATGATTGAAATGATTGATTGATTTCCATAGAGTATTCAAAATAGCATAGAACTACAGCAACGGGCCTATCACTACAGAGTGGCCAGCTGACCAATCAGAGCAGAGTAGGCTCACGGAAAGGACCTTAGAGAGCAATCTTAGAATTGCTTTGAATGAAAATAGCTGGAAATGAGGTATTAAATGCATATTTTAAGAAAACAAAAGCATTTTTTCACTTTGCACGCATGTAAACTTATTAAAGGAGACTCTTAAAACAATATTAGGAGCCTTAAAAATGGCATAATTGGTGCACTTTAAAGTCAATTTTTCAGATGCGTCAATGTGGGTGATGGTTATGCATTTAAATGCATTTATAGGAATTTTTTTTTTTTGGTTAGCCTTTCATATCAGTGAAAGCAAAATCTGATTATCCTCACCATTCAGTTTACCAAACCATTTTGGTCGTTTCTCTTTGGGCAGGTAGACACACAGGTAATAAACTGGCACTCCAGACAGTGAGATGAAAATTCCTATGAGAGAGTTAACGGTGTCGCTGTACAGAGGAACGATCACGAGGAACACACTGCACAGGCAGTAGATGAAGGGAAACAACAATGTGAGCTATTGGAGAAAAAGACAGGAAAGTCAATAAACACGCATTGTAAATAATCAGGTGCGAATGCTGGACCGCTGCACGGATCCGGTTACCTTGACCGGCCTGTGTCTGTCAGGCTGAGTGATTCGCAGGTAAATGAGTCCGGCCACTGACAGACCCACATACAGCCAGTAACTGAAGCTGAAGTAGTTTATGAGTTGAAACACGTCCTCCACACACAGGAAGATGAGACCCATCACACCCTGCAAACACCCACAAATCCAGTGCTCGTTAATGCCCTCATGAATGCCCATTCTTAAGGTGCATGCTCATTACAAATTATTTTTTTGAGCAATGCCTCATCCACACCACTAGGTGCCAGTCAGTATAAATGTAAAGTCACATTTACGTTTGCTCTGTGAAGGTTTGTGGAAGAAATCCTTTCATTCCGATAGGAATCTGCTATATCTGGATAATCTAACACTTCAAACACAGATTTTGCTTAGGGTTATGTTGGCTTTCATCTTTCACGAGGTAGTTTGGTGTCATGGCATCATTATTGTTTCCAGGTTGAGCTTTAAAAAACATGGCACACATGTCTCCCAGAAATCACAAATAGTTTAACCAATCCGACAACAGCTGCGAAAGTCCTGAAGTGTTTCCAGATAAGTGTCCCATATGCATCAAGATAGTTTAACCAACAGTCCATGGGCATGGTGTCTGAGACGAAGACTAAATGTCTACTAACTCTCACTATGTTTAAGTAGACTGGTAGGTTAGGGGGTTAGGGTTAGATAAGTAGACATCTACTATTAGTGTTAGTTCACCCTAATATGAAAACTCTGTCATTAATCACTCACCCTCATGTCGTTCCAAACCTATTAGTCCTTCTTTTATCTTCGGAACACAAATTAAGATATTGTTGAAGAAATCAGAGAGCTTGTCTGACCCTCCATAGACAGCGACACAACTGAAATGTTAGTAAATACCTTGGTAAACCGTCCATGTGACATCAGTGGCTTGACTTTAGTTTTGCAATTCTACAAGAATGCTTTTTTGGTGCAAATAAAACAAAAATTGCATAACTTTACTCAACCATTCTTTTCCCTCGAGTTACGTCTTCTGCCATTTTGGAGACTACTTAAGAATGTGTTTGATGTAATCAGTGCTGTTTACGTCTTGAGGGCATGCACATGAACATAATAGACGTTGTTTATTCATGGGGGAAAGTATGCATATGAGTTGTGACACTCTAAAATGGAGGAAGACGTAACTTAGGGGAGAAATTATGTTATTTTTGTGCAAAAAATTGCAAAACTGATGTCACAGAGACTGTTTCACCAATGAATGTACTAACATTTCAGTTGCTGTCTATGGAGACAGACAGACAGATCTCAGATTTCATTATTTGTGTTCTGAAGATGAACAAATGGTCTTTGGAACGGGTTTGGAACGACATGAGGGTGAATAATTGACATATAATAATTCATTTTCATTTTTAGTTGAACTAACCAGTACTTATCGTCAGCAGAACGTTCAAGAGGGACCATCAAAAAAAGTGTTATTAGAAATATAGATTGTTTAATTTTCAAAGCAATAAAAAGGCTTGAAAGCAACATGTCAAAATAAATTATAATTTTTTTTTTATCTATAATAACAAAATAGTGACCTGCCGTACCTCTCCCCCGCAGAAACACATCATATTACAAATACGAAATGAGATGTGAACACCATTTCTTGCTGATTATATTGTATATATGACGTATAACCTGCTCCAAATATTGTACGTGCCGATAATTGCAGAAATAGTACGGAGACTTACGTTGAAGAGGAGTGCAGGAACAGGAGTGTAACGCTCAGCGTGGATCAGACCTAAACAGTTCGGAAGGTGGCCTTCTCTCGCCCCCACAAAAAATAACCTAACATGAAAAAAAACATACATATATATATATATATATATATATATATATATATATATATATATATATATATATATATATATATATATATATATATATATATATTACTATACATGTATCAACACTTCCTTGTTGTTTTATCTGAAACCAGAAAGGTTTACCTGGAGGCGGAAATGATGGAGGCATTGAGTCCTCCGTAGCAAGACATGGCCACAGAGATTGGGACGATCCAGCTAATGGGGCCCAGCACCTGATTTCCAAATGTCTACAGATGGGGACACAAACTGACATTTTAATCAAATGATGGCTTCATTTACACAATAAACGCATTAAAGACTAAAGATTAGAAATTTTGTGATCAGAAAGTTCCTTACTACAGCCACCGCATCACTATCCATGAAAGAAGGCATGTCCAGGACGGCGTAGTATGCCACGTTGGTCAGTAGGTAGACGATCGTCACTACTGGCATGGAGACGGCTATAGCGATGGGAAGGTTTCTACGACCAATCAAAGAAAAGATTGAATGCTTAGGGTGAATAAGAAAGCACGATGCTGCAATCAATTCGTGTAACTCTGGATAACATTTATAATAAAATGAATAACTGCAAATGTAAATGTGGAAAGAGAAACATGCCAGTTCTGAAATGTACTTGTGGTGGTAGCAAATGCAAAAATGGTCTATTACAAATAAAGAACCTTTGGCTGCGAAAAAACATAGTCTGACATATATACGTGTATATATACTGACTTTACATATGGGCCATTTAATCATTCGCTCAACTAATTCATTCAAATTGCAGATCCATTTGGAATTGATACGGTTTTCAATTTTGTACAACTTGTGTATTTAGTTATGAAGAAAACGTACAGGTACACACATGCACTCTTTTGTTTTTGCCTTAATTTAACAGGAGTATGTGATTTTTGGACGCACAGTTACTGAATGAGAAAAAATTTTTAAAGTGACAGTATCCAGTTAAATGGGGAAAAATTGATATGCTGACACCTCTCAGGGTTCTTGATCTCCTCAGTAACAAAGTTGAGCGTGTCCCAGCCGGAGTAAGAGAACAGAGCTGAATAAAGAGCCAGGGCAATGCTGCCCGCCTCTGTGGAGGAACCCTCGAATGGACTATTGAAGTTCTTTGTTTCTCCTGCGGTGCACACAAGGAAGTGTGAGAAACATGGAGACAATTATAAAACTGAGCAGCACGGAAAACACCCAGAGAGCTCTAGATAATTAGATCTTTTCAAACTTTTCAAACAAAAGTGTAGGCACAACCTGAAAATGATTAAGAGCTCCTTGCTTGTTCATATGATCTCAACTCCTCTTACTGTAACAAATCTACCCCACCAGTATCCTAAAGAAACTATTTTTACCGTTAATTATCTTAGCGATGCCCACTGTGATGACGAGGAGCAGAGACATGATCTTGGTGTATGTGAAAATATCTTGAACCAAAGTGCCCCACTTCACATAAGCACAGTTTATGAAGATCAGAACACCTGAGGAAAGAGAAGGAGTAGCACAGTAAATGCATTATGAAATCAGCTATGCGAAAATCTGACCTTTTAATATTAATGTTTCAGTCAAAAGATGACTCACAAGGTATTGCATAAGAGGTTGGTTTTTTGTTTTGCTCTTATTTTCTCAGAAACCACAGCAGGCACTTTCCATGAATAAAGTACTCTATATAGCGTCTAAATTGTTTTAAATGAGAAATATTCAGTATGTTATATAAGCTATTATACAACATAAAATTAGCATTACATGAAAGTAAGTCATTCGTAACGAATCAAAATACGGTAACACTTTACGATATGGTGTCGTTTGTTAACACTGGTTAATGCATTAACTAACATAAACAAACAATTTTTATGTTAGTTAATACATTAACCAGTGTTAATGGTAGTTCACAGTGCATTAACTAATGTTAACAAACACATTTGAAATTAACATTGACTAATATTAATAAATTACATAGAAGTATAGTTCATTCTTAGTTCATGTTAACTAATGTAACTACAAACAATGGCCGTAAAAATCGGACTGATTTTAATTACATTGATTCAAGGTAAAAGAAAAAAAAAAGTAAAATTATTAAATAAAAGGTCATTTCTTGGCAGAAAAGTTTTTAGTACAAATTAAATAAATGTACTAATAAATAAAGCTATTTTGTTAACAGTTCAGCAAAAATTGCCAGATATAATATTATGTAAAATAAATCAGGGTTGTTTTATGTGAGGTTGAGAATCAATATTTTCTGAAGGTCAAGCAATAAGCATTTATATTCGCCAATAAGAGGCAAACAATTGAGTTTTTTTTTTGTCCCCTGTTCTTGGAAAGTGCCAGGTCCCATTGCAGTTAGCATGCGAATACTACGTGTTGTTACAATCTGTCCTCATGCGCTGGTGGATCATGTCCCTGCCTTCTGAGAACACATTTAGCTCTGACTGGAAACTGTGTGAAGGCAACAGCTGCTGAGAAGGAAAGAGAAACAAAAACACCTCCTCTGTCTCATGCCAGAGCAGGCAAAAACAGGCGAAAATCTGAGAAAAGTTGTTTTGCTTTCACTTCCCTCAAACTTTGTTTGCTTTAGAATACATGAACCAAAAAGAAATGTATATAGCCCTAGATTTGTAAACAAAAACCATTACAAATGAATGTACTGTACACACTCGGGTCACAGACAAAAAAAAGTTCATTTCTTTTTGGTCCGGTTATAATGATACCATAATATTCTTAGGAGTAACTTGCAGTACCTTGTAAATATAATAATGCATGAGTAGCCCCGAAGCAATCCTAGGTTCTTCCAAGCTTGGTAATGCTGGTGGATAGTGACCATTATTTTGAAGTACTATTAAAATGAACTTATATGATTTCAGGGGGCTATCTCATGTCCTCTGAAGCAGATCGATGGGTTTTTGCAACAAAAATATTTATAATATAACATACCTAATACACCTAGAATGGCTTCGGGGTGAGTAAAACATGCTGCAATTTTCATTTCTGGGTGAACTATTCCTTTAAGATAATAGAAACTGCCTGAACTAGAATCTGCTGAAATATGCACTCGGTTATGCATGCTTTATATCATGCTTATATCGCTCGCTTAATCAAGCACGTAACTGCGACGTGAAATGGAAAGCGCATTTCGTCAGGGGTCATGTGGTGATTTCTTGTGGAGCGAGAAGCTGTAAGGAAGTGAATAGTTCTACGCTACAGCAAGAGTAATATCTGTGCATGCTACACTCGAAAAACATTTTTGAGTAATGAAGGGCCCATTACGAAAATAAATGTTAATATGTGTAATAGCTCGGCTCTCTACTGAAACAACTTCCCTTTTCAGCTGAAAGACCGCTACAGGTCAGTATACGCACTCACTTCGCACTCGAATTTCGTTTTTTTTTCACATTGCATTAGGGAAGTACAGTGGTTGTGAACAGTATTTTAGACAAAGGGATATACTGTATGCGTCTATATGTGAAATTTTGTGAAGTTAGAAAAAGGTTTTGTGACAACACAAGACAGCAGAAGTGGAAAAATATTTCTCTCGCACACACACACACACACACACACACACACACACACACACACACACACACACACACACACACACACACACACACACACACACACACACACACAATAATATAATAAATATAATAAATAACACCTGCATTTATAATGTAATGCAATTACTAATAAATAATTCTAAATGTTTTTACTGATTATATATTATATATTTCAGGTGCTTTTTGTTTATGATCCAATCCCCGTTCCTCAATGCCTGAACAAAAACATAACACTTTCTGATTAATTATTTTAACTAAATCTTAGTTCACCTACAGTAAATATAGCTGTCATCATTTTCATTTACTCTGAACCTGAATAGGATACACTTTTGTTTGTTCCTGAAAGGAAATTTGTCTCCTGTAAAACACAAAAGAAGAGATTTTAAAGAACGCTTGTAACCAAACAATATCGGACCCTAGCAATATTGTAAACATTTCTCAAAATGTCTTCTTGTGCATTTGACAGAATAAAGGAAGAAATTGTATAAGAGTGAGTAAATGATGACAAAAATTATGATTTTTGGTCAAAGAATCCCTTCACTTAAAAACTTAGTAAGAGTAAATGCTCTGATAAGCTGATTAGCTAAGCTTATTGAAAACACAAAGTTAAATGCTTTGGTATTATATCCAATTAAACTGACAAATGAATTTTTCATGATCAAGAAAAAATACACAAACTTCATAAAGTATTTTTCCTAAAGGGGTCATAGAATGCCATTTTAAGTTTTCCTTTCTCTTTAGAGCGTTACAAGCTGTAAAGTGCATAGTTAAAATCCCTAGAGCTGCAAAGACTAAAGTTGCAAAGACTCAAAGAGATTCTTTGTAAAAGTTAAGTGTCGTCGGCACCCCCCTAAAATGCCTCATTTAAACATTTCTTTGGTCAAGATGCTTTCCTGCACCTCATTTAGTAGGGGCTTGCAAAGCCAAGATCATGGGCTCAATTCCCAAGGAAAGCTGATAAAAGTTGTAACTTGAATGCAATGTAAGTCGCTTTTGGTCAAATTTGTAGACAAAGAAAGGCGCCGTTGATTCAGTTAATGCAGCCGTGTCAGGAGACAACGTGGCTTTCTGTGCCAAAGCAAAAGCGCTTTATTTGGCCTTACATTTATTTTCAAAGCTGAACTCGCAATTATGGAACGTCGCTTTACGTTTCCGCAACATGCTTGTGGTGTTTAGCCAATCACAATGCAGCTGGCCTATTAGAGCCGACCGTGCTCACCAGAAGGAGGGTCTTTGTAGAAAACGACGCAAAGAGATGTGGGGCGTAGAGGAGCTACAATAATCTACAGTACTTTTGAAATAGCATGATATGACCCCTTTAATCAGGAAAACATACATTTTTGTCTTTTTCTTATCAGGTACCGAATTGGACACATAAAAAGTTGCCTTGGAAGGGGGATAGGATCTCACACAACACACTGACAACCGAAAAAAGAAAGTCGTTTCAGAGGTGGCCGATGAAAGATTAATGAGACAGTATTGCTGTTTGGAATCACTTGAAGAGAAAGGCTTTACAATCTCTCTCACACCGAGGACTCACAGAGACAAGCCGCTGCTATCAGTCTCACAGCATCGTACGGAGGCTGACAGGTCGGGTAGAGCGCTTCCACCAGGTAGTTGGCAAACGTCAGCGAGATGACCGCTTGGCTGGCCGGCTCGACCAGCAGGATGGACGTCCACAGGCGAATGAAAGCAAGGAAACCCCCGAAGGCCTCCAGGATGTACACGTAACTAGCACCAGACTTTGCGATAGTGGTTCCAAGTTCTGCGTAACACAGTGCGCCGAAAACGGAAAACATCCCCCCGAGAGCCCAGATGACCAGCGAAAGGCCGTAGGAGGCACTGTACATCAACACACCCTTGGGCGACACAAAAATACCTGAGCCAATCATGTTGCCCACAATTAAGCAGATGCCGTTAGTGAGAGAAATCTCCCTCCTCATGATCATCTTTTCTGGAACATCGCAGGCTCCAGCCGGTCTGGAACATCGCAGGCTCCAGCCGGCTTCTTCAGGTCCAGGTCTAGGTCTGCCCGTGATCCCGGACAGAGCTTTTGGCTTAAAGACATCAGTTTTTTCATGCTGAAAGAACGAGACGTCAACAATTAGACTATTACAGCTGTAATCACAGATAAAACTGTAGAAACCGCTTTCAGAACAACCAAACAGATCGGTCTACCATTTTTTAGAGCGTAACAAATTTGTCATTAGCATATATAATATACAAAAATATTGGGGACAATTTTTGATAAGATTCCATTTCTCTAAAAGTATTTCTATAGCAACTTTGTTCATTTTAACATTTAATAATAGTAGTAGAGTAGACTAAAGTATTACCATTAAATTATATTAGCAAAATGAATTAACCGATAAATAAAATAAACTAATATTAATAAAATACTTGTCAACAATACCCCCAAATTTAATGTTGCCTTAAACACTTTTACTAATGAGTTTGGGAAACAGTTCAGTCAAACACAGCTTGAAGTTTTGAATAAATAATGGTACTAATAACAGAAACTGCTTGTTTCTAACTGTTGACCAACCGGTAATGCCCTCACTAACCCCTGGCCACTGTAGGGCCACTAGTTTGGGGTCTTATTTAAAATATTTAAATGTCATGCCAAAAACCAACTGTACTTTACCTTTAATCAATTCAGAAGGAATGCTGTGGAGAAAAAAAAAAAGAAAATTGTGGAGATGACTAGAGTAGAGATGAGTTGTGCAAGTTTCCAGAGTGATGGTGATCCTGGTCAGAATGAAGAAAGCTAGACCGTCAGGGTTTAATGGGTCGACAGGATGAGTGCTGTCGCAATCCCAGACCGCAGACCCTGATGTGTTTTTCCACTGGAGGCAAAATGGTTTCTTGAGTTGCCCTGTCTATTTTAAGAGGTCTGTACTGAGAGAGAGCGAGAGAGAGAGAGAGAGAGAGAGAATGCCTGTCCTCTCCTATTGATAGCAAAAGTAGCTCAGCAAAACCCTCTTGAACTAAAGCATGCCTTTGTTATCCGATCTGTTCCAGCTCTAGTATTCAGTTTAAAGACGGGATGTTTGCCCATTATTATGGTGTTTGCTAAGACAATCAGTACTACTGCTGCGAACCCTCTCACCTCAGGTATTAAACTCGTGCAACTCGTCCTGCAGAGTTTGTTCAGCACACATAAACGACACCTCAACTTGTGCAGCTTACCAAGGCACTTATTGAATGATCAAACCCCTCAAGGGTAATTTCTTTTGACTGGCAGATGATGAAATTCATGAAAGCTCTCATAATGGTAGACATTTATCCACCACGGCCTGTATTCACAAACGTCTTTTGTTTAATCAGTGGAAGTTCTTAAAAGAGTTTTTGCTTGAAACCTGTTTACAAGGGGAATAGTGAAAGTCGAAGTTAAGAGGTGAAATCAGACACGACTTTTACTGCCATGGGTATGTATACGTACCTCTTACCTTCAAGTTTCACTACTTTCAGAGTCATGGTATTTGTAAAGCTCTGAAATTGGCATTTACTAATGACGGCTGTTGCCATGCATCAGATCTAATGAATCGATTAAGGTCTAAAACCTTGTAAAAAAAGAATCCGAGACTCTGGAACTCTTAGGGTGCCCAAACTTTTGCACAGTGCCACAATGTTTTTATTTTTATCTCTGTTCAATTTATGACATGAAAAGTAACTATGCACCAATTTTTGCACTTTTTCCCATTTCCAAGAGAGACTGTATTAACATCTTTTTAATAAAAAACTAACAAAAAAAAAAAAATATATATATATATATATATATATATATATATATATATATATATATATATATATATATATATATATATATATATATATATATATATATATATATATATAGTGACAAGCGTCCTGATCAACCATCAGCGTTGCCCTGGAAACGGACGAGGAGGATTGAAAAATAAATACATGAATATTTATTTTGTAAGAAAGAAATTAATACGGTTATCTGCAATGAAAAAAATCTTACATTTTTAATGTAACACATTTACAGGAGAGTTACTAATGCTTTTCTTTTGATAAAATAAATACTTTAACCTTTGAAAAATACCTTTTTCACAAGTTTTTTTGTTTAAACATTTAAAATGACAAAATGATCATGTGACACTGATGATGTAATGATGTTAAATTCAGATTTGCATCACAGAAATAAAATTACATTTAAAATAAGAATTCGATGTATATTCGATTAAAAACAGCCTATATTCAAATATATTCAGTAATGTTTTAAAACATGTTTTACTGTATTTATAATTGAATAAGTTGTATAGCTGTAGTGAGCATAAAATATTCTTTAATACAAAATGATCTCATACTTCTGTGTTTAGGATATAGTTTCAAAAACAAAATCCAAAAATTCTAAAATTACCACAGTAAAATTTCGTATGCAGTACATTTTAAGCATGTTTTCCCCCTCCTAATTTGTTTGGGAATATGGCCCCAGATATCACAGAGATCAATAATTCTAATGCATATCAGTGAAAAAATGGCTTTTTTAGGTAATAAGAGATTTCAAAAGCCCCCTATTGTTGAGAGAAATTATGCTTAATCCAGATTAGTATCAGATACTGTGTAAACAGTTCTGGAATAGAAGAGTTCAGAATGTACTTTCAGGTAACACAAAAACAAGAAACCCCACACATTCAGGAAATTCTACACATTTTAATTAACACTTCAAAATTGATCATTTTTGTGGAAATTCCTCACATAGTACCAGAGCACAGATGTATGCTACTTGTACACTGCTACATATGCTATACATTATTATCATTTATATTAGAGGACAAGCCATTTAAGATCTTAAGTCTAAGAGCTTTAAAAAAATAATAATAATAATAAAAAAAAAAATCTAACATTGATAGCAGTACTAATAATTTACAACAAAATGAGTGATTTTAAATTTGATATGAACAAAAATGCAACATTTTCTGCATCCAGACCCAACAAGCCCATTAGGCAGTTCAGTATTAGTCTGATATATTGCTGAGATGAGTGCTAAAATATATTAAGCCTCTGAATAATCAATAGATGCATTTAGCCTCATAGCATCACTGGATTGGCACCGCACTTAAAAGCAAAATTATATATCAAAAAAACCAAACAAAAACATTACAAACCACTTAAAATGCATGTAAATTATTACCAAGAAACTCTATAAATAAATACAAAACAATAACAGACCACAAATACTCTTCTTTATATAGTAAATGGTCCCAAACCTTAGACAGTCAACATAAAAAAAACCCCAAAACTTTCATAAAAAGGCTGTTCCTTTCTGCTCAAATAAAGAAAATATTAACTGCAAATCTGCTTCTTGCGTTAAAAACAAGTCAGTAACATCAAACACCAACAGCAATACTGGTTTCCGACGCGCACCGAAATAAAGTCCAAAACTACAGCATGACCGATTTAGAAAAGGAAACACAAAACAACCAATTTCAGTGCATTCCAGAGTACTAACGTAATCGGTCTACGGAAAATACATCACCTCTGTAACGATAAGGCCTCTAAAACAATGTCTGCTTGCACAGACGGGAAGTCTACAGCGCAGACGCATGCAAAACCCAGGAGTTCAACGCCTGAAAACACCAAATAAGAGAAAACAAAACACTTATCGAACGCTTCATATAATCAAGCACGTGACTGGCTCGTCGGGCAAGCAAAAGAGATCAAAGCATCGGCACAAATTTAATTCAGCGTCATGAATTTCAGTTTGCGTTCTGCTTAAAGATCAGTTCGAGATGATATTTACAGTGCTAGCTCTAGGCATTCCCTTTGGTTTAGTTTCTAAATAACGTAAAACATAGGAAGCATAATTAACATTGGAAATCAAAACTTCGAACAACATGGCAAAAACTGCTGGTCTAAACCGAGACGGTTGTATAAACTCGATGCTATTTGTTTCTTGATAAAAGCGTCTCGCCAGTAGCATTTCTTGAAGTCTACCCAAATGTGATGTAAACATCAGTATAGTCAACACGGTTGCTTCACGCTATTTTAGGTATTAAAAGTATTGTAAACGGTCCTCTGTCTGCTGCTACATCTGGAGTCAATGATAACCGGTGCAAACTAGGCTACATGCTGTAGATGGCACAATACTTAAGAACTTATCCAAGACGCTTATCTAAGCTCGAGTGTGAACACCTTTTTACCTCAGGATTTTGAGACAAACTCAAAATCGTAATTTTGAGAAAAAAAAAGGAAAAAAAGACTGCTCTCAGAATTGCGTGTTTATCTCTCACACTTATCTTCTGACTTATTAACTCGCAAACGCGTGTTATGACGTTACAACAGCGAGATATACATTCACAACTGTAAAACTGAAAATTTGGCAATTCTGATTAAATAACAACAAAAACAAGAGAGAAGGAAAGCCTCGTAAGTAAAATTGGCCCCAGCCAGTTTGTGTGAACTCTATCATTACAGACTCCAGTGTGCTGCCCTATTTAGCCTGTATTGATTTGGCTTCATCGTATGTGTTGTCGGATATTGCTTATGAACAGGATGCTACAGTAGTCAGCAAGAAAAGAATGACATCCGATTAGTTCAATGAAAAAAATAGTTTTTCTTTTGGCACTCGGCGTAGTTTAAAGGACGAAAACCGAAATCATTTTCATTTTTAAGTGAAACTGCAAGTCATCGTTTAATCACTCTTAAGTCTTAATAATAGGTTTCTTTCTTCCTAAGACAATTTGTACAACGAAAGTGCAAACACTGAATCCCACCGATAAAAATGTTCTCCAAAAGAGAGTAATACAGGTTTGGAAAGGCATGAGGGAGATGCTGACAGACAATCCCTGCATGGCCAAACCACCAATGGACTTTTATTTTGAACTTCTTATTTAAAGTAATGCAAATAAAAAAAGCCATGATACACAGTGATACAGAAAGTGATGTTCAACATCCTGTCTAATTCTCAAGATGTATTTGTTGACTAAACCCACTGAATGCAATGTAACTTTCAAATCATCAAAGCCTTAACTGCTTCTACCCCGACTAAGGTCTGCATCTGTCCACCAACCCTGACACAACATTCAACACAAAGCATAACAACCAGCAGCCCTCGCTCTGAGTGCCACTAAACTAAAACGAGGAAGAACGAAACCACTGATTCATGTGAATTTTCGTCAAGTCCAGACATGTAACTGTGCAGTAATATGGACGTTACTTGGCATTACAGGTGGGTGTGTTTTTTTTATCATAAGGTTACGTCAAGTCTTCTATTTTACTAAGTTTGCTGGCATGAAAAAAAGTGCAGGATTGATTGCTTAGGTGCTTCACTGCTATTCCGAGTAGCAGCAAACAGATTCTTTTGATGGCTGGAATAAAGGTTTAAACGTGACAAAGTCAAACCACCGCAATGCTTAAATTTGCGTCCCTTTCATCAAGGATTTATGCATTACGTCAAGCCAAGTGATTATTTCATCACAGTCGGCCCCAGTCGATACCGTAAAAAGTGTGTCATAGGCACCAACACCTTAACCAAGGGGGAAAAAGCACTTGTCCAGGCACACAAAGTATCGGCCAGGCAGCACAAACAAATATAAGAGCGTGTGAATAGGAACCATTCTTAACTGCAAGACGTACTCGCTGAGGTTCAGTTCAAGAGCAGTGATTGGGAGCTGGTCAGAAGTTTTGTGTGTTGTTGAAGGAGTTGGAAAGGAAGGGAGCGCTGGGGGCGGTGTAAGGTGGCGGCGGAGGGCTGGTGGTGCTGAGGTCGGGGTAGGGATACAGGCCCATCTGTCTGTTGCCCTGGAGCTTCTTCACCACCACGCGGCAGAAGTCTTCGTTGTGCCGCTCGCAAGTGTCCAGAAGCTTCCTTACTTTGGCGGTACGCGTGGGCTGGTTCATGACCAGTTCATAGTCCTCGCACATCAGCAGCTCACGAGACAACAGAGCGTCTAAACTCTGATTGAGACACGCCTCAGTCATCTGCCGCACGATTTCCTCCCTTCGGGCAGCAATCCAGCGAGCCGCCGCACCTTGAGTTTCTGATGCCATGACAAAATCTGCAAGGACAGTCAAGAGTTTTGTTTAGTTGTACTTAACCCCATTCCAGCTTGGCTGAATTATATAATTTATTGATGGCACATGGACTATTTTACAGATGTCCTTACTATGTTTCTGTGCACTGATCGTAGTAAAATCCTTGCTGTCTATGGAGGGTCAGAAAGCTCGTATTTTAAATATCGTTTATATTTATGCTCCGAAGATGAATTAATGTCTTACAGGAATG
The DNA here is from genome assembly GCF_018831695.1 of Puntigrus tetrazona. Taxonomy (NCBI): domain Eukaryota; kingdom Metazoa; phylum Chordata; class Actinopteri; order Cypriniformes; family Cyprinidae; genus Puntigrus; species Puntigrus tetrazona. The sequence goes on from NC_056700.1 coordinate 1,431,470, forward strand.
GACTGAGATGAGAAAAAGGGTTTCTTCCCTGACTCCAAGTATTAAAAACTTCTCTGTCATCCTAAAACGACCTACTACTTTAAAATTCCCATTGTTTATACATGAGAAAAGCTGATAGCAACTCATCTTAGATGTTTGGTAACAGATGTGGTTACCTTGTGGGTGTGTCTGCAGCGTGAGGGGTTGTATGGCAAGAGCCAGGTCGCTTTCGCTCTGAGGAGCATGCGGTTTGCAGGGTATATTGAGGTCGGATATGGCCTGCGCCGTCTGGTATTCGGGACTGAGGTTGTTCCGAGAGCAGTGGTCCACAAGAGGCTTTGGAGGATCGAGCGGAAGGGATATTAATGATGCCTGCGGACCAGCCTGAGCACCTGACACACCTGATGAGGAAGCACCAATAACAAGTCAGATGGAAATAAGATGAATGGATGTGATGACTCTACCCCAACACTGTTTTGTCTTGTTTACTCATTAAGGCTTTACACATTGAGCTCAACCCTTACTGTCAATCTAAACTAACTTTAACAATGACCTAGTTTGTTATAAAACTGGAGTTTGTTGCTGCATTGTGGTGTTTAAGGGAATGACGAATGGTGAAGAAAAGACGGTTTTATTCTGACCTTTATAGTACATTCAGGAAAACATCAGTCGGCAATATATAAATATGAGGATGTGCAATGCTAGATTAATTTTAGGTGATTCATCACTTTTAGAAGAAATGAGCCCTTGCCTTGAGAGGGATTTGATATGGTAAGGAATCCCGGATTAGATATTTCTGCTTCCTGGAAAGATGATCCAGATCCTGATCCAGATGTAGAACTGTTGTCCTGTCATGTAACATGAAAAAAACATTACGACACTCACCAGACGATCTCAGAGTAAATAAATCATCAAAAACTCAGGAAAACACAAGACATATATATATATATATATATATATATATATATAGATAGATAGATAGATAGGTGACTTACTGTCCAAGGGACATTTTGCTCCTTCACGATTTTTTCCTCGATTCTTTTTTCGTTTGTTTGAGTCGATGAGCAGCAGCTTGATGTCCTCATATACTGAGAGAAGAAATGGATGGCAAATATAAAAAAAATCTAATAAATTCAATCGATCTGTATCCACTATGGATACAATTGTAGAAGGAATACGCATTTAAAATTAAAGTTCTTCACATATAACATCTCCATGCAAACTAAGTCTAACCCTTAAAGACTCACCTTACTTCGTTTGACTTCCAACACTGCTTCTAAGAAATCAATTTCATCAAATCTTCTCATCATGGGCTCCAGTTCAATAAGACAATCTGCTCAAACATGACAGACAAAGCAGCTATTAACTACAAACTGTTACATATTAATGAAAGCTGCGGTCCATAACGTTTGGCGATCTACCAGTTAATAAACAGAAATGCATGCGTCTTGTGGAAGAACACCGTTTATATCTATGATGAATCATTTAATTTTATATTTGACCTCTTTGGTATGTTTTACTTTTTATGTAACATTAGCTATTCAATGGCTCTGAATCTCAGTTAGGGAAACCCTGTTATATCTTACACACCAATCCAGTGATGCAGGGATGATGCATTTTTTCAGGACAAAACCCGGAAACGAGTTAGTATTTTCAAGTATTTACTTGAAAGAAACTGGTAGCTAACAAGTAGCTAAACGAAAGTATAGAGGTTTTCTGGGACATTACATATCATCACACTGACTGGGTAAACACATCTACTATACTTTGTGTTTCTAATCACTTGCAAATTTTTCTAATTTTCAGGTAAACAAATTGTCACAAGCCTGGCAAGCTTCATCATTTGTAAAGATTATCATCATGAACTTGATGTGTTAGAATCATATACTTATGTGTATCCCACAGTTTATTTTCCACAATAATCCCAAAGCCAAATTCTATTGGGTTTTTGTCGAGGGTCCTAGGGACTACTCTCATATTAAAGTGCCCCTATTATAAGTCACGAAAGGTTCATATTTGGGAGTCTCCAACAACAAGTTAATATGCGGGCAAAAAACACTTATTTATTGATAATATTTTTATTTTTACCTTATACCTTTCATTCTTCCAAACCCTTCCTTTGCGTGATCCGAATCATTGGTTGATTTCATTTAAAGCAGTGTTTGTGAGCTCCAAAAGCATTTAATGGCAAATACCGAACTAGCATTTTCATTCAGACCAATGCAAAAATCAAAGTTCTCTCAGGTCTGGATGGGAAATATGCTAATGTTTCAACACGAAACGACTTGAATTCGTTTTAAAAACGACTCGTTTAAACGATTCATATTTTACTTGACCTTTTGAGAGACAAGAACTGCACACGGTGCACTTTCAGATTTAACACTTTGCAGGACGTTTTCATTCACTTAGAGCTGCGTTAAACACTGCATGAAAGATATAATTTTCTAAAAAATCCATAATAGAGGCACTTAAAAAAAACTGAACACACGCTGCTTAAAGATCTTACTCAACACAGCCTGCTGCTTATTAGGAAATAAAATTGTCTATTGTTAATGGGCATGATTTAAAAAAAAATCATCAATGCTTAAATCTAGATATTAGGCTTTAACACTGTTTGTTTTATTAACTGATTTATTAAACCTTATCTATTCAATAGACTACTCTGGATGAAGATGACCCCCACTGTCCATTCAAGGTCATTTCCTTATTTCCCTGCTCTGGGGAATGAGGACTTTGCTTGTAATGACTCAACATTTCTAATCGTCTGTAACACCAAATTTTATCATGAGATGACAAAATTGCCAGTAAAGACCAATGACTGAATTGTGGTTAGACATTTAAAATTATTAAGCCACAAGAACAGGTCACCATAATGGATTGCGACAGCATGAAGCAAACAAGTTCAGAGATTGCAAAAAAGCAGGGGAAAGGTCAAAAGGTGGGGCACGGGCTGACACTGACTGAGAAAGGAGGGCCGTTCATCTGGGTTGGTGGTCCAGCCGCAGGTCATGAGGTTAATGAGGGTCTCTCGGCTGGGGATGTCCACTGGCAGGCTGTCCAGGCCCGTGTCGGGTCGAGATCCGCGGAGAACGCTGAACATGATCTGCATGGGATTGGTGGCCTCTGCTCACAGAGAGAACAAGACGACAGGGTCAGAGAATTGAGAAACGTTGCCTAGAAAAAAAGCAGCAATTTATAATATGGAGGAGGAAGTGTCCGTGAGAGGAAATCGGTGTCATCTTTTTTTTGTTTTGTATCAAAAACATGACGCAGCAAAATGTGTTTAGTGTTGAGTAGGGCTGCACAGCAGGTTGCTGAGCTTATATTTTAGTTTTCATTTTTTAGTTTTAGCAATTTTCTAGCGTTTCTTTAAAAATTGCTAATTATATCACTTTAAAAAAAAACAACAACACTTTTTCATATCGTTTTAGTAATTTTAGTATTACTAAAACGATATGAAATAAATTTTAAAAACTTTTAAAATTGAAAAAATTTTTAATACATTTTAAAAACTTCGCCAGTAACACTTTAGTTTCAAGAACCATTTCTCAATATTAATTAGCTGCTTATCAGCACATTGGCTGTTTATTAGTAATTGTGAAGCATGAGCATATTCCAGATCCATTGTTTTACCTAAATTTAGTACCTTACTAATTATTAAAAAGCAGCAAATTAAGAGTTTATTGTGGCAGAATGTATGTTAATAGTTAACGGTGAGAACTGGCCCCCAAACTAAAGTGCAACCCCTTAGCCACGGGAAACTCGCTGAAATAAAATCATATATATCTCATCATATATATATATGTTTTTAACTAGGTTAAATTGATTATTAGTAACCTGAACCTTTCTGTCTCTCTCTCTACTTAACCACCGGTCGAGCATGTCCGCCATGTTTGTAGTTTTTGTAACATTTTATTCATGTTTGTAGTTCTGGGCTGAAGCCTTCGCCAAAGCGTAATTCGTTCAGGTTTGGAACCGCTCGAGGATGAGTAAATGATGACAATTTAAATTTTTGAGTGCGCCATTCCTTTAATATCGAGCCCTGGAGTGCTGGGATTCAGCCCTTGACAGCCCAGCACCAATTTAAACCCTGAATCTATGTGACTGTCACCCAATGGACCCTACCTTCATATGGTATCCGTCTCGAAAGTACTTCCCACATGATGATGGCGTAACTAAAAAAAAAAAAAAAAAAAAAAAAAAGGAAGGAAGCACAGAAGAGATGAGAGAATGGTTTCACTGCTGGCAATCCCCCTTTGGAGATAAAACGCGCACAGTCCTATCTGAGCGATGATTTCAACATGCCCTCTGACTAAGATCACAAAACCTCAGATATGCTGGCAGGCTGACATTTAGTTTCTAAATCACTTCCTTTTTTTGACCAGAGCAGTGAAGAACAAAATAAAGGCCTCTTTCATGGGTAGTTTTGGTGAGCTATGAATAAACCCACAAATTGATTTAGTTTGTTGGTTCCCAGCCTCCATCTTTGTTCTGAAAAACTGATAAAGTATTATAAATACTTTTTATAAATATTCCTCCCTCCCAATGAATGCACATCTGTTAATCAATGAATTTCCATGACTTTTTTCCCCATTTACTTGGGTAAGGGTTTTATAGATTTTTAGATGATAAAATATTTTACAAATAAGAAAAAAAAAACATTTCATGACATTTCCAGGCTTGAAAACCACTTTTAAATTCCCTCTTTAAATAAGTTAAGGGGAAACATGTCCCTCTTCATGTCCGACAGGAATTTTGCTGAGTCACCATTAGATTCAGGCCATGGTGAAACAAAGATATCTAAACGTCTTAAAGGAATGCCCCTTCAAAAAAAATACAGGAACCGAGAGAGAGAGCAGTACTTTAAAAGACCGTAAAAGACTCAGAGGTTCACCCAGCGGGTCAAAACTGGAAGCTTTATAAAATCTACAGAAACTGACCTGTACATGTCGTATTTGACATCAGCTCTGCGGTTCTTGGACGGTTCGTACTCTTCGGGTGGCATGTAGATGACTGTGCCTCCCATTTCGGCAGGTTTAGAGCCAGACCCTTTAGTGATCGAGAGCTGGCGCCATTTAGATAAGCCAAAATCAGCTATCTATTAACAAACAAAGACATACAGGATGCACATTAGATCAGAAAATCCCATGTCAAGTATATATGGTAATGCTTTAGTTTAGGAACCTTATTAGCATACCTATTACTGGCATGGAGTTTATAAAAAAAAAAAAATCAGTTAATAAAATCACCAAATATATTACATGCTTATCAAAATCTATGCTGATAAATATTGACATGCTGATTGATAGGTGAGCTGTGGGCTCCCTATCAAACATTGGATAGATGTCAAAATCTTATTAAGTACTTATAAAGCCCTGAATGGTTTAGCTCCTCAATACTTGAGTGATCTCTTATCACATTATAGTCCTGCACGTCCGCTATGTTCTCAAAACTCTGGCTGTTTGATAATACCTAGAATGTCAAAATCGACTGCGGTCGGCAGATCCTTTTCCTATCTAGCACCTAAACTCTGGAACAATCTCCCTAACACTCTTCTGGAGGCAGACACACTCTGTCAGTTTAAATCTAGATTAAAAAGACATCATTGTAATCTAGCCTACACATAACACACTAACACACTTCTATTATTCAAATCCGTTAAAGGACACACAAACACACACAAACACACACACTGCACAATCCGACATCTCTGCTTTAAAATGAAGTGCTGGGGCGTCCGGCCAGAGGAGAACTGGCCCCAACTTTTTTTTTTCTCTATTCTGTATGGATGGGGTTTCGGTTCCTTGCCACTGTCGCCTCTGGCTTGCTTAGTTTGGGCACTTCATTTCTAGCAATTATCGTTGATTTGATATCTCTACATTTAATAACAAATTGTTCGATCTCGTCTTTATAACATCCCTGTCATTGTATTCTATTTGAAACTGTTCAGAGCTTTGATACAATCTGTATTGTTAAAAGTGCTTTATAAATAAAAGTGATTGATTGAATTTTAATAGCAATATGTTTTTTTAATAATGTCTGCCAAGATTCAAAGTTAAAAAGGGCAGCTTGTTTGTTTCTATGGCTTTAAATAAAAATTGAAGAACAGCACACAAATCAAGTGGAGCACTTCCATGATACTTTTATGGTGTCATTTTTTAACCTTTAGGGCTCCAGGGTCCGTTGTAATTGCAAGTAAAAGAGTGACCAGTACATTATTGAAAATATCTCCTTTCGTGCTTCACAGAATTAATTCCTACAGGTTTGAATTTACATTAGTGAGTAAATTATGGCAGAACTAACTATCCCTTTAAATTAGTATAAAGGTTTACAGACTTCTCAGAGAAGAAATAGTGAATAATTATGGTATTTTTCAAATCCATAAAAATGATATTATCACATGTTAAGGCAGAGCTGATTTCAAAAGTATGAGTGTTCACTTATAAAGTTTAAAGGTTAACAAGAAAGGCCTTTTATAGAAGCAAGACATTCAAACTTTCTGGAAAGAATGGATAAATTAGAAGAGCAGACTCAAAAGACATCGATAACATTAAAGAAACATTCGTCATGGAATGGAAGTATAGCTCCTATTCACTGGCCGAGAAAATCTCAAATTTTTATTTTCCACCATTTTTAGTATGCGACATAACTACAGAAGAGTCACATTTTAAATAGGAAAAATATTGAAACTCTTTTTTGAACGCGATGCTACTGGTCTAATTGGATTCAATGATCTGTGCTAAGCTATGCTAAAAGTGCTATCGCCAGACACGGAGATCGGCTTCCAAATCGGTAAAAATCAACCTATTAACTCTAGGGGAGTTGGAGAATAAGCCTATTTCCAAAAGATACCTCAATCACTTCTTTCATTTGCAAGTTCCAAAAAAAAAAAAATATCTTCAAATGCAACCAAGCGCATATGTGAAAGTGTAATAAAACGGCGAAAGGAGACATCTTATGGCAAACCTTAACATGGTACTCCCCATCCATCAGGATGTTCTGAGTTTTAAGATCGTGGTGTAGAAGGGGTGGAGTCATGTTGTGGAGGAAGTTTACTCCCAAAGCGATCTCATAAAGAACGCGCAGCCTCAATGGCCAGGCCACCAATGGGTACATATCTTTCTGTAATGCAAAAATACAGAAGTGAACATTCAAGTAACTGTATGCCACAAAGCAGAAAGTGAATCTGTATATTACTCAAACCCAAACTGATTTATTACACTAACACTACCAACCTAAACAGGAAGTATGTCAGATGTGCCATGTAAAAGGAATTCATACCTCATGCAGGAGCTCATCCAGTGATCCGTTGGTCATGTACTCGGTCACAATGCAGAAAAACTCAGGCTCATTACACACCCCAAAGATCTGGATGATGTGGTTAAATCGAGCTTTGTGAAGCACCTCAGCTTCCTTCAATAAGCAATTCCTTTCCCTGCGAAAAAGATGAATAATTGGACAAGGACAGGGGGTTTCTCTCAGACAACAGCATGAGATACAGTGCAGGTTTCTAACTGCACAGATTTTGACCAGTTCATTCTTCCATGGACTTTTTTCAATGAAAACCTAGCGTCTTGGAAGAGTTCATAAATGAAGACACTTACACGGTGCATCACTTTTCTTTATACATGCCATTCATTGTAATACGGAAAGAGTATACTAACATTATATTAAATATTAAAATTCTGCTTAATACTTATAGGACAATAATTAGTTTTCATATTGATTATAAATTATATTTTCTTCACAATATTGCAAGAATTCAACACAGTAAACTGTTGCATACAGTCTAAAATGATATATGTAATTTACTTAATATTACATTTGATGATTTTAGTGAAACATTACTGTTTTAAAGCTATAGTTCAATGATTTTGTTCATCTTTCGAAACACAAAGTCTCAAAGAAACCAGAGAGAGATTTCCGTCTCTCCACTGAAAGTCTCCCAAAACTTGCGTCTGATTGGTTTAGAATAACGTTTGCGATTTCTTAATCTTCTTTATTTCGAAGATGAAGAAGTCTAATGAGTAATAATGACAAACGATCACTGAGCAAAGGTGACAACATAGATGCTCATATGCCTCACAATTATCTAATATAGCAAGATTCTGATAAAGCAATCTATAAAAACATAAACAGATGTCATGAAACAGATATTGCGCATCTCTAAAACAATGAACAGTACTTTATCTTGAATTTCTCCTTTAGGGTTCCTCATAACAAAATACATAAAACTTTTAAAATAAAAAAAAAAAATGTAAGGGTGCATCAATTGAATATTTTCATGACTTTAATGCTTAAACTTGTCAGAACAGCGCTTCCATCAATATCTTTTCCAGGTCTGAAATAACATTTCATGGTTTTTCGTGATCTGAAAAGTCAGTCAGCTCGTGGTCCATGATATCCCCACTTTCACAGAACTAAAAATACATGCAAACGTCTCGAACGCACAGTTCACCAACTGCAGTGCCTTTAAAGCATGCTGTCTGACCGCATACTTGATGCATGTACGTAAGTGCTGCATAATAGTTCAGATCAGTGACCTTATTCGCAGTATCCTTTCCTAAAACCGTGCAACGGCGCGCATTTACGCTCGCACCGGACCGTAACGCGGCGCGCAAACAGCCCAGCAGTTAACATTATACGAACAGCGCATTTGAGCTAATAAGGAAGCGAGGTAGAGATCGTAAGTGCGCTGCCTGAACCCACCTCTCACCAACCGGTGAATCCAGTTTTAAGCACTTGATCGCCACGGTGGTGCGCCAGTCGCTGTGCTGCGCCCTGAACACGGTCCCGAAGCCTCCCTTGCTGATGTAGTGCAGGTCCGTTAGTTTCCGATACGGGATCACCGGTAAGGTGCTGGTGAGACTGCAGATGTTGACGCAGCCGGTGTGCTCCATGTTTGAGGATATCGTGAGATGAGACGGGCCCGTACAGCTTCAGTAGAAAAGGGAACTGAAAGAGCGCTGCTATAAACCCTCACAGAGAGAGAAAATATCGCGCACGTATCTACATGTTGCGAACGCCGTTTAATCTACGTACTACATTACCCAGAGACAGGTGCGTCTCTTTGACCGATTCATGTAGTCCGAATATCCTTGTTAAAAGTGTCCCCGGATAACAGATGGAAAAGAAATGTGTCCTACGGATCGCGCTTGGAGACACGCCCCCAATCAGAACAACGCGTTTTATATCAAGCCATAAAAGCAAACTGCAATTCAGCGCCAAAATCTAATACAGTCAAAACACTTTGAGACGTAGCGATTGGGAAGCGCGGAGGTGGCGGCGGTGGGTGAGCGCTCGGTGAATATCTCGCAGGTGTGTGAATGAGTGGGTCGGACTAAACGCAACGTTACGTTTTTTTGTGTGTGTGTAACCACCCGTCTAGTCCCGCCCTTGACATGCGGATAGAAGAATGACATCTCAACTAGCCAATCACAGACATTTTGTAGACCTACACAGCCAATCCCGTCGCAGGGGCCGGGATTTCTCGGAATACAGGTAACTTAGAGGAAAAAACAACGGCGATCACACGACACTGACTTCAGCTTCCGGGTGTGGAAGGGATTTGATGATTTTTTGGGGGGTACGTTCAGCAGACCTAAACATTCTGAAACGCGAACAGCTTTTTATTACTATTATTATTTTGTTGCTATTAAGCGTATTTTAACTTTTACACACAATGCGCAACTTTTCAAATCGCTGAAAATATTATCTCGGCGCTTGCTGTGGAATTTTAATATTTTTTTTTTTTTTTTTTTTTTTAAATGGTCAAAGACGTAGGACCGACGTGTATATGCATGTTTTTGACCCATGGAGGCTGCCTGGGTTAATCCATTATGATGTAACAAAGGGAATTCCCGAGAGATTTTTTCCTCCCAATAAAACGGCACCGCATCCAGCCTGTTATAAAAAATAGAGAAACTTGAAAGAAACGTATGCTCACACGCAATAGAAATAAATTGTCTCCTCAGGTTCATCACTGCCTGTGCTTCAGGTTTCAGTCATGATAACAAGAAGCTGTCAGGAAGAGGATGGAGCTGGTTGCCCTGGTAACCTGAAGTGTTTTGCTCTTGGCACAGTGGGAGAGAAAGTGTTGCATTATTGCTCAGTGTGTTAATGGGGAAGATAGTGCAACAACAACCAAGTGTATTACCAGAAATGTGGTGCATAGGAGTAAGTCATTTGGTATTTTTTAATGTAAAGTTGAGATTTGAAACACCCACCTATAAAACATCATGTCACTGCTTTCCAGATGTTCGTGCCAAAGTCTCGTTAAGTATTCTACAGTCTTTGGTGTGTACAGGGTCATTATTTAGTGACTCTGTTTCGCCAGTAGATGGAGACAAGTGACGGTCTTCATGATCGAGTCATTTAGTCATTCATTCAGCACTGATACAATGCCACTGTGCTACTTGGAAACACTGCAGTTAGGCAGGTAGGATGGTCTATCATAGCCCTCTGACTGAAGAATATGATTGAATGGATTTTATGATCCTACGCCTGGCATAGATGATATAAATGCATACAAATTTAGAACCTATTGATTGCTATTGGAATGTAAACAGACTTTCAGGCAGCGCAACAAAACCCCAATCATCTACACTACATTAAAAAAAGTTATTGTAATTTTTTGTCATATTTTTACAGGTTTAACGGAACACAATGGAAATATTTGACCCCTCCGGTTGGCATTCACGGCATTAAACGGAGCTGAACGTACTTCACTTCTGGACAAACATATGGGGAAGTTCTGTTTTGAGAGATCTACCGAGTGTTGTACATGCTGGGGTTCTCCTGAGACGCTGTATTTTATGCTTCATATTTATCATTAAACTTTGATTAAACTAAGAAACTGGAGAATGAAATCCATGTTTTAACTGGACATTCCATAGGCATGATGGTATTTTATATATTTTATATCACTGCACACTTAAACCTACCTAACTTTCTGCATGTTTAGGTCATAAAACTTCATCCTGTATAATCTCTATGAGCTCGGGGACCAAAAATGTCCAAATAATGTCAAAATTTAGTAGTATTCCCATCCTCGACAAAGAATACTAACGTAATAAATACCAGGTACACACACACACACACACACACACACACACACACACACAACCAACACTACATTACATCTGCAGTACATTTAGCAAAAACGTGTATGTAATGCATTCTAGATAAAACTGAGATAAAGTTCTACTGATATTTTGCAGTTAAATGCTGATTTTTAATGGCTAACGTAACATCATGAAAAATCATTGATGAGCTGCAGAATACATTAAGCAACACAATGGAGTTTTCTCATTTATTTAGACTGACTGAAATGCATTTTTTAAAATAATTGTCATGTCTTGTGAGTGTAACACCCGCCATAAGTCCTGATGGCCTCTAGTGGCTACCCGCGAAACTGCATCGCATCGAGATTTCGTCCTCACTGATGGTTCCCAGCGGCCATGTGTTAATTATTTTTCCACACCTAACTTTTCCGCTTTCCTTCAACAAAACGCAAAAACAAAGGCAGTCATTAGGGAACTTTATGGTGTTGTGAAACCAGTCTTTACACAGCAGGGAGGAAGAATGGACCAGTTTTAATTCTTTATTACTTAAAGTTAGTGCATCACAGAATGTGGGGAGGCTTTGTCACTGTTTTTCTCAGACCGACAATCACGGTTATGCAACGCTTGTTTTAGATATCCTTGTAGATCAACAATATCCTACTACGCACGGATATTAATTACAGATGTCGTTTTAAATATTAGTGCAAATGTAAACATGCACCAAGTGATTACTTTAAATGTGAGTATACACCAAAAACGAAGAAGAAGGTGTGGTTTGGTCGTGTCTCATTTGTGACCTGATTCACTTCTCTTAATAGCGAGGAATGCAGAAGATGACATTCAGTCAACTTCTGCTAACATTGGGTTCATGAGTCTTGTCTTTTCCCCCAGATCCACTGCAGAGGATACGACATGTTTTACCAGAACCACAGTCCAGATGTTGTGAGGAGAGGGGATGTGATGGAGTATTACAGCAACGGATTCTGCAGAGGCAGCGGTGAAGAAAGGACACTCAAGGTCACGTTGCTTGGATATAAGGTCATAGAGGAAAAGACAAAGTTTACTGTAAGGATTTGCTTATTTCTAGTTCTTTGCACTCTGCTGTTTGCATGCTTTGCTCATATGTTTATATACGTTGTCTGTTGGGGAAAATTGGAATTTTTCTTTCCGTCGTGTTGTTCCAAATCCGCATTTTTGCATTTGTGTTTCCACCATGTGGAACACAAAGGCAGAAATGATAAATAATGCGTTCGTTTTATACATTTAGCCCGAAGAAGGGGGAAGCGGGGAAACTGTAAGCTTTAAAATGGAACAAAAGCATTGTAGAAGTTTTATAGAAGATTCATTTTGTGCCTTTGATTCAAAGCAAACCTAAATAAAACGCTTTTTATCTCGTTCACCCAGAAAATAACTCACGCTGTTAAAATTTTTGGAACGTGAATTAAGATGTTTATGAAACCTGAGAGATTTCTGCCTCTCTGTTGAAAGTCCATTGAAACTCCATAAAATAAACATTGTAAATATGATCCATATGAATCAGTGTGCATTAGACATTAGCTATGTGAATAAAAAAACAAAATTAAATCTGTTCAACATTTAAAATGATCACATCATTTTTATGAACATTTTGAATTGACGAATGTCAGTTTTATTGTTTTGAAGATGAAAAAGATGAAAAAAAAAAGTCTTGTGAGTTCGGAAAAACATTTCCTTTTTAGGTGAACGGTGTCTTTAAGGAACACACGGAGACGTGCTTCGAAGGCAGTCTTTAGTGATGAGGAGGACATAATATTCTCCTTCTGCGCTTCTCAGGTCTACAAGATCTTAGTGAAGCGTGCACCAGAAGAGAGCTGGCACATTTTTAGACGATACACAGACTTCTCTCAGCTACACGACAAGGTCAGGCACAGGTGACTCACGTCAGCTGACAGCGCAGTAATGGAGACATGCTCACAGTTTCCTTCTTTTAGATGTGGGTGACTCTTTATCTGTGTTTTCAGCTCAAGGAGGTGTTTCCTTCGTTTGACTTTGTCCTACCGCCCAAACGTTGGTTCAACAACTTCAGCGCTGAATTTCTAGACGAGAGACAGCTGGGCCTACAAAACTTTCTACAAAACCTGGTTGCCCATAAAGATGTGCGAAAAAGGTAGTATTCTTTAGCAAGTCACCCACCCTCACGTCGTTCCAAACCAAACATTTAATCACAATTCATCACATCCAAAATAAGTCATATATATGTGTGTGTACTGTATATAAATACACACATATTCATGTACATAAAATGGATGGATGTGTATGTATTTATATATGCATAATAAATATACCCAGTACATACATATAGATAATTATAAATATAACTTTTTTTTTTATTTGGATGCGATAAACATATTCGAAACTAACTTTCTTCAAATTTTTTTGCTGATTTAGATCCAGACAGATTTATGTGTGTATTCATTTAGTTATTTATCTAGCCAGCCAGGCAGGCCTATATCTTATATGAGTTTTGCAGATTTAGCTTGCAAAAAAAGATGTCGGTCAGTAAGGCTGGTTAGATTAGTATCAAAATGTTGGTTGGTGGTTAAAGAACCTTTTTCATATTAGCTTAAAAATGCATTTGTTTGATCATTTTGCTGCAGTTACAGGGTTGATTGACATAATACGTGATAGCAATGTTGTTAAAAATCAAGTTTTTTCTATCACGATGTCAAAAATTTAATGGAGCATTTGAGAAAAGCATAGTAATATTGCTTTCTATCTGCCGAAGTGAGGCGGTCCGAGAATTCCTGCGTCTGGAAGACCCACCCTCTGCTTCTGACGATATTAGAGAAAGATGGGTAAGCTTTAACTCTTTTGCATTCAGCCAAAAATAATGCATCCAGTTATCTGGACACGCCAGCTTACAGTCACATCCCTGACCACAAACACAAATAAATCATGAAAAACTAAAAACACAATGGACTAATCCATTTCTCCTGCTGTTCCTACTGAAGGCCTACTGCGAGACACTGGGAGCAACCAACTGTTGCCTTCGAAGAGACTTAATGGACGTTGGGAGAGAGACTGAGTCCCTGAGAAATGCCTTGCTGCACAAAGAGCTCCAAATTAGCCAGCCTGAGAGAACAAAGAAGTAATGTAGCAACGTGACCTATTTGCGGGTTGCTTAGGAAACAGGGACAAGCAGGTGGATTTCTGGTTTTCTGGATGAAATTAATGACTCCAAAATGATTCTGGTGCTCAAGGAAATGAAGTCTAATTGGATTAAGTGCTGCACATAAAGCAGCCTCTAAAAACAACACTAATTGCTTTTAGCGGTACTGAAGTGTCACGGCCATTCGAATTTCTAATGTGATTAGTTTATGTTTGTAATAGATTTGCAGATTTTAAATGCAACATTGAGCAAAAAATTGATTTAAACCCCGTAACCTGACATATAAAATAGTAGTCAGAAAATGGAACATTTAAAAAGATTTTTTTAAGAAGCAGCTTATTGAACCTTTAGAAAAAATTTCATATGTGTGTGTGTTTTTTTTTTGTTATCCTATGAGATACATCACTATAGCTCATAGATTATGATATTGGAGAATATAGAACTCTCATCTTATTATTTCATTGTTCTATTAATTGAATTATTCAGTCCTAAACTGAGCAAAAGCATGCAATTTGGTGCAGATGCTGATACTGTATTTATATGGCCAGAAATGAACATGAAATAGATGATAGCTTGTAATGTAAATCATCAGTTCTTGATATTTTCAGATATTTTTTCTTTAAGAAAAGCAAAAGTAACAAGGCAGAGACAGAAAGGAAGAATTAAAAGCTTGATTAATAATAATAATTTAAAGCAATCTAAAAATAGTGTATATTTTTTGTAATTATTTTGCAATAAGAAAAGGTAAATATTTCAAAACATATATTTTGCTTCAAGGCCAGCATCTTTTTAAGCATGTAGGTGATAGAAGGCATGAAGAAGATTGTGTAAAGCGGATTTTCAGAGAAGGTTTGATCGTGTGATATTAAGCCGTATCAAATATGATGCAGTAGGGTTAAGTTGAATTCCACCCTCATGTCATAAACGCTCCATGAAGTTGATCAAGACTGTACCACGGGGCTAACATACCACATATGTTTAACTTTTCCCCGTTTAACTCCATGTAGTGGTATTTACAGAACCCAAGAGGAACTGGACAGAGAGCCCCAAGAAGCTTTAACAGCACAGGAATATAAAGCGGAGCGAGACGCCCACAGGAGACCAAATAAAAGGTAGTCATATTTGTCTACCATATAATTGATTCTTTTTCCATTTGCTCACTTTGGAATTAATTCTACTGTGTTATTATTTCTATAAACATTCCATAATTTTCCTGAGAGTCAAGACGTGTCTTGGGAGCATTATGTCTTATTATATTTGCTCGTATTCTTTTCAGTCCTGAACTGGGGTTCATAAGGAGTCATGGAGCATGCTGGTGCGGATCAGCAACCGACAGTCCAGAAAAGCACGCTTCCAAGAACCCAATCAAATAAATTAACAGAAAGGATATACGAGAGCGCTTTCTTCAAATCTTCTGTTTGTTCTTAGTAATAAGAACAGAAAAGCTTTTTTTTTGTTTAATCTGGATATTTCAAATCCGATTGATGCCAGATAATGATTCTCGGAGCACAAACGCTTTTTAATGAGGTAACTGAAAAGAAAAACGTTTTAATGACGTTGGTGAGTAAATGCGTGATTCTATAAGGTTTGTTTTGTAGGGAGTTTATAGGACAGCCGCGTCAAAACCCACACTTTGGACTATAGCAGCCAAAAAGAAACATCGCTTTGTACAGTTTTGTACACAATTGTCTGTTCATTACCCAGATTTTTGACTTCTGTTTTGGATTACTCACATTTGGGAATCGGCTTTGAGATTTGGGTTGCGGAATAAATTGCTACGCTTGGATTCTTCTGATTCATCCCCGGACATGATCACAAATGGGTCATCAAGCCAGGAACCGTAAAGCTTCTTGGAAAAAGAAACCAAACTTCTTGGAAAAAGAATAAAAAAATACTTCTATGTAGTACTTATCTGGATGTTTTATTCATGCATGTATCATATGTGGTAGAGATATTTTCTGTCACGTGTTTAATGTAGTGCAGCTGGTTCTGCGCAGCTGGAATCTGTCTACACAACATGTCAGTGTTGACCGGCAGGACCTTTCTGGTGAAGCTGGTCAGTTAAGAAGACTGTAGAACTGTCATAAAGTCAATAAAGTCAATTTTTGGTGAAATGTCTGATGTAAGCTCTGAGTTTAGATGCTGCATGGTTGGTATCATGCAGCATCTAAATCTCAATATGAAATAGATTCTGCAGTGACGATATATTTTTGTTTAGCATTACCCTTGGAACCCAATAGGATTTCTCACTGGCTTTTGGATTATTTCAGGCTATAAAATCTGTGAAAAAGTTTTTTTTTTCTTCATGTCAATCTCCACAAATTAACACAACTTAAAAAAAAAGTAAAAATCTAAACATATAGGCACGTTCTGCAGTCCCATGTTGTCACTTGTGACCGTTTTATTAAAAAAAAATGTATCATGATGTTACTGATGTATTTTGCTATAAAGGTACCTTGGTGCAGTTTTTAGCGAGGTACGAAATACATACCAATAAGTACACTGCAATTTCTAAAAGAAATGAACACTAGAGACAGTTTTTATTCCTTTTCACGCAAAATTACAGACTTTCAATTAATAAAGCATAATTTTCGCACAATTATTTTTAGAATATCATGTTATGACTTCAAAGCAATATTAATATGCTGGGAGAATTGAAAAGAGATGTACTTGAGAGTCGAGGAGCTCCGGTTTGAATCCTGTCTAACTATAAAAAAAAAAAAAAAAACAGTTCAAATCTGTGTAAAAGAAAGTTGAAATGGCATGCTTGCATCAACAAATGCCTTTTAATATCAGTTTTGCATTTGTCAATGCTATCGGGTAGGTTTAGGGTTGGATTTAGTGTAGGGCATATTTCCAACACGATAGAGTATTAACTTTTAGCAACAGTGCACGGATATTTGAATTCTGAACCACTGCATTACGTACCTGAAGCAATATAATAAAACGTCCACCCTTTGCAGCTATAACAGCTTCAACTCTTCAGGGAAGGCTGTCCAAAAGGTTTAGGAGTGTGTTTATGGGAGTTTTTGACCATTCTTTTAGAAGCACATTCGTGAGGTCGCACGTTGATGTTGGATGAGAAGGCCTGGCTCTCAATCTCCGCTCTAATTCATCCCAAAGGTGTTCTATCAGGCTGAGGTCAGGACTCTGCAGGCCAGTCAAGTTCATCCACACCAGACTCTGTCATCCAAGTCTTTATGGACCTTGCTTTGTGCACTGGTGCGCAGTCATGTTGGAAGAGGAAGGGGCCAGCTCCAAACTGTTCCCACAAAGTTGGGAGCATGGAATTGTCCAAAATGTCTTGGTATGCTGAAGCATTCAAAGTTCCTAAGGGGCCAAGCCCAGCTCCTGAAAAACAACCCCACACCATAATCCCATGGAAGTGATTGGAACACCTGATTCCGATTATTTGGATTGGTGAGTGAATACTTTTGGCAATATAGTGTATATTGAACCTGTGTTTTATCGCCACTCAGTGGACATTTCTCTTCAAACTGCGGCGAAACGTGCAGCAAGGCACGAAGAAACAGTGTTGCACAAAAAGTGCACAGAGATGCATATGTTTATGAGACCAGGTTGGTAATTTATGTAGTAGAATAAAAAATGAAAATACCTTTAGCTTGAGTTAAACTCAGACCTTACATCAGACATTTCACCCAAAATCCATTGACTTTATGACAGTGCAGGTAAATAAGGTTACATGATTACATGATTAATAATCAATATTTAACCTGCTGAGAAAACCCCAAAACTATTTAACGTTATCCTTGTTACACACTATTTCATCTGCAACAACATTATGAACTTATATAGAAGTACTTTTGATCATTCATTTTTAAATGCATCATTAAACACATTACAGGTCTATAAATGAAAGTCCTGCTAGTGGCAGATTGAATGTGTTTCTTCATTTCTCTCTCTATAAATATGGAGGCTATTAACTCTGACAGGATGATTGAAAGGGCCATTCAAAAATTGGCAGCATGCATGTGACTTACGCAGAGTGTTATATTAAAGACTGATGAAGTATTATGTCCCATAAGTTTGCATAGTACTCTTTTACAGAAAAAAAAGGTACAAAAGCTATCACTGGGGTGGTATCTTTTCAAAAAGGACATGTTTGTACCTAAAGGGTCCATTTTAGGGTATATATTAGTACTTAAAGTGTATATATTTTAACCTAACAGCTATAAAAGTTTAAAAAGTTTTAAAAAGGTACCGCCCTTTTGTACCTTTATTTCTGTTATCTTTTTTTATATCACACAATTAACATCACAAAATAAGTACATACATACGAGTGAGTGAGCATATTACACCATGTGTCAGAGAGCTGCAGCTTTCTCAGATATTAATATGGTTGATATGGTTAATTTTTGCGCTCATTATCATAAAATAAAAATTAACTACAGATAATTAATTAATACGTACTTACATTTAAATTAATCATCTGATACAATGCACTTATTGTGTGTGCACGTTTTAAAATTCCACTTTATATTTGAAAATTACATTGTTTAATTACATTCGTAATTAATTTCTGTAATTACATCTATAAATACAGTGTTGACATCCCTTAAACCTAAATATACAACCAAACCTGGGTGTATTCCCACCTCATCAGCAAAAGTATTTTGCAATTCAACATGAACAAAATAAACACATTGTACCTAACAACGAATTGTTTTATTATTTAAAGACAAAGACCACTAGAAGGAAATTAAATTTGTGGATCACCAGAGTTTGGACATTTTTTAAAAACAGAAACCTGTGTCATGTGTCAAACTGTGTCGTGCTTTATTGAAACCTGTGTCCCAAATTTCGTTTAGTTGAAAATCAGACTTTTTCTATGTTTAAGTGCTGGTGCTCTGTGCATCTACCGACCTAGAAATGTTAAAAAGAGAAACCCACACACTGCATTCAAACAAAACACAAACATTTCACTCCAAAATTCTACAAAATGGCAAATGCAAATCTTGCATTTCGGTGCCTGGTTTCTATTTATTTTAATCCTTTTTTTCATCTTCTCTAGCTGTTATCAGTCTATAAAGAAACTCATTGGGCAAAAAGGCTACATGTAAATGCAATAAATTAATGCAATAAACAAGATTGATTTTGGACAAAGCAACAGTTTTCACACAGGTCTGCCAAGCGCTGCCTTTGCCCAACAATGTATCCAAAACGAAACTCCAGGGACTGACTGACAGTGGTGCAAATTTTTTTATTGGCTAACACAGACCACAGAAAGACCAGACACACTGCTGTTTACTGGCTGCTGCCACAGAGGTATGATTTTTAGACAGCTATTTCACGCTTGCTGGAAAACCTTCTGGCATTGACGGGGGTTTCAGTTTGACTCACACCACCTACCCGAAGATCATCGCTCACCTCTTTCACCACTTCACTTTGTGAAGCTCTTTCAGCATGAAAAGGTTTTTTTTTAAGATTTGAGGAACACAACAAGAGTTCAAGGAGTTGCCTTGGCCTCCAAATTCAGATGTCAATCCAGCTGAGGATCTCTAGGATGCTGCTGGACCAACAAATCCCATCCAAGGAGGCCCCGCCTTTCAAATTTGAGGACTTGTTGCAAGTATCTGACGCTCATGTCCTGGTGCCAGAAACCACAGGACACAGGTCTTGTAGAGTCCATACTTTAAAGCATCAGTGCTGTTTTGGCAGCACAAGGAGTAGGCATAAAAAAGTCTATAAAGTTTATGAATTTAAATTGCAAACAAAGTAAATGATCTAAAACATGATATCATCTCTGTAAAAGGTCAGCGAGGTTGCTTCACTGATGTGTCAATCAATCACTTTTATTTTATATAGCGCTTTTAACAATACCGATTGTGTCACAGCACTGAACAGTATCAAATAGACGTTAAATGTGTGTGAACGTATGCGTGGTAAATGATTAGCCATTTGTAATGAGCCCTGCATGATTTAAACATCATTGAAATTTCTTTACAAAAGTAAGAATTTACTTAAAATGGTGCATTAAGCACAATAGTCGACGTTTCTGTCTCTGAAAATGTTCGAGGATAAAGTAAACTCCGCAAAAAAACGATCACGTCTTCCATCGCAGAGTCTTCCGAAGGGAAGGATGATTTGCTCCAAATGCCTTTGTTTCAGTTCAGTCATTTAACGTTAACACATCTTGAAGGGTTTAGTGATTTCTGGCCACTGTAACTGAGTGGAAAACAAACACGCTGTCATATGCAATCAGCGGATGACAAATATCTGAGCCTGCTAAAGTCATACATGTGAATATGGGCCAGTCAGCAATTGCGCTCATCCCCGAGGATAAAGCGGATTTTATCTCCTGGACACTATTAGACTCCCTTACTTTACACTCTCCTTGCTCTCCATCGATCACATCTTCAGCAGTAGTGGAATACGACACAACGGCCACATGATGTTTCGTTTATGATGTTTCCACAGAAAGTCGGGGACCTGACAAACATAACAGTGCTAAATAAGTACTCATGGGCCAAGTCTTGAGCGAAGGCGATTCTGTGGCGATTTCTATCTCAGAGGTGGGGTCACCTCTGTAGTATGTCTCCAAAATTAGCAACAGCCAGAACCTGGGCTTGTTTAAGTTTTCCCGTCGATGCTGCTTTAAAATTAAGAGGGCAGCTTTCAGAAGTAATCATGCTCACAGGATCCTTCGATCTCGGTTAGTCACGGAACAAACGAAGGCAAATGAATCAGTACAAAACAGTACTAAATCGAACTCGCTGTTCTATTTGGCAGTAAAGTCAAAGATGTCTTGCTTTTCTAGTTTATCCACAGTTCATCTCAGTATAATAAAAAACCATATCATTTGCTCGTGAATGGTGCATGTGTTCGAGACACTGTGATGTAATACGATAATATACTACAAATCTGCAAGAAATCTGTGCGTCACAGAAAAACCCTTAGTTCTTATCTCTTCACGGCGTGTTAAACCATAATTGGGGATGGCGCTTTTGAAGAATTAAACACAGAGAAATGGCACAGAACAAGCCATTGATTAGCATCAAGCAAATGTGGTAATAGTTTGCATATGTTCAGGACTCAAAGCTATAGGAGAAAAGACAAAAACTGACAAAAGACAAAAAAAAATGATTTTTCGCTGCATGGGCTGACCGAGTGTTCCATGGGAAAAATGTATAACACACACACACACACACACACACACCATACTGTGATATTCTAGACATGTATGTTGAAACCATATGCTATACATTTAGCCCTGGTAGGAGGCAGTCTCCAAAAAGTACTTAAAATAAGTAAGAAGTAGTAAATAAAGAAATAAATGCTTGCTATTTGGGAAGAGATAGTGCACTTAGGGTAACCTTTCCAGTGAACAGCTGGACTCAAGAAGAACACAGCACCTTTTTGTCTTCTGTAAATGAAACCTTTTTTTGTTTTAAAAATTGTTTTACAAAGTTCTTCAGATTATAAAAGGTAAGGAGGAGATGGTTCTTTAAAGAACCTTTGACTAAATGGTTCGTTGTGGAACTAAACGGTTCTTCTACATCATCGCTTTGAAGAATATTTTATTTTTAATAGTGTTCTTCAGTGTCTCTCTAATTTAAAAAGAAATCCCACCCTCATACAATGTAAAAGGAACACAGTGTACCCTCTCTCACGCTCCCTGAACTATGTGCCTGTACCTACTGCACATTGAAGACTCCTGCAGTTTCATGCATCCTTTCATAGAGCCTTCATGCATCTGGACAGGTGTGGATGAGAATCACTAATGCAAAGTGGTGCTTAAATACAAGATACGGCTCATCTCTTGCTTTGCAGTCCTATGGCCTATTCGCACAAAGGATAACTGTAATGAAGACTATAAAGAAATAGGTTTCCACACAGTAAAGAAGAACCACAGCACTGGAGTCTGCTAGGTGATTACTTTTTTACAGCTCAGGAGATTCTCAGGAGTTTAAACTCCCATAGGATTCCATAGATAATAATAACAACAATGATAATAAAAACAGTGACATCAATGAATAAACAAACAAGAAAGCTCAAATCATGTGCTGGAAGAACATAAGAGATTTTTTAGTTCTGATTGAAATCTCTGACTTTGGGCAAATCATTCAGAGCCGTAGAGTATTCGGTCTGGTAATTCACCAAAACCGGTTATGTAACATCTCTTTTTTTTCTTTTCACATGTCAAGTCAAAAGCCCTGGTGTATAATGAATTGCATTGTTTGTCATAACTGCAATTACTTCAGCACATTATCCTTGATGGTCGCAGTGATTTTGCCAAGTAAGACAAAATCCTGGATCAACATTTTTCGTTGATCCTGGATCAACATTACTGTCCAAAAATACGAACTTATCACAATCCCTGCTCTTACACCTAACACTACCCAAGATTTATTCCTAAAATCAGCTGGAAATGATAGCTGATTAACAGGGGTGAAGAAGCACCTAACCCCGTTCACGAGCCTAAAAGAGATGTTTTCTGAAAAATGATCTCATTGGTTGATGGGAATGTTCCAGGGTCAACAAGAATGTAACATCTTGTACTTGGTGAAATCACGCTCAGCTATCATCGATATCATTATATACCGACGATTTCAGGAAACCATGCAGGGAAACAGCAAAACAAGTCAAGCAAATACAATTTTTTAGCAGATTAATATACATTTTTTCCACTATTTCCATCAATTTTTTTAACGCAGAGTGATAACGCAGTCCTTGAACTATACACACCCCTTTCTGAGGCTTCCTTGAACGGCTCTTCACAAATTGGCAGACGGCACTTTGAGAGATTATCAAGAGCGTACACAAGAAAACATCTGCAAGTAGTCTTCTTGTACTCTTAATGCTCTTTGCAAACACTGAATCCACTCAGTGCTGATCATGAATCATCTCATGAATCGATACTACGAATTATGTTTCTAATTATTTTTCAGAGATGATTAGTGTCAGTGTCTTTGATGTGTTTGATCGGCTCGGTGTCTTGCATTTTACTTTGATACAATGTCACATGCAATTTACGACCACATGCATTTATGGTCTGCTTATTCATGTAAAACACGAAACATCTCACAGCATAAAATATAGAATGAAATAAACAAAAAAAATAAAAGGAGCTAAATAAAAAGGAAAAAATATTA
Organism: Puntigrus tetrazona; assembly: GCF_018831695.1. Lineage (NCBI taxonomy): Eukaryota > Metazoa > Chordata > Actinopteri > Cypriniformes > Cyprinidae > Puntigrus > Puntigrus tetrazona. The sequence goes on from NC_056700.1 coordinate 1,454,773, forward strand.
AGGAATTTACTGAAATTAGAAGACTTAACCAAAAAAAACTATAAGAAATACTAATGAAATTTTCCCACTTTGTGATTCAGGGCTATTGGATTACTGGATTACTGTTAGTCCTTTCTGTGGAAAGTGTTTCAACATTGAATAAATGACACATTTCAGCTCTACAAATAAACAAAGTAATTCAGTGCCATAAAGGCAATTGCTTTTGTGGCAGGTCTGTTTCATATTATATTGCGCTAATGCAACACCAAATGTATAATGAACAAACACATGCATTCAGACAAGGAAGAAATATTGCATGTCCATATCAATATATATTCTTTCATATATGTATATATTTCTAGGTCTTCTGTTTTCATTCTTCAGCTTTCATTGCACTTATGACCATCTAGTTTGTGTGTTATTTAGCGTTAGGCCTAAGCACCTGTCAACGTGAATAGGCCAGTTGCTTAGTAACGAAATAAGGAGAACAATAACAATGTGTAAAAATGCACCTCTAAAGCCAAAAACTAGCCACAAACATTTTCAGTCCAACCTGTTCTGGTCTATTAGCTCTTTCCTGAGGTTCAATATGATCAAGAAAAATAGCAAATCTACATTCTAACCCCAAGGCAATTACTTTCCAGAGCTCCTTAATCATAAGGAAGACACCTACTGTAGTCCGTCCATACATGACTTAAGCCATCGGTATGAATCTAGCTGGACTGAACCAAAATAAATGGTGGATCGAGCAGCATGAAGAATTGGATGATGTCTTCATCCACATTACACACCTGTCAAGTCAGATTGAATGTTTGGAGACAACGTCCAAACAAATCCGCCTGAAAAACGTCGCGAGTCTGCTTTAATTGGAGGCATAAGCTCAAGTGTGAAGAAGAAATATGTTCCCATGAATTCACTCGAATATCATCTCATGCCAAATGTAAAACACATTCTAGGCGATGCTTTACAGTCTCAGTGTGGAGCTCTATTAATTACAAAACAAAACAAAACAAGACCATCGGCTCCGGTCGTCTGTTTAACCTTAATCGCTAGCTGTCACCAAGTGTGTGTTTGCGTATGCTGATAGTGTGACCAGGCATGCAATGTAACACTTCTTGCTGTAGTACGATTGTGTAATGATTTAATATCTGCCGATGCCTAAGGGAGGAGAACGTGTTTTATTAGGATGCGTATGCGGTGAAAAAGAACTTCTTCAGGATTTCAGGATCATTTGAAAGGCCTGCTTGATGAATGTCAGTGAATCAATTGTTCCTGGCCTCGAGCTACAAAAACACAAATTAATGAGCAGCTATAAGATGTTGCACCACAGCTGACTATTTCAATTAGGATAAATATCTCTAAAACTAATAAACGTTCACTTTGCATTGACGAGCCAGTAATTATAATATAAGACACAAGGCGTATCTTGAAATACGTTTATTACCATATTTCAAAATAGTTTGTGTTGTTGTTAAATAAGGAAATAAAAATGCTGGTGAATGAAACGGGCAATTTCAGACACAGACCAGGGCCATAGCTTGTGTGCTAAGAATTGCTCCTAGTAACAAAATTCTAAGAATTATGGGCGTTTGCTCTTAAAATTAAAGAAAAGGTCCTAGTTAAGTTTTTGACCATCTTGCCTGCCTTTGGATTATCCTTTTGCCCGTTTGCCTATTGAACCTATTACTGTGGTTTTGCCAGGCAAAAACCATTCGCCTGACTTCTCATTTATGACCTTATTAAAGCTGCAGTCCGTTGTTTTTATTTTTTATTTTATTACCTTATTAAAGCTGCAGTCCATTGTTTTTAATTTTTATTTTGGGAGGGGGATAAAAATTTCTCACAGCAGCTGGAATATTTCAATTTATTGTAATCCAGAAAGGGTTACTTGTTTATGCGACTGAACTTAGATTAAATTCTAGTTTTAAATGTGCATCTGATTAAATGTGCATTTTAAAGATAACCAGTTCTAAAGAAGAATAATTAGCTTTTTGGGTTAAAAGAACGTCTTTATATGTAATTCAAATGGCATGGCAATTAGATTAGACTGTACCGAAACTGAAATCTACACGTACAAAGACAGCTTTTATAAATATGAGTGCTGGTGTGGATTTAGGCATACGCAAACTCTAAGATCATATCTGTTTGTATGCACGCTTTATAAACGAGGCCCCTGCATTCTAATGACTTCATTCTCCTCATTATACTAAGGCTGTTGATTTTCTCATATCCATTCTGAATCGCTTTCTAAGTGCTTTTTTAATCAGATACATATCTGATATCTGACCTGCTTATAAACACATCATTTGAGGAATTACGAAATGTAAGTTATGTCTCTAAATACATTTTTCGGGAACATAAAATTTTTTCTAGTTGCCTTGAAATTGAATTATACCGTTATACTATTACTCCCTGACTAGGGAAAAGAAAGAAAATGACTTGTGTGGATCTAAATTTATAAGTATTATTTTTTACATGCTTCATAATTATAATTATAAATTTAGGTTTGTCACGTTCTCTGGACTTTGTTTATTGTTTTTGTCGTGTGCCATGTGTTCCGTTTGACCCACTTTAGTTAATTGTCCTTATTGTCTTCAGCTGTGTGTAGTTAATTTAGTGTTTTACCCGGTGTATTTAAGTCCTGTGATTTCAGTTCTGTTGGTCTGAGCTCGTCTTTATTTGCGTGTGATTATTGTCCTATCTGCCTGCCTGTAGTTATATTGTTTATTTCGTCATCTGAGTAGATTAAAACTCTTTATTTTCATTTATACTCGTTGTGTGCTCTCCTGCTTATCACACCCTTGACAAGGTTCAAGAACTGAAAAGGCCATAAAGAAAAGTTGCTAGTGTTTAAACAGCTACCTGATGCCAAGTCCCCGTGATTTTAGCAATTTGGTTTTCACTCGCCAACGGGTTTTTGCGAAATCGCTGACAAATGACTGAAATCAGAGGCAAATCGGGTTTATTCGCAAGAGTGACAATCATGCAAGTATGAATTATCAGAGATCAAATCGGAGAAAATTGCAGACGCCTGTGAAATATTTGGCATGCTAAATATCTGGACCTGTCGTCGATTCAAAATCACGTTGTGTCAAATGAGTTCTGACTGAAACATACATCAGCGATGATCTGCAGCCAATGAGAGAGCAGTATGCAGGGCAGGGAAGGAGTTGTAGACCTCAATATCTCAGCAAGCATGGCTTCGGTTCCCAGAAAGGCTCCTTCCCAGTTTATCTGAACCCAAGATATGGAGGACAGTTTAGTCGACCAGGTTGCAGGAGCGAATCAGACTGACTACAGACATAGACAAAGAAATAACAATAATAACCATAGTTTCATAAAAGGCACTATTAAAAATGGGTTGTTGATCCAATAGAAAAACATGTTGGTGTTGTTGGTCCAGTGGAATATTTTAAATCAGTATGGAGCAGCTAGGGGGAAAAAACTATATGAAACCAATGAATGACCGAACTTTGGGATTCTGCAAGAAATGATATTGTAACGCCACACCAGCAGAGGGAGCCTTCCCCAGAGTTCTGACTGTCAGCTCTTCCTCTGCTTTCTCCACGCCCACTTCCCTTTTGGCGGCCATTTTAACCAGGCCCAAACAACAGCCCTGGTAAGTATTGCCAGCTCATCACTACATACCAAGCGCTTTATCTGTCTGTTTCTATCGTGTTTTTGACCTATTGCCTGTTTTTTCCTGACTATCGCTTTTTGGATTACCCCTTGCCTTGACGCATCGGATTGGACTGATTATTGTGTTTGAACCTTTGCCTGATTATTTGACGTTGAGTTTGGATTACGTTTGATTTGTATGCTGTCTCCATTAAAACTCCGCATATGGAATCTACTCCGGCTTCCACCTCTGTATCGTTACAGAATACTTCGCCTTCACGAATCCAGCGGAGGTTTCACAACTACAGGCCGCGTTCACTTACCAGAGTGAACTTATGAAGAATTATCAGGAACAGCTGGCTCAAGTGCAAGCAGCAAACACTCATCTGCTTCATTATATCCGTTCGCTTCCACCCACGCAACTTTCTACGGTAAGACTGGCACTGCCAGAAAAATTTGATGGTTCTGCTGAGCAATGCAAAGGGTTTATTCGCCAAACTCGCACCTACCTGGAAAGTATGACTAATCATTCGAAGCAGATAAGTGTTCACTGATCATGTCACTATTGTCCGGCAGAGCAATTGATTGGGCTGCGCCGTTTGGGGAGACAGACGTGAATCTGCGTACTTCTGCTGAATATTTTATGAACCAAATTCGTGAAGTGTTTGAATATCCTGCAGGGGCCAGGATGTATCAACGCCGATTCTGCATTTAACTCAGGGAAATCGCACAGCAGCAGACTATGCCATTGAGTTTCGTGACCTTAGCAGCACAAAGTGGGTGGAATGATGTCTCACTCAAAGCCGTTTTTAAACAAAGTCTCAATCCGGAATTGCAAACTGAGATGGCCTGCAGAGGAGAGGATTTGTCTTTCACGGAGTATGTCAATACCGCCATTAAGTTGGATAACTTGCAACGGAGTGCACCAAGACGGAGAACCACACGCCTTTCATTACCCCATTTTGCACCTGTGTCCAGCCGCACACCTGAACAGTCTGGCTCTGAACCTATGCAAATTGGAGCTACCAGCCTATCTGAGACTGAGAGAAATCGCGCCGAGAACTGAATCTCTGTTTCTACTGTGGAGAACAAGGCCATCGCAATCACCAGTGTCCACACAAGGCCCGGAAGAAGGCAGCTGATTCAACCCGGGTGAGTTGTAATGGTTTCTCCTTACAAATATTCAAGGCTGTTACTGTACCAGTCCAGATAACTACTGACAATGGTCCTATTCTGCTAACAGCACTAATTGACTCTGGAGCAGCACTTAATCTCATTAACCAGGATCTCATTCATCAACACCATATCTCCACCATACCATGTTTGCCAGCCATTGGAATTACCACTGTGGAAAATAAACCCATAAAAGGGGGTATCACCAGACAGACATCGCCCATCCGTCTACAAACTGGATTGTTTCATCAAGAACTCATTTCTCTGTATGTAATTGACTCACCCAAGTATGAAATCATCCTCGGATACCCATGGCTTTCCACCATGACCCAAGTTTTTCTTGGTTCAATGGGGAACTCACACACTGGTCTCAGTTCTGCCGAAATCACTGTCTTCACAACTGCCCATCATTGCCATGTCTCGCTACTAGTGTGGAAAGTCCCCTCAGCTCACAGACTCCCACGATTCCACAATGCTATAATGACCTGCGGGAAGTTTTTAGTAAAACTAAGGCCACCAATTGCCACCACATCGGCCCTGGGATTGTGCCATTGATCTCCTGCCCAACGCTATGCCACCCAAAAGTAAGATTTATTCCCTGTCTCGTCAGGAGTCCCAAGCTATGGAAGAGTATATCAACGAGGCCTTGAACTCTGGATTTATTCGTCCATCCACTTCTCCCGCTGCAGCTGGGTTTTTTTTGTTGAGAAAAAGATGGAGGATTACGACCATGTATCGACTACCGAGGTCTCAACCATGTCACTGTTAAATTCCGTTATCCATTACCACTGGTCCCAGCTGCATTGGAACAACTCATGAAGCCAAGATTTACACCAAACTCGATCTCAGAAGTGCCTACAACCTCATCAGAATCAAGGAAGGAGATGAATGGAAAACTGCATTTCTCACCACTCAGGGGCACTATGAGTACCAGGTGATGCCGTATGGACTTGCCAACGCTCCAGCAGTATTTCAGTCCTTCATCAACGAGATCTTCAGGGATATTCTTCACAAGTTTGTAATCGCTTACATTGATGATATTCTGATCTACTCCAGATCTGAGGATGAACATGTGGATCATGTGAGGATTGTCCTTCCCGTCTTCTAGAACATAACTTGTACATCAAGGCAGAGAAATGTGAGTTTCATGTATTCCAGACATCCTTTCTAGGATACAATATAAGTCATCACGGCGTGAAATGGACAATGCAAAAATCACTGCTGTCACTGAATGGCCCAGGCCCTCCACAGTCAAAGAACTACAACGGTTCCTAGGATTTGCTAATTTCTACCGCCGGTTCATCAGAAATTACAGTTTGATAGCCGCCCCTCTGACCTCCCTACTCAAAGGTAAACCCTCAAGGTTACATTGGACCGAACAAGCAGACACCGCCTTCAATAACCTGAAAACCACTTTTACTACAGCCCCAATCCTGAGACATCCAAATCCCGACCTTCCATTCATCCTGGAAGTGGACGCTCTGATTGTGGCATTGGTGCGTGCTCTCACAGCGCCATGGTCAACCTGCAAAATTGTATCCCTGTGCTTTCTTTTCTAGAAAGCTTTCACAGCAGAAAGAAACTACGATGTCGGCAATAAGGAACTTCTCTATGAAAGCAGCCATTGAAGAGTGGAGGCATTGGCTAGAAGGGGCACTACATCCCTTTCAAGTAATCACTGACCATAAAAACCTTGAATATGTCAAAGCTGCTAAGAGACTCAACCCACGTCAAGCACGATGGTCACTTTTCTTTTCAAGATTTCAGTTCACTGTCACTTACCGTCCAGGAAGCAAGAACAGCAAAGCAGACGCATTGTCACGGAGACATGATCCCCTCATCAGACACATACCTCAGAACCCATCCTGAACCCAGCCATAATCATCGCACCCATCAACTGGGATATAATGGATGAAATCCAACAAGCTACCCAACACGAACCGTCGCCAACTAATTGTCCTCCCAACAAACAATATGTTCCACAAACACTAAGAAGGAGAGTGATGCAGTGGGTTCACACATCTTTGAGCTCAGGCCATCCAGGAATATCTCGATCCATCAAGCTAACACAGAACTCATTCTGGTGGCCCTTTATGACGCGAGACATCACAAATTATGTAAAAGCTTGTCCAGTGTGTGCTCAAGCCAAGACCCCAGAGACCTTCCAGCTGGCCTACTGAAACCTCTCCCATTCCACAAAGACCATGGTCTCACCTGTCCGTAGATTTTGTTACCAACCTCCCACCATCTGATGGATTCACCACCATCCTGGTGATTATTGACCGATTCTCCAAAGCATGCCGTCTAGTTCCACTCAAGGGTCTACCCACAGCCATGGAAACAGCCCAAGCCATGTTTCATCATGTGTTTAGAAACTATGGAATACCCGAGGACATCGTCTCAGACCGAGGAACCCAATTCACGTCTCAGGTTTGGAGAGCCTTTTGTAAATTACTGGACATAAATGTCAGTTTAACATCTGGTTTTCACCCACAGTCTAACGGGCAGGTAGAGAGACTAAATCAAGAGATTGGGAGATATCTGAGAACATACTGCAGTCGAGAGCAACACCGTTGGACAGAATTCCTTCCCTGGACTGAATATGCTCAAAATTCATTGACTCACTCATCCACAGGACTAACCCCGTTTCAGTGTGTGCTTGGCTACCAACCCCCCTTGTTCCCGTGGTCCGGAGAACCATCTTCTGTACCCGCCGTTAATGACTGGATTCAGCGCAGTGAGAGGGTGTGGGACAATGCTCATGTCCGCCTGCAACGTGCAATTGGCACTCAAGAGTTGCAAGCAAATCGACGACGTCGCCCACATCCTCCCTATCTACCAGGACAAAGGGTCTGGCTCTCCACGAGGGACCTCAAGTTACATCTGCCGAGCAGGAAGCTCAGCCCAAGGTATGTTGGTCCTTTCAAGATCATTCGACAAATCAATGAGGTCACATACCAGTTAGAGCTCCCTGCCAACTACCAGATCTCTCCTTCCTTTCACGTGTCGCTCCTCAAACCTGTCCACTCGGATGCTGACCCCAATGCTGAGCCGGAGGAACCACCACCACCGCTGGATGTAGATGGATCACCGGCGACATTGTCAATGTGCTCCTGGACTCCAGAAGACGAGGGGGTCAGCTCCAATATTTGGTGGACTGGGAGGGCTACGGACCTGAGGAGAGATCATGGATACCTGCTTCGACATTCTGGACCCCTCCTTAATCGAGGAATTTCATAGAGCCAGACCTGACCGTCCTGCACCACGACCACGGGACGACCACGTGAGAGCACCAGGAGGTGCTCCAGAGGGGGTGCTGTAACGCCACACCAGCAGAGGAGCCTTCCCCAGAGTTCTGACTGTCAGCTCTTCCTCTGCTTTCTCCACGCCCACTTCCCTTTATGCCATTTTAACCAGGCCCAAACAACAAATATTGCCAGCTCATCACTGCATACCAAGCGTTTCTTTATCTGTCTGTTTCTATCGTGTTTTTGACCTATTGCCTGTTTTTTCCTGACTATCGCTTTTTGGATTACCCCTTGCCTTGACGACTGGATTGGACTGATTATTGTGTTTGAACCTTTGCCTGATTATTTGACGTTGAGTTTGGATTACGTTTGGATTTGTATGCTGTCTCCATTAAAACTCCGCATATGGAATCTACTCGGCTTCCGCCTCTGTATCGTTACAGATATACATGCTGGTCAATTTACACAATTTTTCCGAATATTAAATAAAAGAAACATCAAAACCGCACACATGCTGTAGATCTAATTATCAGCACCTGACAGCAGTTTCAAACAAATCTTGTTTTAAGGACATTTTGCTGGAAAAATATGACACAAATTCACGAGGAAATTCTTTTTTTGTCGAGATGCTGTAAAAATAGTTTTTCCAGGTTGTTGTAATTACTGTTACTGTTATTATTTTATATTTCTTTTTCGAACGAGACCTATGTGGAGTAAAATGAAAGGGGGGCTGGCTGGGCTCAACTATAATTAGTCATGAAATCTTTATAAAACAAACTATGATCCTAAGGATCATTTTCTCCAACAGCATTTCCTCTGTAGAGCCTTAAATGAGTTTGGTTAAGATGGACTTGGAAGCCCACGTAGTTTTTGTTCTTTATTGAAACAAGATGCACTTGGCCATCTCCAGCCTAGAAATTACAATAGGGCTTGTGTTATTTTCTATTGATGTCCATCCAAAGCAGCCCTAATTCCATTTGTTTATTAGATTCTGATCTGCATGATTTCTAATTTATATGAGCTGGCTTGTAAGATTAATATATTCTCTATGGTGGTTGTCTGTCATAGTTATGAAATTAAGGCTGTCGTATGAATGGTTATGATGTCAATGTTTGACTTTATTGACTTTATCGATTGTTCATAATGTGCCTCATGCGATGTCCATGGAGATTTCACGTGAACTGAGAGCGCTCAAGAATCGATTACCTTCACGTATGTTTGGGCATGTTTGGAATTGTTATAAAGGACATATGGCATCGCTTTTCTGCCGAAAACCTTGCGATGCAAACTGCGTTCCTCAAACGCTTAACATTAATTCTGTGAAAAAAGAAATGTTTCCTTGTGTAGATTACGACAGCTGTCTTGGACTTAATGTTTCAATTCTAGTTGTATGAAAGTTAAAATCTTCAGTATCTTCGTGAATATTACAAATGTGTAATTATTAAAATGTATTATAATTGTTTTTATGATTATCTGTGAGATATCGTAACAATTTCAAATAAGGCAAAGACAGAAAAACAGGGTTAACACAGGTACAACATTCAATACCAGGCTAGAACTGAAGTAGAGCAGATAACCAGGGACAGACAGGTAGACTAATGAGAACAGGAACAAAACCGAATATGGGCAAACAGGAACTAAGGCAGATGACAGAAACTGAATAAAACACAACTGAGTTCAGGGGTACGACATATAATGTTTAAGTTGCCTTTATATACCCCTGGAGCTGTGTGGAGCAATTTTTTATTATAGATGGATGCATTTTTTAGGGCTTCAAAATCTCAACCCCTTTCACTGGCATTATAAAATATTATTAAAATATTTGATTAACAAATTGACTTTACAAATTGTGTTAAGTTATGCCAACTAAACATCAATACTCTTCTTTTTCTTGGGAATTTTAAGGCAATCGGTTTTCTGACTTTTTCTAAGTAAAGTCTTCAAATAATGCACATTCATATTATTTTCTTAAACAACACAACACTAATGCGTTGACATTTTGCCACTCCTGGCTCAAAATGTCAAGCAGCTTAGCTTTGTTACGTGGCGACCATTCATCTTCCTCGTGATCTCATTCCAGAGGTATTTAATGTGGTTCAGGTCAAGATTGGGCTGGTTATGACATGTGTCTTAATCTGGTGGTCCACACTTTGATTGTCCTGGCTGTGTGGCTGGAAGGATCGGTCGTCAGACTTGGAGAACATTGTCAGAGCAGAAGGAAGCAAGTCAAGTTTTCTTCCTGGACAACCTTGTACATGCTTCATGATTCAAGGCTTGCTGAAGCACCCGTAGATCACCACCATTCCTCCACCAAATTTCACAGTGGATGCAAAACACTGCAGTTTGTAGGCCTCTCCAGGTTTCCATCTAACCACTAGATGACCATTAGGTGTTGAGCAAAGCTGGAAATTAAACTCACCAGAAAAAGTTTGATCCTCACGGCAAACCTCACCCTGGCTTTTCTTTGCTTCTTGTTGATGAAGAATTTTTTTTCTCGCTTTGCATGATTTCAGCCCTGCTTCAGGCACCAAATGTTGATTATTACCACTGTTATTAAATAGCATTTCATTAAAACTTTTCGGTCAAGAGATATCAATTGTGTCTCAGGTTTTTTAAGGTGGTTTATTCTTTCTTTATGCTCTAGACATGTAGAGCATATCTGTTTCTGTATTGCGTGCTATAGGTGAGAAACGTTTGGAAGTCTTATCCAAGGTGTAGACTTGGTCAGTAACACCATTAAGTGAATGAAAGGCAATATTCAGCAATATACAATCACACAAAAAGCTTTTAATTTCAATGTTGACGAAAATGACTTCATCTGAATGTTTCGTTGATACAACATGATAGAAAAGAAACGTGTACCAATATCATTGATTGATGATGTTGATGAGCCGAGCAAAACAAACCAGTTTGTGGAAATGAGTCTGCCAGTAAAACCAGATTTGAACCCTTCTTTTCCTCACTCAACAGCTTTCCATCCAACTCTTGCTACGGTCAATAGTTATTATTTGATTCCAGTTTTTTTCATGCAGCTGGTCCTTTTGCAAGAGAATAACGATGACCACATACTTCTCTTTTTTAGATAAGATTTGGTTTAGATGATCACCTGTGTCTCAACAGACACTGGAAAGTCTGCCGTTAATGTAGAGATGCTCAAGCAGTCTCTTAATTTTTCCCAAAGCTGTAGATGGAGCGGATTTTGTGATTTAAACACGAAAACTTATTAGCTTAACTTAAATCGCACACTATGCTAAAAGTGTTTTAAACTGTGCAAAAATGAGTCTTTAATAATTGACACTCTGCCCACAATTTATGTGAAAGAAATCAAAGTTTCAGCTGGAAGCTGGGGCGAACTGAATGTATAAATCCTAATCAGGTTAGAAACTGAGACTGTGAGGGAAAAGTTTTGTTAGCTTAACAATCTGTAATCCACTGAATGCACTGTACAGCTTTGTTTTCACTCCTGTCAGACGTTGATATGCTACTACTTGACTAAGACATAAAAGCATGTTTTCAAAGTTTGCAAAAATGTTAAGACTTTTTTATTAGTCTGGTAATAACCAGACTAAAACTGGTAAAATAAAACACTGATGTACGGCATCATTAACACTTGCGCATAGTACATCTGCGAAATAAGAGATGTTTTTAAGTTAAAGCTCTTGCACCAAACGCATTTCTGTAACATAAGGGAGCCATTAGAGGCTTGTCAGCACATGTGCATTTGAAAGTATAGTCTTGAACGCTGAGGAACAGGGGCAGACGAGTATTACTTCAAAAACCAAATTCCTTTTCTAAATAGGAAATACAATAACAACTGCACAGCTCTGGTAAAATATGTGACCTATGGAACGAAGACGGTTGATTGACAGTTTGGCAGTCATGCGCGACACTGGTGGTTTACTGAAACAGAGTCCGGGCAGGCACTTTGCATTCACTTGCATTTTATCAGGCATGAAAACTGCAAGATATCAGCGGTTACTCAAGACTGTATCGCACAAGGGACTCCTGAAACCTCTGGGATGAGATGAGTATCTAGACGCGGTAGAGTAAATGTTGATACAGGACTGATGGATGGAGCAGGGAAATTAAATAAATTACAACCAGAACGTGTGTTAATTTGACTGGGGAAATGCATCGCGTGGCATCATTCACCCATTGCTTTAACATTTTTAACATTTCATCTGAGCTGACGTGAATTCCACAAGTTTGTGCAAAACCTGATGATCATGTTATCCGGCACTGAGAAGGCTCCACATTTAATTTGATTAGAGGCCTAGAAATACCTAGAAAAACGTTCAATATTTCTTCTTCATAATAACGCTTCATTGTTTTACATTTTCAAAATGCTGAAAGTCCCGTCCCACCCATGATTATGCATTTTGGGGTACAGTAACCCTTTAATGTTACCAAGGTGGAGTATCTCTTTTAAATAAAAACGTTAGAAAAATGAAAAATGTACTCACCTTCAGGCCATCCAATATATAGGTGAGTTTGTTTCCTGGTCAGAACAGAAATGTTGCAATACATTCGGATTGTACTATTCATAATACTCACAGTTAAAAATGCATAAAAAATATGATTACATTTGAAAGGTCCGTCTCGTATTGTCCTCTCATATCAAAATCCACCAACAAATGGTGCATACTTCTCTCCTGAATAAGATGTGAAAGCTATTTTATGAATGGGGGGACTTAGCCAAAAGCAACAGTTTGAAGTTAATGCCTTAATGATGAATTTATTACCACCATGCATCTTTTTAATTCATTATCCGATAATCGATGGACTGAACTGAATTATTGTGATGCTGCAAATTGGGTCAAAACGAATAGTTCCTATCACTTGCAAAAATAAACATTTCTCAGAAACAACGTGTGTCAGTGAAAATTATTTATAAAAGTTTTTAGTTGAACCCAGCAAACCTGTAAAGCATATTACTTTTATATAACTCACTGTCGGTGTCCATAATTCTAAACATGTTGTATTAAAAGTGAGGGAACAAAGATTTATTAAGCATTAAATTTGATTTATCAGGTGCTGTTATATACTTTTAAGTTATAAATGGGATTGTCTGAGTTCAGCTGGAACTGGTACTGACTAAACAATGCGATCCAGCTGTATATACAACCAAAACCGTATATACAGTAGCCACAGGCACACATGAGCTGGTATGAAAGAACAACGTAGCAATGTTAATGTTAAGAAAATGCATAAATGTTAAGAATATTTATCCATCCTCAACTACTCTTTATGTAACTACTCGTCTTCTCATAGGTCTCTTTGTCAATCTGACTATGATCTAATAAAACATTCTGAGCCAGGATGAGATTCAAATACAATAAGACACTTTTATGAATGAATTTAGAGGGTTATAAATAAAAGTGTGGAAATTGTGAATCCACCTGTTGAGGCGCTTCGTAATATTGGTGCAACAAGCTTTGAGGACGCTTCGACAGCTGGGACTGGAAAGCTCATGAAGAGGGGAAAAAAGCTGCAGAGAAATGCTGGAGGACAACATGCTGCGATCCGTACGAGCTCTTGGAGCATTCGGGACAGTGACCCCAACACACAACGATTTTAGGATTTCAGATGTTTAGCGTGCTGGCCCCCTAATACCCAGAGACTGCTCCAATCGAGCATCTGTAAAACGACTTTTAAAACTTCACAGAACGGTCTCCGCTGAGACCGATGGAGCTGGAGAGCGAACAACTTTAACGTCAAAACATCTTATGATAAACTTCGTGACTCGCACTCGGTGGCTTCTTCGTGGTTACGGGAGGTGCAGATTATCAGTGCAAGCTTAAATACTCTTTTCTGTACACAAGCACCCAAAAAAATTAGGTTCTTCGGCGGTTCTTGGTGGTGGTTGAGGTGCTGTGTAGCGTTGCTAGGTGCTTCTTTGGCTCGTAAATACTCGTTAGGTGCAGCCCAGCCTCGTGAAAATGCGAATCAATAGTATGTAGAATAAAAACGTAAATGGTATTGATATGCAAAAATGTGCATATGATAGGCATCTACCCCACAACCCTAATCTCATCGCGTAGCATAAACACGAAAAAAAGTCATTTTTGCGTATCTATAGTTTTCGTTTTTATTTGGCGTGCTATTTATACGCACATACATGAGCTCGGGTAGTTAAGTGCTGTATATCACCTATAAAGAACCTGTGTTTTTGGGGGCGGTTAAGGTGCCGTGCAACATCTTTTTAAAGATACACGCGCTATGTAGCGCTTTAAAGCGATCCCCGTGTGATGTGGAGCCCCCAAAAAACAATTTATCACCTTTCTTGCGTATTCGTGTTTTAATGCACCGCAGGGGATCGCGCCGTCGATTGGCAACACACCGCGTTCGTGGCGCAGTGATGGACTTTGGCCGAGCGTTGAATGAGGAGCGCCGTCTCGGAGTGGGCGTGGGTGAGTTCGGGCTTTATAAACGCGGAGAATGGGCTTCAGCGCGGACCTCACTTGTTGAGTGATCTCTGGGAGGACAGTCCGACGCGAACCCGACACGCCTAAACTCTCCGCTCGATCGCAAAATGACGGCGGCGCTGGTGAAAGGATTTGTGCTGTTCGTCTGCTTGTTCTTCACAGTTGTTCAGTCCATCACGTGCGAGGCGAACAGGATAGATGCGCGCAAAAAGCACGAAAACGACGTGGCGCACCACGGCTCTGCCACAACAGCAGGTAACACGTTATACTTGAGTCGAAATAGAACGTTTAATCAGTTAAGAGGAATTTAATAGAACGATAGTTAGAGTTTATAACAAAATGTAAATATTTGTATGCGTATTATATATATATATATATATATATATATATATATATATATATATATATATATATATATATATATATATATATATATATAACAAATAGCCTAAAACGAACAATATATAGTGACTGCGTATAACGTACATTATTAGAATATACAATGATAGCACATCAAATTATAATTACATTACATTATCATAGTAATTTATAATATAATAGGTATATTCAGTTAATTAAAATATAGTAATTTAAGCCTAAATTACTATATTATCAAGCCTAAAAATAATTTTATATTAAATTATATAACGGCAGTTTGCTAAAATTACAGTTAATGTTACAATTATTATTATTACATAATATTATAAAAAAGCAATTATATCTTAAATATATGTGCTGTATACTGTGTAATGCATAAAGTTGTCTGTATGCACATATTGTTATATTATAAAAAAAGTCATTGTATTTCAAATTCACATATTAAGTTAACCATCAGTTAATATAATTGAATATTCAGTGTATTATAATGATAATTACTGTTATATAATAAACCATGTATCCATTTTATATTATTTATCAAATAACTACGTGTTTTTTTAAATTGATAGAACTATAATAATTTAACCAGCAGCTTGAATATTCATTTAGTATGATAGTTAATATAATATTGATCGGTAATATATTGATTAATTTAGCCTAAAATTATATTATATATTATTTTGATCCAGATCTGCTTACCTTTTATGCAATTTATTTTGAAACCTTTATATTGCATTTTTGGTAGGCTACTGTGATTTGTAGTGTTTAAATCTTTGTGTGTGTGTGTGTGTGTGTGTGTTCCCCTTGATAAAACACCTGTTTGGCCTGAATTCACAGACGTATTAAGACGTTTTATCATGCCTTCCGGTGACATTTTCTCATTTACTACCGATCACATGCCGTTATATCACTCACTATGCCACCTGACGACGTGTTGCTTTTCACACACGCTGCAACCAGGCCAGTATAAACACGCTTCCCAAAACACAAAGCCTTATTTTATTCTCCGGGGATTCGCTCCTACTCTCAACGTCACTAATGAGGCTTAGAAGAAAACCGATTTTTGAGCATTTTTCCACGCACAGTCTCACCATTCACTAGCCGGCGCTCAGCAGCTCCAGTGAAAGGCTCATTATTTCCCGTCAGGCGTCTCATGTGAACAGGCTGACGGGGAAATCTACCGCTGTCTCTTTCAAGTGCCACCCGGGTTTCTTACGCTCAAAAGTGTGGAAAGCTGAAATGCGCGCTCTCCCCGAAAAATAGCCCAAATGCATGAATGAGTTCTAACACGGTCCTAATTCAGAGCATCTGTGCGTCCCAACAGGAGCGTGGAATCAGGAGAAGCCGAAGAGACTCTTTGCCAGGACTCGCTATCTGTCTCAGCAGAGACATCATGTGGTGGTACGTTTCGCACATCACACCGTCTCCTTAAACGAACGCCGTTCAAGCGGACGAATGCACACATGTCTTTTTTCAAGAGCGAGAATATAATATTCCTTCTCGGAAATCGAGTTAATCCTTTTTACATTAAAAACCCTGAGAAAATAGAACTGTATTAGTTGTTCTTTGCTCTGTTTATTCGCTTCTCATGAAAATATGTGTCCTCCAGAGACCTAAGCCCAGGCCTGAGGCGGTATCTCCAGCCCAGACTCCAGCGCGGCGCTGTGCCGGTCTGATGGAGAGCTGCTCCCCGCTCACTCCCTGCTGTGACCCATGTGCTTCCTGCCACTGCAGGCTCTTCAACACCATCTGTCACTGCTGGAGACTCGGACACCTCTGCCCCAAGAAGACCTAACCACCCCAGACGGCGCTTCTCAGCTGCTTTCACTTTAGCTGCGCACATCGGACATCAAATGTTGTTAAGCATACAAAAAAGTTGCTTAGTGGTTCGTTTAGAATTCTTGTTTGATGGTGTCTTGTCCCAATATTTCAACAATTCACCATACAAAGCGGTGATGACTAAACTGACTCGCTCCTACCAAGGCTGTGCCAAGATACTGCTAGGGTCTCCTTAGATGTTCAAGGAATATTCCGTACAACCGGCGCGATGTCAATTACCGCGAATGATCTTTAGAGGTTTTTCTTTAAAAGCCAATTTTTGGAAGATTTAAAAGCTTTGAAGCTTGCGATTTTATAAAAGCTCCTGCATATCTCTTTCTGTTAAAAGCTTTGTTATAAGAGCTGTGAAGCTGTTTAAGTCATTTTTATAGTCATTTTAAGCTTCACGAATTTACGAGTTGCGAAACTGGAAAGGGCCGTAGAGGTTAGCGAGTGACTAAAATCATATAAACACACATATAAACACTCGTCTCCATTTGCTCTCCGGGACAAGCGGAGATTCGTATTTGTGGTAATAAACAATGGAGTTTTTAATAAAACAAACGGAAAGCATTTTGGGTATTCTTTACAATAAGGTTTCATTTTGTTAGCACGAGCTTACAGTGCAAATAATATTTATTCGTCTCGGTTAATGCTCACTAATCAGAATCATTTAACGTTAATGAAACATTACATGATTAATAAATGCTGCAACAAACTGCTCGTTATTAGTTCAACTGTAACTAATTGGACCTTATTGTAAAGTGTTACCGGCTTTATTTTTGTCTCTCGCGTTATCAAATATTTGTTCAGAACAGATCCATATGAGAAGCACCGTTACGTAAGACGCACATGCAGCTGCGCACCATCATGATTTATACCTGTGCTCCTTCACGCTCTCATACCGCTATATAGCGCACCACGGATCGTGACATTTAACCATGCATTGAATGCTTAACATCCGTACGACTCGAGTTATTCGCACACGTTTGACACTATTACCACTCATCCGCCCACCGGAGATCTTATTAGAGTTACATTTTTGTTATTATTCTCAATATTTTCCAACCCTTGGTAAGCAAGGGGCATATACCGCTTAACTCGTACAGAATCAGCGTAACAGTGCCTGAAAAAGCTTTAAATAAGTCAAAATGTGAATCTAATGTCGTCTTCATACTGTGATCTTTGAATAATACGTTTTAAGACGCTCATTTCTACTGTGATGATTCCACTGGTTTCTACACACACGAGAAAAGCATACGTGGACGTCATGTAGACGCTATTGTGGATGAAAAGCTTCTTTGAGAAAAGTTGTCATCGTTACGCAATATATTTCTATCCACTGTCAGGTCATATTGACTGAATATTATTGGGGGAAAAAAAGAAAAGAAAAACATGTTCAATGTGCTTCTTTGTAATAAAAATGTTTAGATCTGCATCATGGGAATGTTACTTTCTGTAATGCTT